>NC_079147.1:19307789-19651089 GCF_945859685.1 Eupeodes corollae | reverse complement strand
TTAGGGCGTAGTGTCTTATAACTCTTAGATATTTCTTAGTGCGATCTATAGTTTTTTTGCGGAATCCAAGCTTGTTGCTGTTGAACTTTAGCAGGGTTTGGATGGTATTCTAAAATTAAGTTTATAAATACGCTATTTATATGATATTAATCTTCCATAAATAAAAATTTATTATAAGGTAGTTGACAAACAACTACGTATGTCTTTTTCTTAGTTCTTTACGCCTTCTGAATCAGTTCAGCTTGTTTTTTAAATTTCAGATTGTTGAAAAAAATTAATTCCCAAGCGTTCTTGGCTAAATTGTGATAGTATCACAACGAGTTGCTTTATAAGACTCGACTTATTCTCAGATCAGTCTAAAGCAATTAAGTTCTGCTTTGTTGGTTTTGATCTTCAGCCTCCATATCAAGTCGAATTACCATACATTTTTCATATACTCTTGTAGTAGGCAGTGATTTATAGTGAGAAGACGGGGCGTAGGTTTCGTTTTAGGTACTTTGGATGAGAGGCAAACAATGTACATATATGTTGAATGGCAGAAGTTCAATTTTTATCCTTGTGGAAGACCAGCGCAGATTCTTGTTTAAATAGCTGTACAAAAAAAATCTCTTAATTTTGTATTATTCTTATATGGCATGATGTGGTCATCTTCTTTTTATGTTGATTCACTAACAAGTCACAGCATTGGATGTATAGCATTATTCATCATCATCAGGTCCTCTAACCCCGTACGGGGCATAGGGCGTCAACTAAACGTCTCCATCATTCTCGATCTGCAGCTAGATACCTTAACAGTGGCCACGTCTTTCTCTGGAAGTTAGCTTCCGATAGCACTGTAGATTTCTATGTTGTTCTTGGTCTTCCAACCCGCCGTGACCCCTCACGATTCCATTCAAAGGACTGCTTCGCAATATCATCGTTCGGTTTTCTCAGTGTGTGACCAATCCATTGCCATTTGCACTTTTTGATGTCGATGTCCAAGCGCCTCTGACCTGTCCTACGCCACAATTCCTGGTTAGATATTGTTTGTGGCCAGCGAATTTTAAGAATGTGAGGCAGACAGCGGTTCACAAAAGCCTGCGATTTTTTCGAGATGGTGGCCGAGACTTTCCATATTTCACAAGCATATGATAGCACGGATTTTACATTTTATTCAAAGAATAAAGAAAAAAAAGGAGCAACAAAGGCAACGCGAGCTTTATTTATTCTGATTTGTACGTCCAGATCCGTACCACCATTTGCTGATACAATACTTCCGAGGTAATTAAATTGTTCGACCTCTTCAACAGGCGTGTCATGCAAAATAATACGATGTTATGTTGAGGGGCCTGTTAGCATTATTTTTCTCCCTTCTCCCTTTATTTGACATATTCCGGTAAGCCCACTGATGTTATTTTCCATGAGACATATATTGTCGGCATAGTCTAAATGGCTAAGCCTTTCAAACGTTCTTCATTTAATACCTTTCCTCTCAGTTGTACCGACGCTGGCCGTCAGAACATCATCTATCGCCAGCAAAAACAAAATTGGCGATAAAACATCCCTTTGTCTCACACTCTGACGCACTCCGAAAGAGTCGGATAGCTGCCCATTATGAAACACGAAACACCTTGCATTGTTGTAGGACTACTTAATAATGGCAACAATTTTTTGCGGAATTCCTCTCCCAAGAAGTGATCTCCATATACATTCTCCTTTAACTCGGTCAAAAGCCTTCTCAAAATCTACAAAAATCAGGTTTAGTGGTGTTTGAAATTCTGCAGACTGCTCAAGAACAATGCTTAAGGTGTTGATACGGTCAACGCACGACTTACCGCTGCTGAAGCCAGCCTGATTCCTCCTGAGTGTAGTCTCAATTCTAGCCTTTATCCGTTCGAGGATTAAAGTTTCCATTAGCTTTGGGAAAACGGACAAAACGGTAATACCACGCCAACTGTTGCAGTTCTTGAGATGACCTTTTTTGGCACCTTAACAATCACTCCATCCTTCCATTCCCTGGGATAGGTTTCGTGCAAGATACTAGCTGCTGTGACGGGATCAGCTTTCAGGAATTCCGCTGGTACTCCTTCAAGCCCGGCTGCTTCGTTGTTTTTGAGGAGATTAATCGCTGTTTCAATTTCTACTTCCGAAGGGGGTTCGATGTCAATACCCCTGTAGGATCTGCGCATCTCGTTAAGTAGGGGCACTTCAGTACTCTAATTAACGGGGGTCCTTATTTAACAGGGCAAAAAAGTGATCCTTCCACCTGCGAAGTTGACCTTCAATCGATACCAATAGTGTCCCATCCACATCTATTACAGGATGATTGTTGTTGCTTTTATTCCCGACAACTTCTTTGATGTCATTTGGTACAATTCTCAGATATCTCCTCTTCTTGCAGCGTTTTCAGCATTATCAGTGAGTCCATCTATACTCACTCTCCTGTCACGTCTCACACAACGATAGACCATCTTGTGTGCAATCCGATATTCGTTTCGCAATTCAGCATATCGTTGTGCGCCTGTCTCGGCGTTTATTTGCAGCTTCAACGACTTACGAAGCTCGATTTTTTCCCAGGTGTCTTGGGATATCCAAGAGCCACTAACTCTTGTACGCCTAGGTACAGTCTCGGATCCAGCCTCCATAAAAACACTTTTAATTTCAGCCCACATCTCGTCAATATCTGAGTCAACACTCACATTTAATGACGAAGCTCTGTAGTTAACGGTGTTGATATAGCTACGACTTATGTTGGTATCACTTAAAGCATTCGTATTGAATTTTGGATTTCTCGCTGCATTCTGCAATTGTCTTAATACAGCCGCGGTTTTTAATTTGAGGCTTATGACAACCAAATGGTGGTCGCTTCCCACATCGGTATTTCTTATATTTCGGACATCACAAATAGACTTCCTCCATCACTGCTGAATCATGATGTGATCAATTTGATTTTCGGTATGACTATCTGGGTGCACCCATTTGACTTTGTCCCACCACCTACAATACGATTTGCGTTACATAAGTCGACAAGCATGTCACCATTTTCATTATATGACCCCAAGCCATTTTTTCCAATAACTCCTTCCAGACCATAATTGTCTGCACCGACTTGAGCGTTGAGGTCTCCCATGACGATTATGATATCGGCACTCGGAACACTGCTGTAAACCGAGTCACTATGAGTGTAGAACGCGGTTTTGTCTTCTTCGGTTGCTTTATTTGTGGGGGCATATCACTGAACTATTGTGATGTTGCGAATTTTTGAGCGGCTAGCTACTTCGTTAAACATAATTCCAACACCATGCAGCCTTTGGCCACCCTCTCTTTCATTCTCTCCGGAATACGGCATTCCCGTTTGTGCAGTGTCAGATCTGTATTCAGCTCTTCCTCTACACTCTGTTCACTAATGCTCAGGATACTGATCTTAAGACGAAGCATTTCGCGCTCTAGCTGTTCGTATCTTCCTTCGCCATACAATTATCGAACATTCCAAGCTCCGATTTTTGTACGTATATAATAGCCAAAAGTAACCAGTTACATAGTTTACCTTCATTACGAATCACCACCGTCAGTGATTTCCTTCTAACTCCATTTTGTTCAGTATTCTTAGAGTCAACTTATCATTTGTTGCATAATATATATGTCCATATAATAATGCATAATACATATTGTCATTTACATAATATTTGCTTGATATTTAATTTTTTTTGCCATTTGAGTAGTGTTAGTCTTGAATAATCCTTTTATGTTTTCTTTGGCACAGTATATTTTTTTATAATAAACGGACACTCAAGGGGTTATCAATAATCTTAACATGTTTTAAGTTTAAACACAGTGCGAGCTTTAGGTAAATAGGGAAGGGTTAAAGAGGAGATACCATTGGTCTAAAAGTTTTGAATATCAAAATGAAAGGGAACACAGAGCTGGTTAAAACATTGCACATCCTCGATGTGCGGTTAGAAAAAGAATCTCTTTTCTTGACAGTACGTCCGAAATTGAGCTCAAGGTACTAAGTACGAGGATTACAGATAAATTGTTTGAGGGGGGAATGCAAATGGCTAATTCGACAGAACACTGTTTATAAAAATATCGGTAGAACAACGAAAGGCATGAAACATTGCACCGGTATTCGAGAGATGTAAATGTTTCATTTTCAAATCTCTTTTTCCTATCCTATCCAAAAGGTTTAAACTTGTTTTAGGGGCTCCTGCCCAGATATAGAATATATAGAACGGTCCGATAGGTAATTTCTAACCCAACAAAGAAGGGATTCATCAATATTAAATGCACGCACTTGCGATAAGAGAGCTTGATGCCAAACTACATCAAATGCCTTTGAAATATCAAGTGCAATAATCTTACTTCCTCCAAAACGATGTAAAGATTTGTTCCACTGTTCGGTGAGATAAACTATGAGATCGCCAGTGGACCTATTGCTACGAAAGCCGTATTGCCGGTCATTAAGAAGCTTCCATTCTTCAAGATATTTCTTAAGCTGATAATTAATCAGCGTTTACATGACCTTGGAAAGAAGGGACGTGAGTGCTATTGGATGATAGTTAGAGGGGGAGGATGATTCGCCTTTTTTAGGGACAGGCTGGTCAAATGTTATTTTTCATCCACTCGGAAAGATACCTGTAGAGTAGGAAAGATGGAAAAGCTTACGCAGTAAACAACTGCAAAATCGTTTACGATCTCAGGAACAGGAGGACTCAAGACGCTCTCAAGTATTGAGTTCATATAAAAAAGAAGAACAGCTCTTCGAATAAAGAGAAATTGCTAAGTTTCAAAATATGATTGCTTCATAAAAAGTCGGTAAATAGTTTTGGGTTAAGTGCGATCATATAAGTAAATTAAAGTTCACTAAACCACTTCTTAATTTGTATGAGATTCCTAGAGGAAGATTACCTCAAAATATAGAAGATTTATAATTTCGGTTAAAAAGATTGACAATCTACTGGGATATTGTCGACATTTTTATCAAATATGTGTTATTAAAATGTATTCACCCTTTAGAAAAACGCTCTTTTTCAGATGTCTACTCTGCATTTCTTCAACAAAAAAAAGTATTAACCCCAACAATTATTCACTAATTAGATAGAAACCTTAAATTAATTTGCTTATCGCTATACCTCCATCGCATAAAACATAATTACGGTAAATCAAAAACATATTGTAATATTAAATTCCCGCAAACCAACCATCAACATTTCAAAAGGAATTAAATACACCCATCATAATTCTACAGAATCCCGAAACGTGACTCTTCTGACATAAAATAAAAGATTATGAAATAAAATTAAAAAAAAAGAAGTAAGGTGCTGAAAGTCCCGTCGACGCCAGTGGTAACACCACACCGTACCGCATCGCACCTTACCACAACTACCATGGTCGACTATAGGTACTATATATGCTGAAAGGACATAATTTGCATCAGCATTACGTTAGCCGACATTCTGCGGTAAACACTTTGCCTGCTTTTGCATACCTAACCTATACTCTATAGTAGACTATTAGATACAAAAATATCTCTTTTCCAAAGCCTTGATGCTTCATATAGCCTGTTATACCTCGAACTCGTTCATATTATGGAACGTAAGCACAGGAAAAAGCGTTAATTGAAAAATGCTCTTTTCCTTGATTAATTTTTTGTGCCATGGCAAAACTTTATTTGCAGCAGGAAATTCAAATTAATTACCGCATCCTTACCTATCTACCTCTGGTGTTTCTGTTGGTTCGGTATTTTCGTCCTTGGAAGCATCATTGCTCACTTTAATCTGTGCTTCCTTTTAGTGTTTGGGTATAGAGAAAGCATGAGGTACGCCAAGACTAGACTATTTGGTTTGTGTCGAGGTAAAGGATTTATTCTCTCACGGACAGGACTTATACATAGGTGAATAGCCGCGAAAATTTGCTTGGCCAAGCAAAACATTTATTTTTTGGTCTACCTTTTGATGAAGGAATATAATGTATGGTAAACATTCTCAATACCCATGCTGCACCCCTTTAGAATGAGATACAGATCCTATAGAAGTGACCATAACCATCCTAGAACCACTTTGTCGAGCTATTTTTTGCGGAATGTTATGTGGATTGTAATTTTTCGTGTTGGCAGAGCTTCATTAATTATATAAGACTGAAACTGTTGTATGTATTATGCTGATGGTTGTATTTAAATAAAAGGTCTTTTGACTTCTGGAAAGGCTTTATATTATTTTATTTTTATAAACAAAAATCCAATAGCACACGACTTTCCTTGTGCTTAAATATTTTATTTTAAATGATCCTTTTTGCTGTACTGTCAAAACACGAAACAGAGACTAGAAAAACACATTGACACCAAAATGCGTACAAGGTGTAACGTTTCAGTATTATAAGACCCATATTTTTTCAAAATATAATTTCAGCGATTACGTAAAGACATTTCAATAGAGACATTCTTTCTATTGGGTTTTCAATTAGGGCAGGTAGATGTTGTATGGAGATGTCGTGGAATTTGTTGTGTGACACGTAGCGCAGCGCCGCGCCGCTGTTCTGCTGGAACCACGTGTCGTCTGGGTCCATATGGTTCAATTTGGATCACAAGAAATTAGTTATCAGTCGGTTGAAAACTACGGCCTAGTGATTTACAATTCTCTCAAAAATGTGCGAGTACTCAGGGATGGGGGGACCAACAGTTTTAAGTCGAATCCAAAGGGATTATTTAAGATAGCACCTTTCATTACAAGAATTACTCTTGGAGAGTTTGTCAATTCCTAGCAAGAGGCAACACCCGAATTTAAAAGAGGTTGGGATGCGACCCACACTTATATCCCGTTTGCCGATTTGTCTTGCTTAAAAGTTTGAAGGTTTTCGTGTTGGGTTAAACAAATTTAATAGTTGAATCATTCTTAAAAATTGAAAAAGGACCAACAATATTTTTCACATAAAGAAATAGTTAAGTTTGAAAATCTAGTTTTTTTACCAACTTTAAATAATTTTTTTGTTTACAGGTTTTTATTTTTTGTAAAAAAATACTGTCAATTGTTGACAACAATATTTTTTAAAAGATATTTGAGTCAAGATCAATTTTTACCAACATTTATTAATTTTTTCATTTAGGTTTTTATTTTTTTGTAAAAAAATATCAATTCGATTTTTCTCAAAATTTCTCAGAATGTTGAACACAATATTTCTTATAAGCAAAATCAATTATAAGCCATAATCACAATTTTTGAAAATATTATTTGAGTGGAAAATCAATATTTACCAACTTTTGTTCTTTTAAGTTTTTATTTTTTGTAAGAAAAACTGTTAACTCGATTTTTTTCAAAATTTACTTGAGTGTTGCCAAAGAAAATTTTAAAAGATGAACGTAGTTTAAAGCCAATAAAGTTTTGAAAAGATATTTGAGTCGAAAATTTTCGAACGTTGAAAACAATATTCTCTGTAAATTAAAATACCTAAGTTAGAAAACATAATCTCAAATTTTTGAAAAGATATTTGTGTCGAAAATCATGTTTTACCAACTTTTTAAAATTTGCTTTAAGTTTTTATTTTTTATAAAAAAAAGTGAATTTAAATTTACTCAAAATGTTACCAGACATTAAAAATGTTACTTTTTGTTGCACAAAATTGTTCTAGCGTTTTTGGTTGATGAGATATTTAGGGTTTACCACTATTTTCACCTTTTTTAAACTGCTATGGTAAAAAACCGTCCACGCAATTTTCTTCAGAACCCTTTCTGCATTTTTCTTTGATTTATTTGAAATCGATATCTCTTCTGGTTCTTGGGCTACGGCCGACGAAACAAATGTCGGGCAAGCAAGGACGTACAAACGTACGTACACACGCACGCACCGACATAAACATTTTTTTTTTCGTCGAGAAATATCGAAATGTTCAATTCGACAAATCGGACCTATTACAATAACTTCCTATTTGAAGCTAATAATATATTTTTAGTAAGCAAATTTTTAAAACATAAATTTTTGATATTTTTTGTTTGATTTTCGTATTAAATATTGACCCGTTTTCGAGATCTCAAATAAAAAAAAAATTAAAAAATTTAATCAAAAAATCTGACAATACCTATATGAACTTATATAAAAAGAAAATGATTGCTGTCGGTTCATGAATTTCTAAGACCATTTAAAAGCATATTAACGGTTCTAAAATTTTGGTAGCAAAGCTTAAATACATTTTTTTTAAATCCAAAATAAAATAAAAAATTTCATAAAAATCTATTGGTTTGTTTTTTAGTAAAGTTGAACTTACGTCTGAATAGTTTAAACAAAATATATGAAAAAATCTCAACCGACCTAATGGCTTGGTCTGTTGGGGCCAGGACAGACAGACAAACACACACACAAGAAAAACCAAGTTGTTATATTAAAGGCCGTAGAATCAATTTGAAATTTTTGGCGACGAGGATTTTTTCTAAATTTATCCTCTATTATCCTTTCTTATCAAAGGGTAAGATAAAACGATGGACAAAGCAACCTTGGAAGCTATATTGAAATCACAAAGTGATTGGATGGCACAGATTTTGGAAGCTCAGAAATCATGGATGGAGACAAACACGCAGGGCACAATTGTTGGGAGTTCAGGTATGTCAGTTGGTTACCCTTTTCCGGCTTACAAAAAAGATGAAAACTGGAAAACCTACTTGAAGCAGTTGGAGCAACATTTCGAGGCGTGTGGAGTTTCAGAGGATAAACAAAAGCGCGCATTTTTCCTTTCTTGGATTGGAAGTGATAACTTTGAAACTCTTCAGAAGCTCTATGGGAGAGAAGACTTATCTACAAAGTCTTTCAAAGAGCTAACGGAGAAGTTTAGTGAGCATATTGTGTCCAAAATTCATGTTCTAGCTCCCAGATATCAATTTCACAAAACTTCGCGCAACTGTAAGTTTTCTTGTCCAAAAGAAGCGTGTTAAGAATCGTACGTAGATAACATGATTGGGGACATCATTGTTCTCTACACTCCGCATGACACTGTTCGAACGCAAGCTTTACAAAAGATTGACCCAGAGTTAAAATATGTGTTGGACATAGCCACTGCATACGAGGCAACACAAAAAATATTTTCGGCGATCAAAGAGAACAATAATGAGATGGAGAAAATCTTGTTCCAGCTGTTTTGTGCATCATCAGAGAAGCGATTATCGTCCCAATAAAACTATTTGCCTAAATGCAAAAAAATTCGGGCCTGTTTGTTTGATGAGTGCGAATGTTAGGAATGCTAGTACGGTAAATTTAAACAAAAAGCATAGGTCAAACCGAAGAGACAAAATAAAATACAGCTAACTCACTTCATTTTAGTGAAGTTGTTAAGTCACATGAATGTGCGATGGTGAAAACTGAATCAAGGCCGTGGATTATGGTAGATGTCGTTGTCAATGGGGGCCCGATGAGATTCTAGGTTGACACGGGGCATCTTGTTCGCTAGTTGGGTTAGAAGGATTCCAGTAACTGGGACAACCAAGTCTCTCCAAGCATACGGTGGAACATCACTAAGGTTAAAAGGAGAACTGGCTGTGCAGGTGACATATGCAAATTCCACACATAATATGAATTTGCTCGTAGTTGAAGGCTCTGGTGCGAACATATTGGGGCTAGATTGGTTCAAAGCTTTCAGCTTAAAGGTTCAAAACTATTTTTTACAAATTAAATCTAATGATTTTCTTCTCAACAGCATTAAGACGTTATGCAAGAAGAACAGCAGACTTTTTTCATCGGGGATAGGCAAGTACACATCCTTTCAAGCTCACTTGGAATTAAAGGAGGGTGCAGTGCCAAAGTTTGTACGTCATCGTCAAATTCCCTATGCTCTCTTAGATGGAACGAAAAAAGAACTAAATCGCTTGGTGGCCGAGGGAATTTTGTCCTGGGTTCAGCAAACTCAATGGGCCGCACCGGTGGTGATTGTCAAGAAAGGCTCATGGTGGAATACGGATTTGTGGCGATTTTAACACAACGGTGAATCCACAAGTCATATGCAATCGTCATCCACTTCCTCGACCGCGAGATTTATTTTACAAGCTTCGTGCAGGAAAAGTATTCAGTAAAATCGATCTATCGGAAGCTTATCTTCAGAGTGAACTGGGAGATTCTTCGAGAGATTATGTGGTGATCAACACACCTTTTGGTCCCTTACGGTTCAATCGGTTGCCATACGGGATAAGCAGCGCACCAGGCGAGTTCCAAGGTGTAGTGGACCAAATCTTTGCGGATCTGCCTGTGGGTCTTTATATTAATGATACAGTCATCTCTGGCACATAGGAAGAGGAGTATCTGCAAATTTTGGAAGATGTTCTAAAGAGATTGGAAGCAAATGGCTTTCGATGCAACAAGCGTAAGTGTACGTTCACAGCAGCAGAACTTGAATACCTGGGGCACACGCTTTGTTCGAATGGCATACGTCCCTCCGAAAAACACTTGGACGCTCTTCGTTTCCTGCCTCGACCAAGGAATGTGAAAGAATTGAAAGTAGTTATTGGTACATTGAATTACTATAACCAATTTATTTCAAACTTTTCGTAGGAATGACCCTGCCCATTAAATTTACTTCCTGCCAAAGCGGTAAAATTTGTGTGGTCTGAGCAACAACAAATAGCGTTTGAGAGTTTGAAGGACAGCATCCTAAAAGCAACTCGTCTGGCGCATTTTGATGTTTTATTTCCAATATTTTGGCAACAGATGCCTCAAGTTATGGCATTGGCACAGTCATTTCCCATCGGTTTCCAGATGGTTCAGAGCAGCCGATTGCATTTGCCTCCAAGACTTTGGACTGCCATCAGAAACTCTATAGTCAAATAGAGAAGGAGGCGTTGTCTATTATTTTTGGCATCAACAAATTTCATTGTTACCTGTATGGCCGTACATTCGAGCTGCAGACGGATCACAAGCCTGCAGTGGCGATATTCAACCCGAGTAAGCAGATTTCCGAAATGACTATGCGACGTCTTCGGAACTGGGCTTATATTTTGATGGCTTACATATATCAAATAAATTATCGACCTACAGCGAAACATGCCAATGCAGACGCTTTGTCACGACTTTCAATTGGGCCAGATGTGTCTTTCGACGAATAATATAATTATTTGCATAAAGTAAATACTTTAACTCTTGAAGATTTAGACACCACTTCAATAAATGCAACAGTCATTGGAAATCTCACCAAGAATGATAAATTATTAAATAAAGTTTCTTCGTACAACAAGAAAGGGTTGCTCGCCGTTTAAACTGGCGAGCAACGAAAAGGAGCCGAAACCATTTTTGGAACGTAAGTTAGCTCTTTCTTCATTTAATAACGTGATTCTCTTGACTTCATATTATGATCGTGTCATTTTTCCGAAAGATCTGCAGTCCAGAGCATTGAAATATATTCATGAAGGTCATTGGGGCTATTGACATATGAAGCAGTTAGCTAGGCGGTATATCTGGTTTCCAGATATGGACAAGCCAGATCGAAAAATTGGTAGCTAACTGCGTCATATGCCAAACATCAGCATCGAATCCGAAAAAAGAATACGTGAATTGGAAAACCAGCAGAAAATCCTTGGGAAAGGATTTGGATTTTACGGGTCCATTATTCAATTAAAGGTGGCCGATTTGCGTGGATTCTTTATCCAAGTTTCCATTCGTGGTATCACTTTATTCAGTGACTTTTGAGTACACAATAAGAGCTTTACAGATGATTTTCGCCATCGAAGGACTCCCAAAGACGATAGTGACGGACAATGGTAAGCAATTCACCGCTTAGGTTTTTAAAGAATTTTGCCACTGCCATTCCATGCACCATTGGAGAACAGCACCGTTTCATCCTGCTTCTAACGGTCAGGCCGAAAGGTTCGTGCGAACATTTAAAGAAGCGTTTAAGAAGATTTTCGAAGAGGAAAAAAATACTGATGTTGCAGTCAACGTGTTTCTCTCGACATATAGAGCAACACCGAATCCTATATCACAAAAGTCTCTAGCGGAGCTGTTGCATGGACGACACCATAGGAACCTGCTTTCGTGTTTTCTACCGAGCCAACATAAAATGTCTTTTTCAAGACAAAAACCTAAATTCCAACCAAATCAAAAAGTTCTAGCCAGACAATAGAGGAGATTCAAGAAGTGGTGCAATGGAATTATTACTAGCGTTTTGGGTAGTAACATGTATGGTATCCAAACTGATAGAGGATACATAAGGCGTCATCAAACCTGAAGCAGATTGGACTTTCATTGGAAGTTCAAAAACTTCACCAAGTTCTAAACAAGATTCAATGGAAGGTAATGAAAATATGGAAATTTAACCGAAGAATGAATCATTTGAGCAAGTCACACAACCAACTTCAGAAGTGCACCAGCACGCTTCCAATCATGCGAATATGGATTCACCAGCTGGTCCGCTCGAACTTAGAAGATCCAAACGACCTAAACAGGCTCTTGTTCGGTTCACTCAAGGATGCTAAGTGATTACATCCTTTGTAATTGTAGCGGAGCAAATGTTGTAATCGCAACCTTAATATTAAATATTGTAATCACTGTACTTGTCATTGACTTACTCTGAATTTATATATATACCTATTTTGACATTAAAACTTCATTCTGAATTACGAAGTCTTGGTGTTCACCTCTACTTATCAACAACAAAAGTAGTCGACAGAACAACTTTGGTAGTCAGTTTGATAATTTGGTTGACTACCAAAAGTGACTATGGACAATTTTTACATTGACTTTCCGGTAGCAGTTTCAAATTCTTTCAATCAAAGTTGTTGTACTGACTATCGCAGTAGTCATATTGACTGCCAAGTTGTAAGTTGGCTATCGCGGTCGTGCGATGGCTGAAAATTTACTGTATAAAAGTCAATTTGACTATACCAAATAGTCAATAAAACGATTTTTTTTTGCATTCTGCAGAGGGACGGACGGAATTGAAGTACTGGCTTTTCTAACTTTTCTAACATTATAATATCATTTTTGGTTCTAATTTTTTACGATTACAAAACTTGCCATATTGTTCCTATATGTCGCAAGTACAAAATCAGCAAAAATCTCAAAAAAAAAACACCCTCTTCTTACCAAGTTTTGCAATATCATACAGACTGCCCGTAATCAATGCAACAATACATTTGCCCAAAAGGTAAGTTTACACTACAAATCAATTCTATGGTTCACAGTTGTTAACAAATAAATAGATTTCAAAACTCTTTATCTGCCATTTTCCAGAATTTTAGAAGGTTTTGTTTGTTTGGCTTCGATGCAGCAACAATAATGGGGCGACGCGAGCGACGATTCCTTTCCCTGGCTAAATTCAGTACTCGTATATGCCTCATTAATAAAAGAGGAGTGTTGTTTCTGCAGTAAAACATCGGAAGAAATACCGCGAGGCAAAATTATTTTAACAGGTAAAATTTATCGAAAAGTACATTACGTCGCGTTAATGTTGTGCATAATGGACTCCCATTAAAGTGACTTATGACCACGATGCAATGGCTGGTTATTTGGTAATGCAATATTCTGTTATGGTCTTGTAGGTACACAACACAGACACACAAATTATATCACACAGTGTTGATTTCAACGTGAAATTTTTCTTATCTGAAACTGAAATGGCATAATGAGTATACAAAAGTGCATTATTGTCACGCAATTACCTATACCGACAAATGTACTTATGTATATTGCACATTGCAATATTTTCGATTATATTGTAGGTAATGAACGAGTACTGAAACATGATTGTGCTTTTTTTTTAAATGTACATTGGGGGAGTTGGTTGTAATTTTACAGTAAAACAGATGCTGTATAGCAAATAGCAATGAGTAGGTAAATGCATATAACATATTTTTACTTCATTTACTAATTGCCTTCAATTAATTGGAATCACAGCAAGGGATTTAAAGTCGACATAAGTGAGTAAAGTGCTTAACGTGGAGAAGTTAGTGGATGGATTTTATAGTATTTTAACCAAAGAGACAAAAGAGGCATACGCGTTCAAGTAATTCAAGCTTATTATGAAAATGAGCGTTCAAAAAATCACTTCACTTAGTGATTTTTTTTCCTTAAATTCAACCGTCCAACCGAGTGTGCATGCCCGTACAGCTCGAAAATAAGTGTCGTTGATGAACAGTAAGCATATAAACACGCTATTACATAAAGGCTTTGAAGGTGCAATGTACTCAAGAACTAAAGCTTCTTGACCATTTCAAGATTACCGGCGTCGCCAATCACAATGGTGGCAAGAAATTGCAACAGTGGATAGTCAATTCTTGGAGAAAATCATCTTTAGTGATGAGGCACATTTTTACCTAAGTATGCATTCATCAATAAGCAGAATTTCTGCATTTGGGCAACATTTGAAAAACCAATGCATACACAAAGAATGACTGTTTGGTGCGGTTTATGGGCTGGCGGCATCATTGGGCCTTATTTTTTTTTCAAAGTGAGGCCGGTGAAGCAGTTACTGTAAATAGTTTTCGCGAGATGATAGCAAACTTTTTGTGGCCCAAAACAAAAAAAAATGAAAAGATCAAAAGATATTTGGGTTCAACCAGATTTTTTCAACTTTTTAAAATTTGCATACAATAAAACACCCCACTCATTTGTTTAAAATTCCTTTGTGCATCTTTTAATATTATAATTAAAGCATGAAGTCGGTGTCAGTTCTTGGGGTTTGGCCAACCAAACAAATTGTATGGATGCACGTAAACGTCGATGAATGTCAAAATGGTCCATTCGACAAATCAGACCGTTAATGAAGATCGATTTTAATAAAATATAAAAGTTAGAACAAATTATTGTATTTTTTTTTAAGGCAGAATTTCTGGTATTTAAAGAGTCTCTCTCTATATTATCAGAAAGTCAAGGTGCCATACAATTATTGGAATATGTCTCAATAAACCGTCGATCAACTGTTTAGGAGATGGTTGAACAGTTCAACATTCACTTTTCTTGGGTCATGGTTTACAGAGACCTTCCATGAAACTGCAAAGCTAACGAACTTGAAACAAATGGAAAAATTTATCTTTGTTCGGCAACAAATCTAACACATAACACCTTGCTACTTGTAAACTTATGCTAAAGCATGCTTCCATAAATGATGGTTTAACGACCACTTGTATGCCAACATTCTGGTTAGGCATGTTTTATGACTTGGAGCTCCTGCAAGCAATTCTTAAGATGTATGGTTAAAGAAGAAGAGGTGACAGTGTCTAATTGTAAGTTCATTACCTGCTCTGTCAAAAAGACGAAGAATATAGGTAGCTTGGAGACTTTTACTAAAATGATAATTTTGATCTTCGAAATTCCAAAATCAAACGCTTCATGGTTAACGAGTAAGGTAGATCATTAGATCTAAGTGATATAACAAGTGACCAAGGACACAAAGTGTGTTGGCTTTTCCATGACTTAATTTGGTGAAAATTTACTAAAACCTAAATCATGTACTTGAGCGAATTAGTGATTCTATGGGACCAATCGTACTGTGGCAAGAGTCCTAAGAGATCTAAACACGCATAAATCCGCTGGTCCACATGGTATCCCCGCTATTGTTCTGAAGAGGTGTTCTTAATCGCTGGCAAAACCACTGCGTAAGCTTTTTCATCTGTCCTACTCCTCAGGTCTCGTTCCGAGCGGATGGAAAACAACATTTTTCAGCCTATTCCCAAAAAAGGCGAATCTTCCTCATCTTCTAACTACCGACCGATTGCACTTACGTCCCTTCTTTCCAAGGTCTAGGAAACGCTGATTAATTATCAGCTCAAGAAATATCTTGAAGATCGAAAGCTTCGGCAGTATGGCTTTCGTAGCAATAGGTCCACTGGTGATCGCATGGTTCATCTCACCGAACAGTGGAACAAATCTTTACATCGTTTTGGAGAAAGTAAGGTTATTGCACTAGATATTTCAAAAGCATTTGATAGGTTTTGGCATGAGGCTCTCTTATCGAAAATTGGTGCTTTCGGTTTTCATGAATCCCTGCTTCATTGGATTAGTAATTAGTAATTACCTTTCAAATCTTTCAATACAAGTTGCATTGGATGGATTCAAGTCTGAAAACCACAAAATAAATGCTGGTGTGCCCCAGGGCTCTGTTTTATCTCCAACACTCTTTTTCATTTTTATTAATGATCTCATGTCTGCAACTTCTAATCCAATACATTGTTTTGCTGACGATAGTACTCTTAGCTTTTCATATTCGTTTTCAGACTCACATCCCTCTTCTTCGGATGTGGAACTGCAACGACAAATTATGATAAGCTCATTAAATTCCGGCCTAAACAGCATTGTCCAATGGGGATTAAAAAACCGAGTGGAATTTAATGCTCCGAATACCCAATGCTGTCTTGTATCGTTAAAGCGAGATATAACCCCATTGCCATTATCCATGGATGGCACTTACATCAATGAGATTGAACACCTCGATATTCTCGGTATGTGTGTCACCAACCACCTCTTGTGGAATGATCACATACGCGATGTCGCCAAAAATGCCACAAGGTGTTTCCTTAGGCGATGCAAGAAATATTTCACCCCTTCTAATCTGGCTGTTACCTACAAGAATTACATACGTCCAAAGCTTGAGTATAACTCCCATCTCTGGGCTGGTGCTCCTGCAACTTACTTAAGCCACTTGGATAGTATTGAACGTAGAGCATTTAAATTGAGAGATGATAATATCATCATAAGTTCATTTACATCGTCGTAAAGTCTCTTGTCAGACTCTTTTTTAACGTTGTTTTAACTAGTGAAATAGCCAGTTGCATTCCTCTCCTTAAACAGTTCAACATTAATACTCGCGCTTCTAAGTATGCTCATCAGTATACCCTCGAGCCCAACTTTGGTCGTACTGTCAAATACAGAGATTCGTTCTTTAGCCGTACTACGCGAATGTGGAATGCCTTACCACACTCTGTCTTTCTTAGCCATTGCAATATTCAAGAATTCAAAACCAATGTGCACCGACATCTCCTTTTAAACCCTCTCTCCTCTTCCTAGTGCTCACACTGTGACTCTGCATAATAAGGATAGTATGACTTAACATAGCCCCTTCTCAAATAATCGAAAGACATTAAGTCACACTGTTGTGCGGCTACTTAAAAGGGTCAAACAAACAAAGCAAAAATTACGCCATGTTATGATAACTAAATTTAATTTATTTAATTTAGTTAATTCTAATTCTAATTTCTGATTTTAAAGGAAACGACGAACTTTAATATTTATCAATAATTAAAAATTGATCATTTACACTCGCTATTCGGATATTTGATTTGTACTTTTTCCTAACATGGTTTCTTAAAAATACAAACAAAATTTACAAAAATGTCGTGTGTCTCGAAAACTTAGAAAACTTGCAAACATTAAGGTTTTTTTCTGTTTCACTGATTATTTTCGTTCCAATAAAAATAAAAGGTATAGTAAACCTGTGTTGAAAATTGCTTATTTGACTAACTACCTAATCGTAATTGAAGCATCAGGTTTCACATCACGTTCAAGTGTTTTAGCAAAATGGGATATATTCTCCCCAAGAAAAAAGGTAAACCCCAACAGCTTGATAATCCTTGATGTTGTGTACTACATTTCTCTATATCCACATCAACGTATGTATGTATATTTAAATTTGAATTTCCTGTTCCTTTAATTCCTGAAGTGAAAATTAACCGTAAATTACAATGTAATTGAGTAAAGTGTGGTTGTTGTAAGCAATATAAGCCTCAATCTTATGCCAAAAACGGTAGCGACGACAACGATGTAGACGGCAACGACATACGACACACTGACGGATGCTTTAGAAAAGCAATCCACTTGTTCCATCTTATCAGACATATCGTCAGCTAAAAATCATTTAAGCACCGTATAGCAAGGTTCTATTCTATATACGAGTATATTATGGAAAAATTTGAATATTAAATGAGAGCACGTATAACGGTGAATGGTTTATAGGAACAGGAAGGTATAGGTATTATAGGTTCAAGGTATATGCTAAGTGAGTAAATACATCTCTTTATCGAAGGATTAATGGCGAAATTGATGACACTGTTTGAAAGCTGATGACGATATGAACTCAAGTGAATTACGTGTTAAGTGGCAGGTATTGAGGTGTTCAAATACAGACAAGAAAATGAAGTGTTTCCCTTCATTTAATACTAGCGGCCCGTCCCGGCTTCGCACGGGTAGACATAAATAAGTACAGATATTTAAGTTATACTTATAAGCATGCTAATTAAAACGACAATGAAAAAAATTGTATGCTTATCTTAAAGCCTCCCTGTACACTACGTTGGCTGTAGTATTTGTAGGTGGCAACAAAACGTATTGATTTTCAGGAGATCCTACTCGAGAAAGCGCCACATACAATTGCCCGTGGGAAAAGCACTCTTTCCTTAAGTCTATACCAACTATGGAAAAAGTTTGTCCCTGGGATTTGTTTATTGTAAGGGCAAAGGATATTTTTAAAGGGAACTGTAACCGTTTAAAAGATATGGGCAAATCAGTTGGTATCATCGGGATCCGTGGAACATGTGCGAGCTGACCGTCCGCGGGACCCGTAATGATTGTTGCTACAATTACATTATCTCTTAATTCTTTGATCAAAAGTCTTGTACCATTACACATATTGGGAGGGCTTAAATTTCTTAAAAGCATAACAGGCGTACCTATTTTTAATTTTAGTTCATGGGGTGGCAAGCCAGCAGGATTGAGGGAATTTAAAAATTCCTGTGGGTAGTGCACTGTATCTTCGATGTTGCACACGGTGTCAACAGATTTGTAACATTTAAAATCACCTGGTACTTTTTCAATAATAATTTTGTTTATCTCATTTACTGAGTCGTTTCTGGGTGACAATATCGCTCTCGAACAGAGCCAATGGAAATTTCTTACTGTAAGATTGTTGATGTCGGGATAGATTTTGTCTATAAGAATTTCTAGACTGTGAACAGTTTGGGCCAATCCAATATCCAAAAGTACTTGGGAGCTGTTTGCAATTGGAGTAGTAAATTGTCCGTCTCCTAATTTAAGTATATTTTCTGAGAAATTACCACCGCGGTTATTGCATAAATGTGCTCTCATATTCGTGCGCAAATTGAGAGTTTTAATTGATAGCCAAAAAGGTGATGATTTAAGGCACGCTTTAATAACGTCGGCACGTGTACCTTTTGTTACAACTGGTAGAGTTTGGCGAAAGTCTCCAGCGAAAACAAAAGTTACGCCACCCATCATATTGCATGAGTTTCTTATATCTTTTAATGTGCGGTCCACTGCTTCTACATGAGCTCTATGGCTCATGGTGCACTCATCCCAAATAATCAGCGACGTGTCCTGTAAGAGCTTTCCCAGTGGACCATTTTTACGGATTGAACATACAGACTGTTGATCTAAAGAAACAGTCAACGGTAATTTAAACGTAGAGTGAGCCGTTTTCCCATCATATAATAGGGTTGCAGCAATTCCTGACGATGCCACAGCCAGTGCTTTTCTTCCGGATAATCGTACTTTTGACAATACTAAATTGGCAAGAAAGGTTTTACCCGTGCCACCGGGCGCGTCCAAAAAAAAAAGTTGACCACTGTTATTTTCCACACTTTCAATTATAGCATCGTACGCTATTTTTTGATCTGCCACTAACTTGGGTACATTTGAATTGACAAATTCTGACAACTCGTTAACATCATATATACGGCACGGTATGGCATCAACTACATTTTGTGAGCGATTCGGAGAAGGTAATCCAAAGTCTCTTAAACTTTTGTCATTTAATTCTAAAAGTTTGTTTTCGATTTGTATCAAACCTTTGTTATATACATCATAATCGGAACCTTGTTCTTGGGCTATATGTCTGATGTCTTCACACAAATCATCTTTAAACGTGTCCCATAATTTGAGAGGTTCCGAGGGAAAACAAAATAATAATATTACCACAAACAACTCTCTCAGCCTTAACGGACATTGAGAAATCGAAGCTTCTCTCAAAGTAGTTTCCCATTGGTTATCATCTTCTAGCAAACCCCTTTCTCGGCAAGCGGCTTGGTAAGTTTCTTTAACAACTCCGTCAACGGTTTTTAAATCTTGGAACGATGTTGGGCCACGTACATGATGAAGCAGTATCCTGAGATAAAAACATTCTGACTGGGAAGGATGAACGCTGTATACTCTTCCCAGTGCCGCATCTTTTTTTATACCGGGATGTCCAACTACTTCTTGGCCACGTTTCCTTCTAGAAAATTTATTGTTAGCCCATGTATAATAATGAGGAACTTCGTGATAGAGTAGTGTTTTAGCAAAACCATCACTGTGGCATAGGTCAAAAAACGCCGTAAGTGTCGTTTTTGGTGGATTTTGCGCTATATTTTGCATATTTTCCGCTGAGAAGTACACTCGTTGTCCACTCTCTAGGTGTACTGCTAGGTGTACTACGGTAGGGTGTCTGTCATGTATAGGAAACTCTAATATCCTCCACACTGCTTCAGATGTACTTATGTACCGGCCGTTCAAATAATTTTCAACTTCATCGTGAGCATTTCTGACACTGAAAGTTGCTTGATCCGATCCTTTGTTAATGTATTTACATATGTATTTTATGGCTTGTACGGAATGACAATATTCAACATTAATATGAGCATTAAAAGATCGACATAGTATTGGGGAATATGGAACGATCCATCTGTTGTCTATATTAACCGTACGCCCTCGGACATTCAATGCACCAATCTGCCCTCCGTTGTCGATATCGCGTCGTCGATAAACGGGATACCCATCCTCACCGGTCTGGGTTTCAGTCACGAAACGTCGTGGATATTTTTTTGTACATATCCAATTTTTCATGCACGGAGAAGTCAAATTTTCTTGTCCACATGGTCCATGTACCATATTCTTTGTGACTATCTCAAATAATACTGGGTCTTCGTCTTTATTAGGTAGTTCGGCAACTATTATTTTATCAATTTCATCGGGTTGTACTTTTGAGTTCAACCAAAGCAACATATGACAATGCGGCAATCCTCTTTTTTGCCACTCAACAGTAAGCATATAACATTTAACCGGCCCAAAAATCGCGTCTTTTATTAATATTTTTATCATTTTCTTCATTTTTAAGTGAAACACTCGAGCTATGATGTCATGCCGGTCGAAAGACCGTTGACCGGGAAAAAGTTCCTGTTTTATTTCTTGCCAATCTGGATTACAGGTGAAAGTTATGAAAAGATCTGGCCTTCCATAATTGCGCACGTATGTCATTGCATCTTGTGTCTTTTCGTGGAGATACCTTGGAGATCCAGTAAATGATGACGGCAAGATGACATGCTGTCCGATATTAGCTGCAATTACCCTTGCGTCTTGGTTTAAAGCATCCCTTAAATGAATATAGTCATCCGCTCTAAGCTTTTGTTGGTTTCGGTAAACAAAATTTAACCTTTCGGAAATCATCTTCGCCATCATATCCACACAATATTGATTAAACAAATCTTTGTAATAATGGAGTGCATTAAAACAGTTGGCCCTAATCATTAAACGGTATGCATAATATTGCATACATGACACAGTCTTATTTCTTGAGGAATTCTGCTGAGGAATAGTTAAATAATATCCATCGTCTCCTGATGCAAACATCAACGGATATTGTAGCGGATCATATGCTCGATGTAATTCCGACACTCGTTTTAGTTGTCCGTCTCTACCGTGCAGTACTATATCCCTGGGTCCTTTGTCTTCATCGACCAAGAGAACGGCCACTTCATTTATTGAAGGGGCGTTATATCTTCCTCTGTGTTCTGTATGGGGTGTGCGATCAGAGTAAATGATCAATTTCAAACTGTCGGGGGTATTGAGTTCAATACTATGTTTAAAACTTCGTATGTAAACATTGTGGCTATTCAACATGGTCTGCAATTCGTTTATCAAATTTAGTTTTAGCATGGGAGCCGTGTTTGATCGCAATGATAGTTGATCAGCATCGGAAATAAAATATATCTGCAAAAATTGGGGAATTTGTCCTGATGGCGGTAAAAGGCTACCTATGAGATGATAAACTTGTCCTTCCACCTTAAAGGTAGGCATAAAATGACCCTCCTTAATTTCTTTTGCCCCAAAGGAAGTCATTTGAAAAAGGCTATTGTATCTACGTACGTTATTCAAAAAATGCGCGGATAGTATATGATTATTTGTCAAAAGACTTTTAATTGGTTCTGGTGGCTCATCAATGTTAGGGAGAACAACCTTTCCAGATGCACAGCACATACCTTTCGCTTCCTCAGCCCATTTTTTAGCGAAACATATCGGACACATCTTATTCATTGCTCCGATTTGGATGCTGTTTTGATGAGCATATTCAATTTGAGGATCGTAACTAAATGCCGACCTATTACTATGCGCTAAAATTCTATTGCGCGTCCTAGCTCTTAACGACCGTTGTCTATCTCGCTGTGTCAAAAGCCGCTGCGAGCGTTCAGTGCTAGATTCCCGTGCACGCGTTCGCGAGTTCCTAGCTCTATTTTCTTCAAGTCGCTGAGAGCGCTCAGCACTTGACTGTCGTTCGTATCTTGCATTTTGTTCTGCAAGACGAATTGAACGTTCGACGCTTAATTCTCTGGCTCGCGATTGGGAAGCGTACACTCTCATAATTTCCAGACGATCTGCATTTTCAGAAGAAGACTCTCCAATACGACGAACTTTTACTAATCTCGCTTGGGAACTATTCTTAGATAGCTGCGACCTTCTTCTTCTAGGCATATTGCTATGAAGGATATTTATTTTAAATAATAATAACAAAGAAATTATTCAAGTTCAAAGAGATATTTCTGAAAAGAACTTTGAGAAATATGAAAAAGTGTGATAAATACTAAAATTAAGTAGCTCTGAAAAGAACTTTTGAAGTGAAGCATACAAATGTGTTTAAAAATCTCTAAATCTTCAATGTCGCTTGCGTCCACTGCGTAAGGAGCCGACAGCGCAAATGAGAGTATATTTAATAATGAGCAGAGACACTCTCCACGTTTTCCTTCTGAGTTCATGTTTTAAATTACCCCTATGTCACACAAACACGAGAAATAGATGGTAGTAAGAATAGTTACAGTGTAAAAGAGAAGGAAGAAAAAGAGTTACAATTCCTATTCCAGCCCTAATTGCATTTTAGTGTTACCAGCTGTTTTAAATACGTACGCAAGAAGTAAAAAGTACTGTTTCTTATACTACGCTAAACATAACTTTTTTATGTTTTTAGAAGAACAAAATAAAGATGAAGTTGCAATTTTCATGTTTCAAAACAATACATTTATTTAAAAAATACATAAGAGGTATTTTAATTTATAAAATAAAAAAATGACACAAAAAATAAAAGAAGAGCAGAGGCTGGTCACATTCAATCAATGAACAGCACGGAAAAAACCATACACACACATGCGATCACATTGGATCGCCTTTAAAAATCCATTATGAAAAAAGACCTCATTTATGTATCATACTATCGAAGGTGTATGTGCTGGTGTTGGGAAAACCGATTGTGTATCTTTCTAACATTAGCTATGTCAGGTAAGGATTAAAATGGATATATTTGACCTGTTTTCACTTATAATAACTTTTTGTTTTATTGTTCATAGCGTATGCGATGGCCGATGAAAGACATTTTATGGCTAATTTTTTTACACCTTCGGTTGGTTTTAATAGGAATTTGTAAAGATTTCTATAGTAATCTAGTACTAAATATAGCCTATGTTACTTAGTGATAATGTAGCTTTCTAATGAAAAAAGAATTATTAAAATCGGTCCAGTACTTTTTGAGTTTATTCGTAACATACAAAATACAAATCTTTCCTCTTTATAATATTAGTAGATAAAAAATGTTTGAGATTTCAAAGTGTTATTTCTTGCCGTGAAATATTCAAAAATCAATTAAGACTTAAATAACTAAATCTGTTTCTTCACTATAAAGGCGGAGAAAATTTAGAAATATACATATACTTTCTAGAATGAACGTCAAACTTGTCGAGTTGTAGAAGCTGAGTAAGGTCAATGATTTTCGAGAATTTTCTCCAGATGAGTCCTGAAACTAAAAGACGTTCTTATCCCTCTACCTTCCCAAAAGCAATATCCATTTCCACTGTTACCGAATCCCAATCTTTTCCTTACATATCAGAATGATGAACTAACATCAACTGACTCCTCACCCTTTCTCTTCCTCGCCAACCACGACCCTTGCCGATGATCAGCCTGGCTGGGGGCCCAATTCAAAAATAGCCCAGTCTCTAACGGAGTATCCGGATACCTGGCGACCTCCGGATTAACTAGCCTTATCTGTACATGCGAATCTCTGTGCAGATGGACCTTTTTTCTTCGCATCTCGTGGAACCAAAATGAATAAAACTAACAACAAAAATAAAAATAAAAAACCTCTATCTTCTTCAGGACCAGGCGGCAGCTTGGCGTCAAAGCCTGCTGCCGTATCTCTTGCGGCCAACACAGAGAATTGAGTAGTGGCTAACCATGAACCCTCCTCTGCTGTTGGTAGCAACGAGAATATAAAGGTAGCGATACCTAATTTCAGTAGTGGCAGGGTTGTGAAAAATGGCCCTACCACTACTAATGAGAATACTTCCAGAAATGGAAAACTCTCAAAATGCCTTTATAGACAAAGGCGGCAAGCGGCGAAGATCTTAAAGGCCTCTGGTGCATCATCGGGGGCTGAAAGGACACCGCAGCAAACCGCTAGCGTCGAATGGGCCACCAAAACGGCCTCGGGTGCACAACACCAGTACCCCCCTCCATCCCATCAGGAAAAAATCCAGTTTCAGTGACGTCGCGAAGGGCAAAGTCGTGATTGCGGTCATTGACAGGAGCGATGATGATGGCACAAAATCGGCTGATCGTTGGTAGTTGGTCAAGGTTAAGCTCTCGGGTGGCTTTTTGAGCATTTTGAGGGAGCTTCCAGGACCACTTCCTTCCATAAGCGATGGGGGTTGACATCAAGGCCATGTCAAACTCATGGTTTGTGGCGACCAGAGGTCTTGTGACCTATACAAGCTTGCTGTCAGCCGGTTAGGTGAAGTTTGGCCAGGTGCGAAGCTCGAGGTTGTCTCTGTGAAAGACATTCCTAGCAGACCTAGAGCCCGCATTTGGGGGGCTCGAGATGGTCAAAATTTGCAACCCGTCCCTTCCGACGCATAACTGGAAGATAGCCAAGCTAATGGAAGTGAAGGGTCTTTATAGGAGCGCCATTGTGGTACTCAATAAAGAATCCTTGGCTCCTCTAGCCCTAAACGAGGGCTCCATAAACTATGGCTTCGAATCCATCAAAAATCGAATTTATAAAAAAGATGAGGTTAACGCGAAAAGCGGGCCGACTAAAATAACCAAAGGTGAACTAGCGGTTGGTGGACCTATAACGTCGTCTTCTCTCCTAACAGAGGGTGAAGATGCACCCATGTCCTCTCCAATCGCGACTCCACTCTCTATAAAAGTCGTAGACAGTCCATCCTTAGTGGAGACTGAGGACGAACTTAACATGATCCTTCTGAGCGAGGACGAACTCTTGGGTTCATCCTCAGCCTCAGAGGATCAGAACAAAACCGTGGTGGAGGTTGATCTGCCAAATTGTAGCCAAAATGCTGCAGTTAGTACAGATTAATCTCCAACACTCCATAAAGGCCTCGGCCTCACTTCTTCTCCGTCTGGCGAGTAACGGAGAAGACATTGTCCTGATCCAAGAGCCATGGATTGTAGGATCCGTTGTTCGAGGACTCAGGACTCCTGGGTAATACACACTCTGTGTAATAGATAAAGGTGAACCTAGATCTTGCATACTACTGAAACGTAGCATTAATGTATTTTTACTCCATCATTTCAGTGACAAAGATACCACCGTAGCTAGGCTGGAAACAACCAAAGGAAGTTTCCTTGGCCCTTTCCCTGGAAAAACCCTGGAGCAAGTCG
Organism: Eupeodes corollae; assembly: GCF_945859685.1. Taxonomy (NCBI): domain Eukaryota; kingdom Metazoa; phylum Arthropoda; class Insecta; order Diptera; family Syrphidae; genus Eupeodes; species Eupeodes corollae. The sequence goes on along the minus strand of NC_079147.1, from coordinate 19,625,221 downwards.
TCGCTGAAGCGGAAAGGCAAAGGATCCGCCTAATTATTGGGAGCGATGATTATATTCTTGGTACTAACCTCTTAGTAAGTAATGTTGGTAATGAACCAACCTTCATAACTTAAACTCGACAAGAAGTCTTAGACATAACTCTTGTCTCAGATAGTATACACTATATGATCTTGGACTGGAAAGTATCCAAAGAACACTCGTTCTCTGATCATAGATATATCCAGTTCAATATAAATGTGGATGATAACCCGAGTCCATTGACTTTTCGAAACTATCGGAAAACTGACTGGGCTTTATACAGGAACTTATTACAGAGTTTACTAGAACCTGGACTATCTAGTCCTTCCTCTAACGCTAACGAACTTGACAACAAAGTCAATGACCTTACCTCAGCTATGAACAGATCGCTAGAAATTGCTTGTCCACTTATACACATAAGAGAAAAGAGGAAACCACAATGGTGGGCCTCAGAGCTTGACTCGCTCAGGAAGGAATGCAGGAAACTTTTCAACCGGGCTAAAGCTGCAAGACTAGCCTCTCATTGGGACTCCTACAAAGAATCCCTAAGAATCGACAAGAAGGCACTAAGGAAATCCAAGCGATCTTCTTGGTGGTCCTTCTGTGGCACGATGGAAGAAATTTCTGAAGCCTCTAGGTTATGGAAAATTCTTTCAACTAATCCAGCTATGCCAAGCTGCTTGAAAAATACAGACGGCTCCTGGACAAATTCAAGTAATGAATCGCTGAACTTACTATTGGACACTCACTTTCCTGGTAGTTCTCTTAACGAAACTTGCAACAGTTATATACGTTCAAGTTCAAATACAACATATCCACAAGGTCTGATCACAAGGGATTAGCTACAATGGGCTCTCAACAGCTTCAAACCATATAAAGCTGCACGACCAGATGGAATAATACCAGCCGAATTACAAAAGACTTCTGATATAATTGCACCAATTCTTGAGGCAATTTTTACCAGCTGTCTTTACCTGGTCCACATTCCCTCGGCATGGAGAGAAGTTAAAGTTGTTTTTATACCTAAAGCAGGTAAATGCTCGCAAGTCAATCCTAAAGATCTACGACCTATAAGTCTATCATCATTCCTTCTTAAGACCTTGGAAAGATTGGTGTACCGCTAAACAGGTAACAGGTAAATTTAGATCTTGTCCCCATATTCATGTGACACAAAAAAAGAGGTACTTTTTAAGACCTTCTTAAGAAAACCACCATAAAACTTTTATTTAACAACTTAATCCCAAAAGTTTTGCTCGCAATATAAACTTAATAAATATGTTCGTACCTCATTGTTTCCACATTATTCAGTTTTTCCAAAAAAACCTATAAGGGTTTAAAAAAATATCGACAAATAAAAAACGAAATAAGCTTGTCCCTATCCATGTGACATGAAGTGTAGATACATACATATGTACGTCTGGGCATTGTTCCAGTAACTTACTTAGGGCTCTTAAACAGTTTTTCGTTTTTTATGGGTTGTGTTCTATTAAAATATTCTGGTACTTTTCTCTACTTAGACAATTTTTTCACTCAAATTAGAACTTTACTTGAAGATTTGTACCTTCAATTTGTGAATTCGTTTTAAAAAAAAAAAAAAAAAAAAATTGGGTGGCGCGACAGTCCATTGAGAACCAAGGCCTAGTGACTTACAACTCTCAACCATTCCTGTGTGCGAGTAATGTTGTCAGGAATGGAGGGGACCTACAGTTTATATGCCGACTCCGAACGGCTAATTTTGAGAAAGCACTTTTTCATGACAATAGTTACTCTTGGAGAAGTTGTCAATTCCTCGCAAGAGGCAGTAACCGTGAAAAGATTTTAGATGGCATAGGCAGGGATCGAACCCAAGACCTCTAGCATGACAGTCCAACGCACTAACCATCATGCCACGGGTTTTTATTTAGCCAAATTCGACGCTTTCAACTTCGATTCTAAACTCTAGAGTTGATCAACTTTTGATTTTCTCAACTGCCAAATAGTATATTAGTTAATGAAGCAAACTTGTGACGTTGTTTTTTCAATCTAGTTGTTACCAGTTTGCTTTGACATAGATTGTCAAAAATATAAAAGATACATTTTTAAAAATATTTCAAGTTTGAATCTGTTTCGAAGCAACGAGTTTCCTAATTATAGGCAAGTTGAGCATTTGCTTGCTGAAATGCAGTTGTTTAAGATCCAAAGCAGCTTGTAACTTGTAAGTTTTCATCTCACTTTCCAAAATATCAATTTCAATTGCGTACTTGCGGTATGTCGTTTTTTAATTCACATAATTAATTCATGAGTCTTATTTAAGAATTCTTCAGGTTTTGTTTTCCGCTTACGAATGGTTGTGCAGTTAAGCGTTCACATGCTTATTTCCCAAGTATGGTCAGCAACTGCAACTTCGTCGGCAATTTCATATTCAAAAGGCTGCAGAACTGTGACATAATCATCCACATCACTGACAGTAATTTCTTTTATACAAATTTGCTTGCTTCTGTTCTTCAGATGAGGTATGTAGTTTTGCGACTAGCGCTTTCTAGTAATGACTTATCGGCTATTGATTAATCGCTAACACCTAAGACCCAAAGTCGAACGTGCCAAAAGCATCGAACATGGAGGCATTGGATCGCTGGTAGCTCCGTTTTGGCGAGCCACCGTGACGGTCTTTTTGGCGTCTCTGGAAAAATAAAACGTTCGATCCCTTAAATTTAGTTTAGTTTTTATGTACAAATTTCTCAAGCAAAGATTGTACAGTTCGTTTCTACAAGGAAATGAAATACACTTGACAAAACTCCAGCAAACAGGCTTATACTTTGAAATCTTCTCCAACGCTTTGTTCTTATCGTGATTGGTAGCATCTCCAATACGATTCTCATCAGACAATCTCCCTCTCATGGTGTGTACAAAATGTTTGCACCTTTTCTTTATTTTATTTGATTTGTCCATTTTTAGTCCACTTTTTTTAAGAAAGTGATATATTCTTTAATTTTTTAAAATGTATTAAATAGAATTTGAAAAAATAAAAAATAATCGTATTAAAAAATATTTAATCGAAAGTTGAAGCTGACATTTACATAGGTGGCATGTTTTTCAAGTATCACAGGAAAGTTTTCAAGCCTGAAAGCTGGCCTACTTCTGAATCTTGACTTCTAAATTGAAAGTTTAAATAGGCAAAAAAATCAACATTCAACTTGTCAATTAAATTTTGAGCTAAAACCTGTTTCGGAGCTGTTTAAATTTTGATTTTCCGTCAAGTTAAACAATAGTGAATACCTTGCAACACTGTGTCTTTTCGTAGGTAAGGATTTAATCCTTTACTGAAGCCAAGAGTTTCTAATAATATATCAAAAAATGGAATTCCTAAAATTATGGTTTTTACATCATTAAATCACCTTACATTTTATTTATAAAGTGATCTATTGCCTTAAGCTTTTATAACAAGTTAAAACTTACAAACAACAGGTTGGTAAATTGTTACATAATCCTACAAACCACATCAGAATTTTACGTTGCTATAATTGTGCTGAATTTATTTTGACAAATTAAGTGGTATTTTATTCCTAATCCTTGCTTCTGTGTATTTTCATTGTTATATTATGGCCTATAGCCGTTAAAAGCATTTTAACTTTACAGTTGCAAAAAATAAAAATAAAAATACAAAACATTCATTCTAAGGTCATCGTTTGAGAAAATCACCGTAATTTATTATTGCTGTTACAAAATCCTCCGAAAAAAAAAACAGGAACAAATCCACAACAACAAAAAAGTGCTGCATCAGAATACTTGTTTAGTTTTTTTTTTCAATGCTCCTTTATACATTACATACTCTATGTATGTAGGTAGATAGGTGACTATATACTATATGCTAAGGATATACATAACATAAACATTTTGTATCTGATGCAATAAATTGGACTTTTATTGCAGCAAAATGTCTAGCGACTTTGTTGCCTATAGAATTTATGGGTTGCATACGTAAAAATACGTAAACCTGCATTGTGATGTGATTTGTCTTTCTTTTGAGCGTTGCATCCAGGTTTTTAGTACTATTATTTGGACAATTTCGTTTGTTTATATCCTTCAGATAGTATATATACATTTTTTAAGCGAGGATACTCTCACTGTAGTTCACAGGATTTGTGATGGGTCTTAGCTGCATGAAGAATCTTTTTTTTTTTGGGTTCTAACATTGGGACATACTTTAATTGATGTGAAATACCCGTAAATTTCCCCAAAAATAACTGACAGCAATACTCGTGTTGACAGTGATGGAATGCGCTGAAAAACTGAAAAGAGTGCTGAAACTTTTAAAGGATTCACTATATTTCGAACTATCTGAAGTTTAACGATGCAGGGCAAAGTGCGATGGTTACTGCTCTTCTGGCGATGGGTGATTGCTTCGTTAGTTCAATTTTCAAGAACAATTGCATGATGTGGACTGATTTTTCAATAGAACGTTACGATTTGATGATTTTTAGAAAGTAGGGCTTTGATGGAAAAATATATAAGACAAAAAAAGGTTGATTGCAGCATTAGAATTCTTCAAGGGGTGCGATTTAAGTCAGTGACATAATTTTTTTGTTAAATTTTATTGATTTAAAAAGAAGGAATTTCGAACGTAGTTTGCAGGCAAACTTTCAAGTCGATCAACTTTAGAGTTGATTTTAAATGGAAGTAAGTAGCGTTATCGTCAACATCCTCGGTATTTTGGTATTCTGACTTTAAAGACAAGACCTTGTTAAAGATTCATATTAACTATATTTTATTTTCCAAATGAAAGTGAACATTTTGGGCACTACTCATTTTCCGACCCCCACTTTAATGTTTACTTCAAAAGTCAGAAGCTTGTTAAAAGATAAGTTATTATCTTCCGATAGGAAGTTATTGTAATTTGTCCGATTTGTCAAATTGAAAATGTTAACATTTCTCGACGTTTCAAGGTCCCTAGAGTCGAAATATAAAATTTTTAGAAAGATGTCTTTGCGTGCGAACATACGTTCGTACGTCCGTTCGTTCGTGATTCGTGACGTTGTCAATAGCTCAAGAACCAGAAGAGATATCGATTTCAAATAAATTTTGTTATACAGATAATAAGGCAGAAAGATATAGAAAGGGCTCTCAAGAAAATTACTTCAAGGTTTTTTTACCATAGCAGTTTAAAAAAAAGGTGAACATTTTTGTTAACCCTAAATATCTTACGAACCAAAAACGCTAGAGACTAGAACTAAATTTTATATAATAAAGTGTAACGGGATATCAAAGAATTATATATTTTTTGAAAAGAACTATCTAACGTTTTTTTTTATAAATCAAAAAAAAAATGAAAAAAAAATGTGTCACCTCCAAAATTTTACTACTAAAATATGATTTCATATCCAAGACCATTTTGTGCAACGAAGAATAATGTTTTTGAAATCTGATAAAATTTTGAAAAAAATCGAATTGACAGTTGTTTTTACAAAAAATAAAAATCTAAAAAAAAACATTACTCAAAGTTGGTAAAAATTGAATATCGATTGAAATATCTTTTCAAAAATTTTAAAATATTGGCTTCAAACTTATTTTATCTTATAAGAAATATTGTTTTTAATATTCTGAAAAAATGTTGAAAAAAATCGAATTTACAGTTTTTTTTACAAAAAATAAAAACCTAAAAAAAATTAATGAAAGTTGGTAAAAATTGATTTTCGACTCAAACATCCTTTCAAGTCTTTGAGATATTGTTTTTAATTTACTTTTATCTTTCGAAAAATATTTGTCAACAATCAGTAAAATTTTTGAACAAGATCGAATTGACAGTTTTTTTACAAAAAAATTAAACTTACAAAAAATAATACTAGAACTTGTTCAAAATACTAGAACTTTTCAAAAATTGAGTTTCGCCTCAAATATCTTTTCAAAAATTAAAAATATTGGCTTCAAATTTCTTTATTTAACAGAAAATATTTTTTTCGATATCCAGTAGTTTTTTATAAAAATCCAACGGTCCGTTTTTTCATAGAAAATAAAATCTACAAAAAATAGTACGCAAATTTGGTAAAAATTGATACTAGTACATATAGAAAAACTATTAAGCAAGACAAATCGACAGACGGGATGGGAAGTTATCAGTGTGGGTCGCATCCCAGCCTCTTTTTTATTTTGGGTTAAAGTTTAGTCTAAGAGCATCATCTCCCATCAATCGAACCATCAGACTTTCGTTGTAAAATAAGTGATTACGGGACTTTCATAACCCAATTTTTCTTCCTTTGTTATTTTGGAATATCGTCAAAAGATCATCTTAGGTTTGTTTCGTTTTTGTGATCTTTACCAATTGATAAAATTACTTAATTCTATTTCTAAATTTTTGTTCTGTTGATATTTATAAAACTCGGCGTTTTGCCAAAATTTTAATTATAACAGTAAAATTTTGTTGGTCAAAAAATGTACCGCAATGGTTTCCTTATAAAATCATTTCAGTATGAACTTAAAGGTTAAGGTGGCACTAACTTATCTGTAAGATATGTTCGGAAGGTAACATGCCCGATGAATAGGAGCCCACCATCTTTTCGTCGATTTATTGCGTATGACAGCATCTACAGGGACAAACTCGTCCGTTTATGCAGGATGACCATTGAGAATTCGCGTTGTCTATACAGCTTCGAAATAACTTAACTGAAATTTTCGATGTCAAAAAACGCTTAAAGCGCTGTCATGCGATTTTTTAACTAGGGACCAAGCTGGAAGGAGAAGTTTTTTGGTTGAGGACCTAGTTTACACAGGACAGAAAGTTCGCCTTCAAGATTTAAATGTACAAAATAGGAATTTATTGATTTGGGTTGAAAATTTCTACATTTGTCGAAGTTTAATGGCCCCATGAATTAAATTAAAGGTTTAGAGAGACAATTCTTTGTGTGCTTGTGTACGTACTTTTTCTTCATTTGCTATATCTCAACAGGGCCGGATTGGGGGAGGGAAAGCAGGGTGGAAGTGCCGGTGCCTCCACAAACGGGGGGCCCCACAATATAGACTTCGGAATTTTTTTTTCAAATTCCATTTTTTTTGCTGTTTTACATTTAACTACAGCCTACAGTACTTTGTACATACACAAATGATTATTTAAATATATTAATCATAAATAACAGAAATCAAATCATCAAATCTATATTTGATCACTCCAATCAGGCAATCAGTGAAATATCAAAATTTCAAATGACCCTGATAAGAAGCACTTCCAATTCACTACCCATCTTGAGGGAGTGCCCCAATCGCTTAATGGCTGAGTGAAGTGGTACTTGCCCGCAACCTCGGAGATTGGGTATTCGATTCCGTGTCTCGAAAATTTTTCTTTTCTTATACATACACATATGAACATATAAATTTATTGCTATATATGAAGAATCCCATGCTGATGAATATGTACAATCACGCACCCGCACCAGAATGAGAAATGTGAGGTTGGATCCGCTCGATTACGGAAAAGCACAAGACGCAAATCTGTCACCCAAGGAAAAATACAAAGTGATTGACCAGGCATCCGTGTCTCTTACTAAAAGATTTCATGCCTGTACGTTCGAGATTTGGATTCCTGAAGCACATCTGCTGCAGAGGAATTGGTCAAAGTGTATCCGGATGATTTAGAGACTAGTCTTGGTAATGAGTTGGTTCAATTTGTGTCTTTAATTAACTCAAACAAAAAGGAAAAGACTATGGAACAGATCAATCGCCGGAACTATTATACTACCAGATTCTCGAAAATGAAAATTTCAGAGCTAAATTTCTAGACCTTGAACTTGCATTGAGAATGTAATTTGTTTTCATGGTAAGAAATTGCACTAGCTTCGAAATCATCAAAGATTTTTCGGCGAAAAAAGCTCGAAAGGTTCCGTTCGTTAACCCTAAATTATAATTTCAGGTAATTCTTTTTTCCGTTAATATTTATACATAATATGTGTTTGTTCAATACTAAAGGAATGTACTTGTTTTTATAATGAATTATTTATTGAAAAACTAGAGTGAAAAAAAATAGTTTACTTTATTTTGAATATAATTTGGGGCTAGTGGCTTGACTTTTAAGTGTCACGAAAACGAGATCATTATTGGAAAAAAAATTGAAACAAATAATTTATCATAATGTTCAACGTTAGTGCGGTCGATTAATCACTAATTGACAAAGCTGGAATTTTTGACATCACAAACTGGTCTCAATATAGCTACAAGTTTTTTCAATAGGTAGATAAATGAATTTGCTGCACTACGATAAACTAAAACAATTCTAGGGCTTTGCGAAATTTCACCATTTTTGTAATGCATTGTCGGAGTTTATCAATTAAAAGAAAACATCAGTATTGCAATCTTTTTTGTGCAACATTACATTAAAACTATAGTTTTATAGGGCGCTTTTCAAAAAGTTTCAATGGCTTTTCATTCATCTTTTTTCCAACTTTTTTATCACGTTTTTAATATTTTTACTATTTTTAAGAAAGAGAATTGATATCTAAGGATTAAATCTGCAAGGATTTGAATTTTGTTTTCCTCGCATATACCTTTGTTATTTGACTTTTTTTAAGGTAGACATTTACATCCCTTGGGGTTGCACGCCAAGCAAAAAGTGTTCAACCTTAGATAACAACCCCACACTTCTTTTTATTTTATTATTCTACCACTCCACATCCAGGATAACATATACGAGTGGAAGGTATGTCTTCGCGTATAGGTTTATGTACCTCTATATGTAGCAATCTTCATACCTTCCCACTGGCATTTGATATTAATTCTTCGGCTTTTGTAATCACTGGCCCGTTGTCGAGTTATTATGAACCAAACACATACCTCAGGGATTCCATAATATTAATTGTCTTTTCACCCCTTTCGTCCTTGTACTCATACTCGTAGGTATAGTCCTTTATTATTAAATCTATAAAACGTTCTCAACTTTCCTTCATACCTAAATATTATTATCAGAGCGAAATAGATGAGATGGGAATCCAAGGTATACTATGGCTATGGCTTGGTTATATTGCTTTGGGAGTCATCTGTAACCACTTGTCCACCTTTGTTCCTTTCTTTTTTCCATTCCATAGTCAAGCCCATTCTGCTGAAGCTAAAGCAGAAGGAAACTTTCATAATTGTAGTCTTAAGCAAACACCGACTGTTTGAAGATATGGAGTTTGAGAAATGTATGCCAGGGCGAGGAGAGAATGGGGACAGAGTATAAGAGGTCCCATAGCACAGCAGCATCGGAGAGTGAAATGTCTGTTTACCTTGTATAAATCCAGAGCACTTAGGTCCATATCCAATCCTTAGTGTTTGCACTTGTACTCATAATGAAAATAGAAAGCTTTTTATGCCAGCAAGCGGCAACTGTGTGTTGAATAAGATGACCGCCAGACAATCAGTTCTCGAACTTACCTCCCTTCTTGTCCTGTCCGGGCTGTATAGATGGTCACCAAGGGGATGGGAGACAAAACCGCATACTTTTGTTACCGTTGCGTTATTGTGTGTATGGATAGAGTCGTCCTGGTTGTCGTAGCCGTTTGTCGTCGTCCTAGTTGGTTTTCCATCGCCCAAAGGGCACCAAAGGTTCAGGTTGTTCCTTCCTGTGTCGTGTTGGCCAAGCCGAGAGAGTATTTAAGTAAAAGATTTCTTTTGCTCCTTTAAACATTTTTTTTCCTTTTTCAGTTTTTCTTTTTTGTCTCCTGCTGCGGATACGGATGTGGGATTTTTGTGACTGCAGGGACATTTTATCAATGTCTACTGTGTTGGCACCGGTAATATAAGATGGTATTTCAGAAGAGCCATACTTCAGCCAAAGATGTGAGAGAATTGACCATCAGTTATAGTTATAAGCTCACTTATCGGAAGTATAAGGGACGTGTGGAGAACAACATGCGGAAGAAGAACAAGACTACCATCAAGACGAAGAGCGACGGAGAGGAGGAGAAGAAGGTCGTTATGCTCTTCCTGTACACACAGCAGCACTCAACTTTTTGATGTAATTTATTGTTAACAAAGGATTGGTCAGCAGGGATAATGGACCAAGGTTGTTTTTTTTTTCATTCTCCCTTCCTCGTTCTCTGATGTCCTTTCTTAAGGAGTCTAAAGTCAAGAAAAAGGAAAGTTAAGCAAGTATGGAAGGGAGGATTTTAAAGGTAAGACGATATGAACCCTTTATTCTTCAAATAGTAATTACAAGCTAAGAAAATGCAAGAACATGGAAAACTTTATACAAAAACAACACCAGCAGATGGGGTACAAGGGTTTACTTTTGGAAAACAGAGAAAAAACATGAATGCATCTGGGATTTATTTGTGTATATTAATGAGTTTACCTTTTTGAAGAAAACGATAAATTTCCATCATTGTTTGAGTTGGATGGAAAATTTGGGTAAATTCGATTTTTTGAAATTAATTTTATTATATTTTATTTGACTTGTGTGCCACACGTGATGCACGTGATGCTTGATGGTTTTTAAAAGTTAAACAAATCTTAAGTTATTATTATTTCAGTTCTTATAAATGCATGTTAATAATATGATGTACTAGATTGGTTTCAGAAAGTTTAGCAGTGGTTTTTAAACAGTGAAAGGACGTTTTCCATGACAAATAAATAAGTTTACAATATTTACTTGCATCTAAACTTAAAACGAAAACAATTTCAACTGCTTACCGAAAAAAATTAAATTTAAAGTTTGCAGGATTAAGGTTGTCATTTGTAAAGTCAGTGAGTATTGAAAATTTGTTAAATTTACTAAATAATTGATAAGCTCCATAGTTCGATCTGCTAAAAATAGTTCTAAAGGGCTAAATTTCTTCTTAAAAAAGCTTAACTCAGATTGAAACAGAAACGAAAAAGCATAGATGGACATTTCCAGTTTCATGTAATACAACAGTTTTAAAACTGAATATTTTGTGTGATCAGAAAGATATGGAAGATTACCAAACGAAACCTTTAAGTATAAGAAGGTTCTAAAAGTTTGTCTGGCCAGGAGAAAAAACGAATACAACATCTTAGAAATCAAAGTTGAACACTATCAATATGATCGGAATAGTATGGCGCTCAAATAACAAAAAGATATTCAAGCTTCAACCTAACAAAGGCATAACATACATATGTAAGTTTTTGTTTGGTTTGAAACTTCGATGGTTGAATAAGAATAATTCCAATAATTCGATAAAGACACAAGCTGATGTAGTAAAGAACTTATTTATAAATAAATTAACAAATCAAACATTATTAACAAAAACATTACAATAAGAATGATATTAACTAACATACCTAAATCAATAATTGTGTTGGCTTTGAAATCTTTGATACAGTTTATGAAACAATTTAAATACAATTGAAAATTGGTATTAAATAATAAAATATTAATATAAAAGTAAGATCCTTAATACAAGAGGTAAATATGTACAGTGTTTTAACAAAGTGTCGAAGAGATTTAGCAAAAGTAATTATTATGATGGTGGCTAAGTGTGTGAAAAAGATGGCAACAAACTTACATATATCATTGAAATTTCGGAAAATCTTTTGACGAAACCAATTGTTTTATTATGATAATATGATAAACGTTTATGAAAAAAAAAACTATATTCTCATTTCAAATGTGATTAATTCAACATAAAGTTACAATTTATTATATTACTTTTGCGTGTAAGACAGATTCTCTTACGATTGTCAATATTTAAGATTAAACTATTTTTGTTTGCATCATTCCCAAAATTGATTTAAAGCTCCTTGTAACTTTTTACAATTCTTGATAGAGTTAATAAATTAAAACAGAAAAAGAATCGTTAATAAAATTAAAAAAGAGGCCGGAATGCAACCCACACTGATAACTTCCCATCCCGCCTGTCGATTTGTCTTGCTTAAAAGTTTGTCTATATCGATTTTTACTAAATTTGCGTACCATTTTTTGTAGATTTTATTTTTTATGAAAAAACGGACTGTTGGATTTTTATACAAAAATTACTGAATATCGAAAACAATATTTTGTGTGAAATAAATTACGTTTGAAGTCAATATTTTTAATTTTTGAAAAGCTATTTGAGTCGAAAATCAATTTTTACCAACTTTTATACATTTTTTTCAGGTTTTTATTTTTTTTTCAGAAACCTGTCAATTCGATTTTTCTCAAAGTTTGTCCTAATGTTGAAAACGATATTTCTTATGAGTAAAAATAAGTTAGAAGCTATTATCACAAATTTTTGAAAAGATATTTGAGTCGAAATTCATTTTTTACCAACTTTTGTTCAATATTTTTCGGAATGTGGAAAGCAATATTTCTTATAAGATAAATTAAGTTTGAAGCCTAAACTTCAAGTTTTTGAAAAGACCAATAAATTATATAAAATTTAATTCAAGTTAATATTTAGGGTTAACCAAAATTTTCACCTTTTTTCAAACTGCTATGGTAAAAAAACAACCCACGCAATTTTCTTGAGAGCCCTTTCTCCATCTTTCTGCCTTATTATGAATTTTTTTGAAATCGATATCACTTCTGGTTCTTGAGCTATGGACAACGAAAAAAACATTGCGAACGAACGTTCACACGCACGCGCAGACATCTTTCTAAAAATCTTTTATTTTGACTCTAGGGATCTTGAAACGTAGAGAAATATCAAAATTTTCAATTTGACAAATCGGACCCATTACAATAACTTCCTGTGGGAAGTTAATAAATAGCAATGGACTAAGGTGACTCCCTTAAGGTACACAAGAATTGACTTTAAATTCTCATGAAGGGTTACTCCTGAACTATATGCTATAATATAGGATTTTTAAATAAGGGCGGGGAAATGTTGAGTGTAGACATCTTGGCGTTTGCTGTTTGGCACGTAGCGCAGCGCCCCTGCTGGAACCATTTGTCGTCTAGGTCCATATGGTTCAATTAGGGCCATAAGAAACTAGTTATCATCGTTATTAGCGTTCGCTGTTGACGATAACTGCCTCACTAACGTAGTTTTCAAAAAAAATAAAAACCAATTACGCCGCCGGCATCTGGTGAACCGCGCGTTGGTTATTGTTTTTCAATATATAGCAATTTTGTTTATAACACAGCCATTCAACCAAAAATGCGCCTCGTTATTTACTGAACCGGTCGTCTCAAATTTGGCCACCAAACGTGGAACAACTGTAAACTGAGCAACGTTTGCCTTAGCGAACAGTCATTTTGATAATACAGTTTTATTATTTGAACCTTGACATGATGATTTGGTAAAAAACTGAATAATAAAGAAAATATTTGACAGATGTCACCAAAACAAAATGGCCGACGCAGAACGTAAAAATCTACCAGCCCCAATATAAAAAATAAATAAATTAGGAGGCGCAACAGTCCATGAAGAACCAGGCCCTAGTGACTTACAACTCTCAACCATTCCTATGTGCGAGTAATATTGTCAGAAATGGAAGGGACCTACAGTTTATATGCCGAATCCAAACGGCTTATTTGAGAAAACCACTTTTCATGACAATAATTACTCTTGGAAGATTTGTCAATTCCTCGCAAGAGGCAGTCCCCGTGAAAAAAATTTGGTGGCAACCCAAAACCCTTCGCATGACAGTCCAACGCACTAACCATCACCCTACGAGTACCTACTACCCGCGCATACATATATAAAAACCATATATATCTTTAAGATATGATGAAATCCACTTAACAAAACGTTTGTTAAGTCCAAGATTTTTTTTAATAATAAAAGAAGAATTTTATGACTTAGGTAAACAATTTTTCCAAGAAATAATTGTGATATGAAGTTTCTGAATTTTTGTACTTAAATTTCATTAAAAAATAGTGAAACGTATATGAGATATTTAATTACCATAACAAGCATTTAAAATATTATTAACACAATATAAAACTTATTCAAGAAAAAGGATTTAAGTTATAAGTTTCCTGAGAAAATGTACACACAAAATAACGGTACCATCCTGGAGTAATACAAAAATATATTTTTTATATTTTTAAAGTAAAGAAACAAAAAAACCTAAAAAACAATTAACAAATGTTGGTAAAAATTGATTTTCGACTCAAATAGATTTCAAAAATTAAAAATATTGGTTTTAAACTTATTTTATTTCACAGAAAATATTATTTTCGACATTCAGTAATTTTTATATAAAAATCAAACAGTCGGTTTTTTCATAAAAAATAAAATCTACAATAAAAAATAGTACGCAAATTTGGTTAAAATTGATTCGAGTACATATAGACAAACTTTTAAGCAAGACAAATCGACAGACGGGATGGGAAGTCATCAGTGTGGGTCGCATCCCAGCCTCTTATTTTTAAATATGGTCTGACGTTTTCATGGAGTGCCTCATTTTAAACTGTTGCTACGCAAATTCTAGAATTTATAATAATACTCGCAATTTTAATGCATTTTATGAAATTGTTTTTAATATGTCAAAAGGTGACGGTTAGAAAAATGGCTGCCATTTGAAGTGGGCTATTCAAAATTTAACCTCTTTTTAGAAAACCTCTTATCTATGCATAAAATATAAAAGCTCTTAAGTCTTCTTAAATGGCAATAGGTATCTTTTAATATTTTATCTCAAATCTATGTTTGTCTCTTATAACATCATTAATATATCTTAAAAAAGAAAGTTATGATCATTTGTAAAATATTTACGCTTAAGTTTACTTCTAACTTATGATTTAAATTTAAACAAATTGTTAAGAACGTAGTAAAAGAGAATGGAATTTTGTTGAATTATCGTGTACAATTAAGATTTACGTTATTAGAAAGCGTAGAAAACCATGGGGCTTAGGCAATGTATTCAATCATAGCAAAATAAATTATACCAATACAAAGAAAAAACATTATAAAAAAAAAAAAAAAAAATTGGGTGGCGCGACAGTCCGTTGAGAACCAAGGCCTAGTGACTTACAACTCTCAACCATTCCTGTGTGCGAGTAATGTTGTCAGGAATGGAGGGGACCTACAATTTATATGCCGACTCCGAACGGCTAATTTTGAAAAAACATTATGGTTGGCATAAAATTCAATAAACTGCATATTAATATTTAATAAATGAAATCAATGGGAATAATTGTGCATCTTGTGTCAAAATTTAAGATATGCAACGTTGAAACGCATCTTTTTAAATTATGGACTCCAATTTGTGAATGATGCGGCTTAAACAGTTTACAAACACGATTCTTCCTTTCACAGCATACAATTTTACTCTGTTTAATCAGCTTAGTAAACCGTTTTTTGGGTTTGTTATTTTCAACCATCTTCACATTTTAGTACAAACATCTATTAAAATATGATTTTAGCGTACCGCAGTTATGTTTTATCAAAAAATAAAAGAGCATTAATGTGGTAATAATGTTTAGCATTGAAAGATTTAAAATTACCACATTTCGTCCAATAATAACTAACTAACACTGTTGATATATCGCCTATCAAGCTACTCTGCAGAAAATAGCAGAGTTAACTCGATTAGGTTAAAATTATCTTAAAACAACAAAGTGGATATCTTTCTTTATTTGTATTTTCAAAGTGTTGTTTCTCAGTTTTTGGTCGCTAACTTAAACCAAATATCATTGTTTAGGACAACCAAACAACTAGTACTTTGGTAAATTCTATAGTAACAATTTATAACCATTAATTTCATAAGTCTCGTTTCTAGACACAGGTAGACTTGCTCACATGTATTTTTGCTCATTCTTTCTTATTTATTGATATAACTAATTATTTTCATCACTAATTTTCTTCCTTGATAAATAATGAAAGTATTAAATCCTTTGAATTCCTGAATATTATGTGTTCCTCTAGAAAAACTTGAGTAATAACCACCTTAAGTTAACATCATAATCCTCTGTTGATTCATCTTACACATAATTTCTTCGCTTTGTCATTGTTATAAGCTGCCACAAAATTATCACTAAACAAAACCCACCATAACCACCCTATCGCTTCATTCCCCACCTCCAACTCTGCTTCCTCTAACTAACAAACAACAACAAATTACACCAAACTTCTTTATCAACAATTCTTAACGAAAGGCTCTTGAAAGACTTACCTTTGGCTTTCAGCGGAAAAGAACCCCCCCAGGGAGTAATCAACAATTCTCATCAGAATGGCAGTCTTCATTAAATTAAGGACTTGCCATCAAGCCAATTACTTTTCCTCCTCCTCCTCAATCCGCATTCATTGCCGCTTTTGACTTTACCATAGACGGTAGGTACTCTATGGTACACCTGTGCTTTTGGCCTGCGTTCACTTGAATACAACTTAATTAAGGCAATTTACTTTGATCCTCTATTTAGAAATGACTGCCAATTGTCAAAATTTTCAAAATTGCCCAAAGGGGTTGCAGAAAGCATCAGAAACACAAATCAAAGCTTATCCTGTGCTCAAGTCAATGCCTGGGCAGGGTTATAATAATAAGCAATAAGGAGACGACATAATAAAAATAACGAACGATGAAAAAATAAAAACAGCTGAAATAACAAAATTTTGTACCTTTTGTTCGGTGTTCAATGTTCAACCTTGGAAACCCTCACCCATGCACGACCCACCCTCCTATGGCGACGAAGACTGACAAAAACTCATAAAAAGGTGAAAACATAATCTGGAAATATGGAAATGAAAAAGAAAATGCTATCCCTTATCTGGACTGTGAATCAGAATCACTTCCTTCGGGCTTGAGGCAGGGGTGAAATCATATTTTACGCATTCTTTCGATAGCCACAACTTTGAGGTTGTAGCCGAGAAAAATATAAATAAGGTCCAAGAAAAAAAATTGGAAACTATAAAAAAGAATATATAAGAAAACAGGGTTTGGTCTGGATTTGTCGGTGTTCTCGGCCTCAGGGCAGACCAAACTTTATGGACAGTCGTAAATTATAACTATTCATACAGAATTGCAGGAGAGAAAACTGTATACGTATATACCTTCTTGTATATTTATGGTTTAAGTCTATCGTAGCGTTTAAAGAAAGCGGTCATCATTCAGGCATCGAACATCGAAGATATGGATTACCTTCAGAGACGAAGGAGAAGACGGAGAAATCTGGAACATATTGAACACTGCTATAAAAATACAAATGTAAAAATTGTCTCAACACGGTAAAAAGGAATCGATATTTTTTTACTTGGAGAGTTTTGTATCGAATTTTTGGCAGTAAATTTATTTATGTCTTATATCAGCCTTATTTTTGCTTTAAGGCAAAATTGCAGAGAATGAACAAGATTTATGTAGCATTAATTTTTTTAAATTACACAAATCAGTGGAGATTCATTTTTGTACCTTTAAATGTTTCCTGTCCGAAATTTACATTTTGGGTACGTATATTTATTTTAAATATTGGGATTGGGATTATATCTCGGATTTAATGTTGTTTTGTACAACTTACAACCTATTGTTAAGGGTTAAACAATGTACTAGCTGACAATTAGCTAAATGTTAAGCAATTTACTAAGCTTGTCCAAAATTTCAAAATTTTCTAAACAGTGACAATTCTCGAAAATTAATAAGGCTTATACGCTTTAACGACTACCTACTACTTTTCCAACTGTTTAGTGGACCATTCCATCCACTGATCTTATACAAAAAATTGTATTGAAGTTAAAGTAGCCATTCCGTGATTTTAATTTAAGCGAATTGTTTAGACAGAGTAAGATGTTTAAATCGTTTGAAATTAGGTAATGGCTTTAACATTTTACTATATGGTTTTAAATTTTGCGCCACAATTTCTAGAGTCAGCTTATAACTTATCAATTCAAACAATCCTGAGGACGAAGTTCATCAAGAAATGTACGGTTGGACTGCGTACAAATATAAAAACTATGATTGTGTTGAATAACATTTTTTTAAATTTGAGGCAGTAGATCATCTTTAGAGCTATTGCCAGAGCTCACAACTTTATTTTTTTTTATTAAATGAAGGATCTTATTGATGATGATGACATTTTGAAAACCAAGAAAAAAATCAATATTTCACAACTCTACAATTCAAATTTTACACGTATATTTTTAGCATTGCACCTGTTTTCTTTTAACTTAATTCTTGAGATTTATATTAAGATTTGTACATTGGTAACAACTATAGTTCTTGGCATTAATAAGTTAATAGCACAACAATTAATTCTTAAATTTATAAAAAAGAAACTTCACATAGCTGTGACACCGAATATTTCAAAAAGATAAGAAATGTAAAACAAAACTTATTTTAAAAAGAGAAAAGTATAATTAAAATGAAGTTTAAATGGCTTCAAAATCATATATTTTTTTAAAGTCACATGGAACCACCCAGCCTTGATGTGTTTTTGAGTTTGAGACTACTTTTCAAAGAACAAAATGCTTTGGAAGAGCGTCAAACAGCTTCGAGGGATCTGCTTGAAGTTATCAATTCCCTCAAAATCAAAACAATAATTAAGAAAGGCGGGCTGATGGTGTATAGGATTTAATTCCAATATTGCCTTAACAAATATAGAGGAGCTTATAACATGTAAGTAGCCAGTAAAATGTTTAAATCATAAAAGTTGTGCAATGTTTTTACATTCAACGCCTAATTTTTTTCAGACCAATTTATCCAAATTGTCAAATAGTTTAACAACTGCTATATTATTAACTTAATGTACGTATGCGTAACTTTTGAGGATATTTTGTTTTCAGTATTTATTAAATAGAACTTCTACAAATTCGGGTGTATAGGACTGACGAGGTAGCATAGTACTGATAAAAAAAACAGTTTTGAAAGTATGTATTATAATGAAATTTAAAAAAATTACTAAAAATATCTAAGGATTTAATAATGATCACTTAAAATCACTTAGTAACAATTAAAAATAATTATTTGTATGTAATACTGGGAGAAAATACTATATCAGTTTCAAAACAGACTTTTGACATTTATGGTAACATTTTTCACTTATCTTTTAATACTTTCGACAATATAAGCAGAATCTTACAATATTCATTTTAAAAGTACTAATGATCATGATATGAAGAACAATAACACCATAACTGGCACAGGACTGACGCCATAGTACTGACGAAAAAGACGAAATTTGAGATTATAGTGTGCAGGACTAATATTTTAATAATTTGTAATCAAAAGAAAGAACTGAAATTGGGTGACTTTGAAATTGGTTTAAATCAAATTGTAATCTCAATAAAATATAATAAAACTTTGTATATATATTGGCTGATGACATCGAGTTACCCAACTTTTGTAATATCACCCTCACCCATATGTATGTATTTATCTAGTATTTTTATACTTGTCTTTTTATTTTTAAAGTATGTACGTTCAAAAAGGATTCTTCATATAACAAACTAAGTTTTCTATTATTTAAAATATCTGATTGCATATTCTTTTATAACAATAAGTTTAGTGTAGTGCGTTTCTGTTGTTAAGAATATAAATTGTTTACATAAAAAAGAATTTCAAATTTTATCCTACAATCTCAGGATTAAGCAATAAACCTATTTTTACTAATTTTTATAATTTTATATGTATATACTCGTATATTTGATATTATTTTCCTATACGAAACATTTATCACCGAGTTAAATATTAATATGTACGAAAATAAATTTACCAACTACGAACTTAGGTCAATACTAGCAACCAGAACTCACACGAGAGGAAGAGCAAGTGGAGGACATATCTTAATTTAATTTGAGAGATCTTAACATTTATGATTGAAAAATCGAATCTTACCGTTCCTTGTTATAAACGGTGATTTTTTAAGAGCTTGAGAACTTTTAAAAAAAAAAAAAAACGCATACAATTTGCAAAATCTCATCGATTCTTTATTTGAAACGTTAGATCATACCATAAGTATTTGTTTGTTTATCATTTAAATTATAACAGGTTATCCATTTTGCGGTTTCAAAATTATAGAACTGGAATTCGACCATGACATTTACTTTTTGAAGATAATTTCATTTAAATGTTGACCGCGGCTGCGTCTTAGGTGGTCCATTCGGAAAGTCCAATTTTGGGTAACTTTTTCCAGCATTTCGGCCGGAATAGCCCGAATTTCTTCGGGAATGTTGTCTTCCAAAGCTGGAATAGTTGCTGGCTTATTTGTGTAGACTTTAGACTTGACGTAGCCCCACAAAAAATAGTCTAAAGGCGTCAAATCGCATGATCTTGGTGGCCAACTTACCGGTCCATTCCTTGAGATGAATTGTTCTCCGAAGTTTTCCCTCAATGTGGCCATAGAATCGCGAGCTGTGTGGCATGTAGCACCATCTTGTTGAAACCACATGTCAACCAAGTTCAGTTCTTCCATTTTTGGCAACAAAAAGTTTGTTAGCATTGAACGATAGCGATCGCCATTCACCGTAACGTTGCGTCCAACAGCATCTTTGAAAAAATACGGTCCAATGATTCCACCAGCGTACAAACCACACCAAACAGTGCATTTTTCGGGATGCATGGGCAGTTCTTAAACGGCTTCTGGTTGCTCTTCACTCCAAATGCGGCAATTTTGCTTGTTTACGTAGCCATTCAACCAGAAATGAGCCTCATCGCTGAACAAAATTTGTCGATAAAAAAGCGGATTGTCTGCCAACGTTTCTAGGGCCCATTCACTGAAAATTCGAAGTTGTGGCAGATCGTTCGGCTTCAGTTCTTGCACGAGCTGTATTTTATACGGTTTTACACCAAGATCTTTGCGTAAAATCTTCCATGTGGTCGAATAACACAAACCCAATTGCTGCGAACGGCGACGAATCGACATTTCACGGTCTTCAGCAACACTCTCAGAAACAGACGCAATATTCTCTTCTGTACGCACTGTACGCATTCGTGTGGTTGGTTTAATGTCCAATAAAGTAAACTGAGTTCGAAACTTGGTCACAATCGCATTAATTGTTTGCTCACTTGGTTGATTATGTAGACCATAAATCGGACGTAAAGCGCGAAACACATTTCGAACCGAACACTGATTTTGGTAATAAAATTCAATGATTTGCAAGCGTTGCTCGTTAGTAAGTCTATTCATGATGAAATGTCAAAGCATACTGAGCATCTTTCTCTTTGACACCATGTCTGAAATCCCGCGTGATCTGTCAAATACTATTGTACTATTGAAAATTGTACGTCTTCTACCAACCTACTTGAACTGCAACAATTGGTATATCAATTTCGAGAAACTACAAGAATTCATGACATGTGGAGGTGATAGTTTAAATGTACTACTTATAGGCGATTTCAATGCAAGAGTGGGTGATGAAGAAGGTGATGTTAACAATCTAGCTGGAATCGAGAGAAACTCAAAGGATAATGTTAGAAACGCCAATGGTTATAAGCTAATCGAACTCTGTAACTCTTTTGGTTTAAAACTGCTAAACGGAACTAGCCGAGGTGATCAAAATGGAGAATTCACATTTGTTGGAGGGCAAGGTTCTTCCGTCATTGACTATTGTTTTATAGGATGCGAATGGAATAATCATGTTGTCGATTTCGAAGTATTGAACGAGCCATTTTCAGACCACATGCCGATTGTGGTATCCTTCAACCATTCAGAGGTAGCTAATGTCACAACCACAAACATGGAACTCCTCCCAAAGATAGTTTGGCATAGTAGCAATGAACACTCCTATAAAGCGAATTTAGATGAGGCCCTACAAAATCATGAAGTTGCAAATTTCAACGATCTAGAGGAAATAATTAAGCAAGCAGGTTGAAGAAAAAACGCATAGCATTTAAGGAGCACTGGTTTGATGAAAGCTGTAAAAAAGCAAGAGATGTGTCCTATGCCTGGCTAAAACTATTCCGTAAAGGCAGTACCGGGTTTGCTAAGGAATCGTATTTAAAAGCTAATCAG
Source organism: Eupeodes corollae (assembly GCF_945859685.1). NCBI lineage: Eukaryota > Metazoa > Arthropoda > Insecta > Diptera > Syrphidae > Eupeodes > Eupeodes corollae. Next base: position 19,603,446 of record NC_079147.1, on the reverse strand, counting down.
AGATTTAAAAACCTATGTAAAGAAAAAAAGAAACAGTTTTCCGAATCTGAGGCGCTTAAACTCACTCTCGCTATGAACTCTTCAGAATTTTGGATCCAACATCAAACGAGATATCCAAGTACCACCTAACTTTCAAGAGCCTATTTTAGATTCACCTATCACTATACAAGAAGTTTCTTCTATCGTTAATGGACTCAAGGATGGCAAAGCAGCTGGATCGGATAGGATACCTGCAGAATTTTACAAGTACGGATCGAATAATCTCATTCAGACACTAACCGGTCTAATTAACAGCGTCATGGAAAATGGTGTAATACCTGAACAGTTTAAGGAAGCTTTAATGTTCCCCATTTACAAGAAAGGTTGTGCAATGAATCCTGCAAACTACAGAGGTATTTCCTTTCTAAATGCCTCCTATAAAATGTTCACTTCAGTACTTCAGAATCGGCTCAAAATGTGGATTTCATCAAAAAATCTCTTAAGTGAATTTCAGGCGGGCTTCAGATCGGGCTATTCTACTATTGATCACATTTTCGTGTTCAAAAGTATTGCTGACTTGCAAGAAGTAAAAAGTTGTATGTCATCTTCGTGGATTTTAAAGCAGCGTTCGACACGGTCGACCGAGATGCCCTAATGTACAAGCTGTACGGGCTTGGAATGTCCTTAAAATTTGGTCAACTCATTCAAAATATCTATCGAGATACGAAATCTATTTGCACTTTTTATAAACGACTTGGTCTATTGTCTACCTGGTGGCATAGAATTTGTGTGACTGCAAATTAAAGCCCTTCTTTTTGCAGATGTAGTGATGATGGCAGACTCACCTGAAACTCTACAGTTAATGTTAAATAAGCTCCAAGAATTCTGTAAGTTGTGAAATCTTATGGTTAATCCGAATAAGTCCAAAGTTATGGTAATTCGAAAGGGACCAGGCAAGCAATAAAAAATTGCACTTTTGATAATAAAATATTGTTAAGGAAATATAAGAGCTTATTGAAAAAAAAATTATTTAAATCGGTTGATAAGTTGTTGAGAAAAGCAAAAAACAAATTATCGGTTCTACGAGCGGTACCTTTCCTAAGCAATACAAAAATATGATTTTCTTATTAAAAGAAGCCAAGTTAAAAAACAAAATTTTAAAGAAAATTAAAAAAAATCTATCGGTCTGTTTTTGAGGAAATTCGAATTTTCGTTTTTTGACCAAAAAAATTGTATGGGGGCTACTGTTAGTTTTGATCTTTAAAAAAAATGAAAAAAAAACGCCTAACGCGAATCTGCTCAAAACCTTAACTTAAAAGTTTGAACTCAATCCACCCAATGGTTTAGGCTGTAGGAGCGTGGACAGACAGACAAAGCCGACCGAACGGAATAGCGCAACCCACTTTTTTCGACTTCTCTACCATCGTAATATCATGTTTTATTAAAACCTCGAGTTCGAAATTTTGCACGAATGCAAAACTTGCCATATAGTTCCTATATGTCGCAAGTACAAATCATTCATATTATGAAGGTAATAACAAATAATTTGATTTTATTAAAAATGGCTTACAACTTAGTAAATTTATAACAGTTCAATTTAAAAGACTGATTTAAATTGCAATAAAATTAAAACACTTACAAATTTTATACGTTAAAATGCCATTATTGAGGGGAGGTTCTTATTTGAGTTTAAATAATGTACTTAAATGATTACTATTTTATTTTCTTCTTTTTTTAAAAACGTGTTTTTATATTGAAACTAATAGATACATTTAAAACAAACATCTTGTACAAAATTGTGGACCTTAAATTTTTCTGTGAAAGCACATAGCTTGCAACATGTAATTTAGTCTATTTAGAAAGTTTTGTTATGAATAACAAATTTACAAATAAAGAGTTTATGGAGTTTTACAACATCTAGGTACTTTTAAAATTGCTTAAGCTTAAAAACAGGAATTAGGGATTGAACCCAACATTACGTTAACTAAAAATTAAAACTTCTATCAAAATAAAATGAACTGTTTTCGAGAAATTGAAACTCAAAAATTGGTCTTAAAATTATTTTTCGTACCCACAAACCTCAAAATACAAACAAATTGTGGTGTCTTTGCGTTAGTTTATGCAAAATTCAAGTTTTAATATAAAAAATAAAGGAAATATGGAAAGACGTATTTTGACATTGAATTAATTAATTTACTAATTTGTAAACTTTACACTCATGATTTTAAAGTACTAATTTTTTTGCTCGAATTCAACTTTTCAACTTATTCTTAACTTTTGTGAACGTTAAAGGTTGTACTCAAATTGTCAAAAGTGAATCACAAAATGGTAAATATTTAAATATATTTGTCTATTAAGCTTAAACTAAAGTTAATAGAAGGAACCTGAAGAAAACAACAACAATTACTTATGTGTGCTTAGAAAAATGCTAATCGGTTCAGTATAGTTCGATAGAACGGAAAAAAAAACTGTAATTGGCTTACAACTTTTATGTGGGTGCGGTGGCGTAGTGTGTAGTGCACTAGCTCCTCACACGCTAGATCGCTTGTTCAAGCCCAGCTCGGGCAAAAGTTCTTCAAAAATTAAATTGAACATAAAAAGCGATTAAGCACCATTAAGGAGTCTGATGGTCGGGTTGGTCCCCTTGAAATAGCTATAACTCCAGCGTATGAACTTGGTGGTAGCACACACAAGTTGTTGTTGTTTCATTCTAAATTTTCAATTGTAAACTAAAGTTATTTGAAAGATGAAAATATATCCATTTAAGCTGAATACGCACAAACATTATTGAAAATACTTCTTAAATTTTACCAAATATTGCAGGTTTTTGTGCCATCTGTTCATGCTAACTGCTTCCTTAAGCTATGATGAAAAGATTTTTAAAAGATTTTTTTAAAAAAAACCACTAGTTTTACTTTAGTATTTTTTTGGGCAACTAAAAAGGTACAAAAAGTTAAAAGTTTGGTAGTAGGTTTGATATAGTTTAACGCAATTTCACTTTACGCTAACTTTATTGCAGAAATTAAAGATTCTTTGTCTTCAACCACAGTCTTCTATACGATCGCCCTCATTAACTGTGTGTACTGTGTATATTTAATAATGTTAGACCAGATAAGCATGTGCAGTCAATAAAGGAAGATCAAATTTTACTCCTCTTTCCAAGCTCTGAGCAACGAGTAAATAGGGGAGTTATCATGTTGGTAGCTCAATTTTATTGGTAAAAATTGTTAGAATATTTGTTAATATTTCTTTTCAAGATAACCTTTTACCCATTTGTAGTAATTTTTGATGTAACGACCTTAATGTCAACTCTTCCATAATAACTGACAGCTCTTCATGTCACAACACATCCTTCACGGCTATGATGAAACTTTTAAAACAATTCTATTTTTTATATTATGAAAGTAAGATATTGACCATCAAGGCCATCGAAATTAAATAGCTTTTTCTTACCATTCTTTTTCCATCTCATTTGAGTTATGAACAATTCTTATCGTAAAACTTACCGTTGTTCGTCAAGTATCGATTTTTTATGTTTAATTCGTTTAAGATGACTTGAATTTTAATAGCGACTTGCGTTTATCTCATGCGTTCAATCTTCAATCAATTATATCAGCTGCACGTCCGGTAAGGCCAATTTTAGCTTTTGATGAAACACTGCTAAGTTAGTAGACCTACACATTGGTCTTAAAATTTTAGATCAGAAATTGAATTTCAGTGAAAACACTAACAGAGCTATCCACTGCTTAAAAACGCTCATTTTTTTAGAATTTTCAGAAAGTAGTTAGCTTTAATCAAGCATCAAACTACGACCAGAGGCTCATTATAAGTGCATGTGTTAGTTGTTAGAAAGAAAATAATACAATTATAGCCTTACACACGCACAAAATACAAAACATAATAATTATAAACAGTTAACAAGAATTATTACAGTACAAAATAAAGACGTTTACGATAGTGGATCACTGGTTCTAAATTATGATTTTCATCCCACCTTATTAAATTTAAATGAATCGATGAACAGTTTAAGTTATATAAAACGCTTATTCGACTTAAATCTCCATTCTTTCCATAGTTAGTTCTATGGATGTCGATATGCATAAAGTCAAATGTACGGAGGTGAAGAGTTCCACCTCGGTAATTAAAATGTACAAAAGATAGGAAATAAGGTGCACCAATTTCACCATTAATTAAAAAAAATACTAAATCATTATTAACACGCCTTTGATGGGAAGATTGCACTTGAAGTTGAAGAAGCAGAATACGATGTTCATAGGGAGGCAGATCATAAGGATCATCCCAAGGAACACCCTTTGGTCAAAGCGAATGAAATAATGATTCAATATGTTCTTTATGAATTTCGTAATAGGAAGACCTACCTGCGAAGCATATTCAAGATGAGGACAAACATAACAATTGTACAAAAAAAGAGTAATATTGGAATCATTGAATACCTTTGCCAGCGTTTTATAAAACTAAGCATAGAACTTGCTTTATTAACAATAAAAATAATGCAATGTGTAAATTCTAAGTTGGAACAGAAATGAACACCTTAATCTTTAAATGTGGAGACGCGACGGAGTTTTTGCTGTGATATAACCAAAATAATTCCCATCTTAGTTGGTCAAAAGCTTTAGAAAAGTCAGTGTATACACGGTCAACTTCATAACCTTGTTCTAAAACATATGTGTGGAAATGTGAGGAGATGTCTAACGGTTGATCTTTTTCTCACAAAACCAGGATGTTCAAAAAGGAGATTTTTACTAAAAAATGCTACACTTTCACAAACAAGTTGTTGAAGCATGCTTTCGTGAACCAAGGTTGGCTAAAGTTTGTATTTCTTGATTTTTTTCTAAACAATTATTATTTGAAACTGACTCGTCAATATTAGAAAATGCTAAAGTATTAGCAATTCCAGAAATGGTTAAATCTTCAGACCACAACTGGAAATAAGCTCTTCTGAAGTCAAAATTATATAAGCAATCAAAGGAATTACTGTGTTCATTAAGGTGGTTACTTAAGGACTCATAAACAACCATTGAATTGTCTTTATCCTTCCGTTGAACAAATATGGTTTTGTATACGCTTGAACAATGCTATGAACGATGGTTAGCGAAGAAGCCGATTTTGCCAAAGAAATCATCTTTTCAGATGAAGCTCATTTTGACCTTGGCTAGCAAAATTGTCGCATTTGGGGCACAGAAAAACCGAACGCATACATTGAAAAGCCGATACACCCAAAACGAGTCATTGTTTGGTGCGGATTTTGGTCCAGAGGCATAATTGAATATTGGCATCATTTGGTTTCAACATTACAGCGGTGCTACGTGCACACAGTTGAAGCTACACTCGATGGTTTTATACCATTTTCAAAAAAAAAGTTATTTGGCGGACCCTTTACTTTACGTGTGAAACCCTTAAAAAGCGGATAATCTTTTGACAGTTCACATATGTATATATTCTTTAGAAAGCCCTCGAACGGCCTTGAAAATATTCTAATTATGTGTATAGAACCTTTCCTGTTTCTTTTGGCATTAAGCATTAATTAAATTAGTAATCAAAATATTTAAAATCTAGTTCTGTTTCCAAAAATACATCTTCATTACTATTTATATGTAAGTTGATTCTTATTTAACTACAAACGAAAATTTCTCATTTTCCAAACTTTTAAATCAATAACTCAAAAGCAATTAATCTTTTCTTTCTTTAGATGTTTTTAAGGTACTAAAAGCTAATACTTTTCAGTTTTGTGTTAAAATAAAATCGGATATTTTTGAAACAATTACCGGTTTTGCATCCGCATACATCTATTTGCGAAAAATCAACTATATGATCGTATATTTTTACATTTTCTGATAGTTTTAATATTCAAATAAAATTGAAATAATCTTCTGATTTCAATATATGCAATGTTAGCAAAATGCATGTAGAGATAAATATTTGGGTTTATAATTTTTCAAAATAAATAAAAAATGGATTTGAACAAGGTTTTCCTGAAACTTTCTATAAGTATATTGAAGAACTCTTGAACTTAAAACAAAATTCAAACATAAAGGTCAACTCCCCATATATCTACTATCTAAAATCTGCTTGATATTTATATATAAACCTACTTAAAGACCTGTTGATAAAAAAAGAAGAAATAATGAAAACAAAAAAAATATCAAAATCGTAATGTCCAGGCCCTCAATTTCACACCCAGAGAGAAGTTCAGCTATAATGTATATCGATTTCAACATACATAATATTGCTGCAAGGTCGCATTAAATTTCTTCTTAAACAATATCGATTCGTTGTTTTTCTAAGAATACATCTCAGTGCCATTTTGTATAAGGACGACACCCTCAATCCCTCAACCTCTCTCTCTCTCACTAGGTTTTTATAGTATAGAACCAAAACCAGAACCAAAGACTATCTATCTACACTTCTTGCTTAAATATCATCAGCATCCTATAGCCTAGCCCAGTACCTAAAGTCTTGGTAGGAGTCCCAGTCTCCCAGTTTAAGTCCCGGTGGTTGTATATTCATTCAATAAACATAAAACATATAAAAAAAGGCTTTCCCACTAGCCCCATCACACACAGAGAAGCTGCTCAAGCATCCAGAATCAGAATCCTTCCCTTACCCCTCTCGGAGGCTCCCTAGAGGAGCTACTATAATAGAACCTACCTATACATAAGCATTTATAAAAAGCATCACACACATAAATAAACATCCCCAATAGGGTACTGAACTTTTGCCTCTCTCGTCCTTTTTTCTACTTTTTTTCTGCTTTGGCTTGTTTTTTTTCTTCTTCTAAGGATTATTAAGAAAGTTTTTATGTGCCATGTACATCAGCACATCAGGGAGCAGTACATAGGACGAAGGACGAACTAGCTCGAACAGAGTCTAGTAGAGTACATGACACATATAGCTAGCTGCTAGGTGCTCAAGCTCCGTGTTTGACTACCTACCTACCTATACCTACCTCTGTTGGTCGTATAAGGTAGGGCTTTAAATAAAAGTGTCACACCTTGTTTGCGGTTGGTAAATAATCAACCATTGGCTGGAATAAATCACTCCAACAAAACCTACAATGAGCGTGCATGGAGAACGAGAAGGTACCTAGGCCAGCACCTGAATAGGTGGAGTCTACGGTAGTCGCCCACCTTTCTTTTACCATGGAAAAAGGTATATTATGAGGGCGAGAGGATGAAAGTGGGGTTTGGTGGCTGGTTGAGAGCTTACAGGTTGAAGAAAGTGAACACGAAAAGTACGCGCACGTCGTCGCACTGGAGAATCAACATAGAAAGCATCATCGTTATCCTTCGTCCTTATAATGGTGTGAGAGAAAAAGAGAGGGAGAGAATCCTTGTTGATTTGTAGAAGAAAGAATCCTTCTAGCAGCTGTGTCGAGGCAGCCAGCTCCAACAACAACAACAAAAACACATAAGAACCGTTCGTTCGTTCGTTCGTTCATTCAGTCATTTATCTCTCTACCTACCTTACAATATAATTAAAGCGCAATAAACTTTAAAAGCTCTCCGTCTCCTTGCTGTTCAATGTTCAACGTTCTACCTAACCTGCGCTGCCACCCCTTAGTATCTACTACCTAAATGTATATTATACCTACCTACCAGTATCCTACCTATATTTCAAGGATTTCTCAAGGTGGGCTCTAGCTCTGGCTTTAGCTCTAACAATCTATGGGGGATGAAGATGTTGACGGGGTTTGGGGGTATTTCTTCGGCAGGTAGATTGGTTGGATGCCTTTTCTGGGTTTTATTATTTTTTCGCTTTATATTCTTTAGGTAGAGGTATTTTATGTACCAGGACACAATGTGATGAATTGGAGGGGTTGGACTGATGTTAGCATGCGCGTTAAACACCTGTGTAACGTAACGTTAAATGCGTCTATGTGATGAAGCGCTCTTTCAGGAGTTTATACTTAAGGGATGATAATTTTGTTGTTGTTTTTGTTGTTGTTCTTATTTGTTCAGTATAAGGAACCTAGTTTGTGTTTTTCCGACGGCATTTTCAATTTTGTCCATAGAGAATCCTTACGAAAGGTTTGGGAGGAAAATTTGACCCACTTTGTAGGGGTATCTTTTTGGAAGGCATAGGATGGTAAATTTTTGAAAAAGAGTATGGAACATTAGATAATGGGTTTTGTTTGTTAATTTTGAAAAGTTGTATCAACATTTTTAACAAATAATACTTTTTTGACATTTTTAACATTTTATATTTAATTAAAAATATTAATTATGCAAATACATTTTCTTTTATTTATTAAATTAATTTGTTAAATATATGAACCTATACCTGCTTTTTTAACAATTTGTTTTATATTTCAATTTCAAAAGTTTATTTTTTGAAAAAGCTTAATTTTATTTGAACTTACTTATAAGATACAGATACAGTATCTTTTATCTCTTATACTGAGGAGAAACTCGCTCTTCTTATACTCGTATAACTTATTTTCGAATTTTCGAACTGTGGGGAACATTTTGAGATTGGGAGAATTTAAATGAAGCTTTTATTATTTGTATCAAACACGTGGTTGTTTCAGAGATATAAAATTTATAATTATGTACTACATGTTCTGTATATTTGTGTTGTATATAATTTTCACTTTGCCATGTCCTAGGATAATGTTGTTCTCATTTTTTTCTCTTTTACATTTAATAGGTTTAGGTAGGTATAGGTAGTTATTGTTTTGTATTTGTTTTTATTAAAGTAGAATAATAATGGTGGAAAGTAACAGTAGAAGGTGGAAGATATATAATAAAACTACACATAAGGATATAAATATAGTTTCATGGCACGTTAGATATTATGTTTATTTGTTTTGAAAGGTAATACATCTTGATGGTTTTTCTCATCAATCTTTGGAAAGGCAACATAAGACAGGAGTTTGATGATTTTATACATACAAATATATTAAAATATGTATTTAGGTGAAAAAAAAGGCTATAAATTAATAATAAATATGAACCATAACTTATCTACTTAAAATCATGAGTTCTTCTTTAAAAGTTAAGGAAACCAGTTTAAGAGGAAAACAGTTCCAATTCTACTTATTTTTTTTTCATTGTAAATTAATTAAGAAAATGTTTAAAAAAAACTAAATGTTTAAAATAAGACTGATTAAATATAAATTCTATTAAGTTTTGCCGTTTAACAGTAATATTTTTGGTTTAAAAATTTAGTCAACGAAATCATTCCGTTTGGGTTATAGATTTCGGTTATTTCAAAAAAAAAATTAGATAAGTAGATAAGTTCTTTATTTTTTCAATTTTCTTATAAGTACAATATTTCATGATAAAAGATATACAAAGCATGGCTTTATAAGCCGTGTGCCGGGAAAAAAAAACTAATTAAATAAACAACCAAAAAAAAAAAAGTACAATTTGAGTAAAAAGAGAGAATATTTCACAAAATAAGTTTCATAGTTAAAAAAAAAGAAAATGTAAATATAAATATAAATATTAAAGAAAACAATTTTTTTTTTAATTATTATTTTTATAATGTGACTTTTAGTTTAGTCAAAACAAAGAAAAAAACAAGAAAACATTGAACCATATGGTATAATGTTCACCATTAAAGTATATTTTGATATATATATAGTATAAAAAAAGCAATAACAGGTATTTATAAGTTTAATAAAAAATGTGACTTTTAGTTTAGTCAAAACAAAAAAATTAAGGAAAAAAAGAAGTAAAATATTGGTAATGGGCTTTTAGTTTAGCTAAAACAGATAATGGTTTGTAAGTGAGAAAAAAAAGCAAAAAAAAATAGGAAAAGAACTGTATATTTCTCAAGTTTTTTTTTAATTTTAAGGACTTTTAATTTGGTTAAAAACAAAAAAAAAAAAAAAAAAGAAAGGAGAAGATACAATCACATTAACATCGTCTTACAACTCAAAACAAACTCAAACACTCGTTTCGATATTTTCGTGCATGTGAGACATAGCGTATAAGAGGCTTCCAGCCACGATCTCCGTTTAGTACACTGACACATTCCTCTTGAGAAAGAAAACTAGAATAAAAGTTGAGCCTTCGGATTTCCTGTAATATTGGACAAAGTGCTAAAAAATGCAAAACATCTTCGTTTTGACCAAGGTTGCAAAGGGAGCACACAGGGTTTAAGTCTGTTCTATGTGGTCTATAATTCAAATCGAGCATTTCCGTTCTTATCTTGAAGATTAAGCTCATTTCAGAAACTGTAAACTCTTCTCTAAAATAGTTTCTTTCACCAAGTTTCAGATTAAGTTGTCTGTATATATTCCTGGATGTTGATGCAGTCCCTCTCGCAACACAAAGCCTATACATCTTGTCATCTATAACAGAGATACATTCATATAATGCATTTTTTATTGCTTCCACATTGTCCACTGGCAATGATATTGAAAGGTTATGTGCTACAGCAAGGTCATACCAATTTTTGACCGGACTATATCCACTACTAAAACACATTTTAAGGAGTCTTTTTTGCAAGTTTTGGTCAGATTGCTTCATAACTCTGATCATAAAATCGGCGTTAGCCTTTAAGTTTTTCAAGAAAATTTGAGGTAAGCCTGTCTCTAGGTGGATAGCATAATTAGGAGTGTTAATAGGTAACCTAAAAATTCGCTTGAAAAAATACCTCTGTATATTTTCCATTTCCTCCAACTGTTCGAAACCATATACTTCATTACCATAGCAAAAACAAGTATTCACGGTGGCATTGAAGACTTTGAATTTTGAGATTGGATCTACGAGTTTATTTGCGACGAACTGGGACCACATTGTATTTATTGCAATTTTTGCAACGGTAGTTTTTTCTTTTATAAAGGTTTGAATTTTAAGATTATATGTCATTGTATACCCAAGATACTTAAATTCATTAACAACCTCAATTATCTCACCATCTAAAGTCCAATTCCGCCCATAGCCAGTTGATCTATTTCGAGATCTAAAAACCATTATTTTGGATTTGGTGGTATTTATTCTAAGATCCCATAGATCACAAAACTGTTTCAGCTTGTTTATCTGGAGCTGTAGAGTAAGCGGACTGTCTGATAAAATCACTAAATCGTCAGCATAAAACAAGACTTTAAGTGTAATATCCCCGAACTGAACTCCCCCAGGTATACTGTTTTCGACATCGTTCATATACAGTGCAAACATGATAGGGCTTAGAACACATCCTTGAGGGACACCTGCTTCACAACTAAATTCTCTAGATACTTTTCCACCATTCTGAACAAATGCCATCGTGTTTTCGAGAATTTTTTCGTAGACTCTGATAAATTTAGTAGATAGGCCAATTGCTGAGAGCTTATAGAGTAAGGACCTCCTATTAATAGTGTCAAAAGCCGCTTTTAAATCAACGAAAAAGGCATATAAGTTCTGTTTTTTATCAATAAAACGCCTAGCAGTGGTGCTGAGTACAAAAATTTGATCAATAGCTGAAAGGTTGGCTCGAAAACCAGCTTGAAAGCAACTAATTATGTTATTATCTTCTAACTAGATCGTAAGTCTAGTATAGAGTATTTGTGTAAACACTTTTCGTAATGAGTTAAGCACAGCAATTCCTGTGTAGTTCTCTGGCAAATCACGGTTACCTTTCTTAAAAATGGCTGTAATTCGAGACAGACGAAAATTTTCAGGCACTGTCTCTTCAATAAATATTCTATTGAAAAATTCTAACAGATATTCCAAAAACTCAGGAGTAGCATGTTTATAAAACTCTACTGGGATCCCATCAGATCCAGGTGCTTTGTTATTTTTCATTTTTTTAAAGCAGCTACTAGTTCAACCATTGTAAGATTGGAATCCAGTTAAGGAATAATGACATTAGGGAATGCAAAGCTCATTGTGTTTAGATTAGGGTCAGGCAGAAGTAGAGTTTCAAAATAATTAGCAAGTAGATTTTCATCAATTGTGAACAATACCCTCCTATTCCGCCCACTTAACACTTGTACTGTCTTCCAAAAAGATTTCGAGTCCTTGCATTCAACGAGCTTAGAAGCAGTGTTTTTTAAATAAAGTTCTTTTTTGAGATTGCATAACCTTTTGTATTCTTGGTTTGATTGTAAATACAGTGATTTAAAAACAAAATTAATTAATTGTATTTTAACTACAGTTTAAAAACTGGTTTTATAATTTTTTTTTTTAAATTAAATCTTTATGTATACCTACAATTTATCGATTTATGCTAAAAAATATTTTTACATGTGGTATTTAATTTTCGTAAGAAAATCTTGGCCCGTTTTGGAGATATCGAATTTTGAAAGAAATAACGTAATGAATTTGTTTTTTTTTTTTTTTAATAAAAACTAATATTTTGAATGGAAAGCAAAAATTTCGACATTCATTAAAGTATGAGTAAGACAATATAAGAGCTTATGTAGACATAATGATTAAAATTTTAAATTGAAAGTATGAGTTACTGAGAAAATATAAAAATAAGATAACGGTTCTATGGAGTGTACCCTTAAGAGGAATGCAAAAACGTAAGTTTCTTATTAAAAGAAGCCAAAAACAAAAAAGTTAAGAGAAAATTTAATAATAAATTATTAGTTTGTTGCTTAGAACATTTGAGTATTCGATTTTTGCTAAAAAATTTGTATAACTACTTTAAATCTTTATTTCCAAAATTATAGTCAACCAATGGTTTGGAATCTCTTGAGCAACTGATGAAGACGCACTTTCTGGGTTGCGAGAGTGAAAACCCCGAACCGCTTTAAACCACAGAGCTAAACGTAGCTCATGTGGAGCAAGTCAATTCCGTTATAACCAGAGAAAATATTTTGTGGGCCATCAATACTTTTTCTCCATATAAATCCCCATCAGGTATACTGCCAGTTATGCTTCAAAAGTTGCATGATGTGGCAGCTCCATGGCTGGAACAAATTTTCAAGGTATGCCTCCTTCTCAAACATGTGCCCATGTCGTGGAAACAGGTCAAATTAGTATATAGATACAAAAATATGTTAAAATTTAATCTTTATTGATGCATCCATATTTTAATAGATGGTTGTTATATTTTACTGCTGTATTACCAAACGTGTTTTTAATTACTAAGCACAAAACTACCATATTTACCTAATTTTTTTTTATTTATTTAATTATTTATTAATTTCTTCCGATTTATTATTTAATATTTGGTAGAGTTATAACGTATTTTAAAACAAAAAAATTACATTTCTACCTTATCCTAGTAATATCCTAGAAAATATTGTTCTGAAAAACAACGTTAAAAATTATGATAATTGTTTAAAAGTTTTATATTGCAGTACAAATATTTTCATTGTAAAAGCCAGAGAAGCGATTCCCCGGCACATCAAGATTGTCGACGATAAAGGAAATGATGTTACGGTTATAATAAAAAAGTGTTATCCTCTTTTACTTCGTAGTTATCCAATATTAAGTAAATTTATAACGAAAGAATCTATATCCAAACGATATCTTTTGTAGAATTTAATTGAACCGTGTTTTTATATTTTTCTTTTTCTTGGTGCCATATTTTGCAGATCACGACATAATTCAAACTCCTCTAAGATATCTATATATAAATTCTTTAGTTGCGGTATCAATAGACATTTTTCTGGACAGCAAATTTACGTTAAATTTATTTGTTATGATTTACTTTTTCAGTTTTTCAATTTACGAACAAAGTTCAAGTATGACATTTGGCTTTGATAGTAACTACTTAAACAAAACATTTCCTATGTTTAGAGTTAGACCACAGAATTAGCCCTAAACTTAGGTTTAAATTATTCATATAAAGCCAAAACTCTGAACTTGCTTAGTAGCAAATTAGCAAGAGTTTAGGAAACATCTATGCATATGCCCCATTATACCTTTAAGCTAATTTAATCTTTAAAAAAGTGTTTTTTTTTAATATTTTTTTTTTTAAATCAATCAGCCATTAATAAAAAATAAAAAGAGGGTGGGATGCGACCCACACTGATAACTTCCCATCCCGTCTGTCGATTTGTCTTGCTTAAAAGTTTGTCTTTATGTACTCGTATCAATTTTTACCAAATTTGCGTACTTTTTTTTGTAGATTTTATTTTTTATGAAAAAACAGACTGTTGGATTTTTATATAAAAACTACTGAATATCGAAAACAATATTTTCTGTGAAATAAAATAAGTTTGAAGCCAATATTTTTAATTTTTGAAATGATATTTGAGTCGAAAGTAAATTTTTACCAACTTTTATACATTTTTTGTTAGGTTTTTATTTTTTGTAAGAAAACTGTCACTTCGATTTTTTTCAAAATTTTAATGAATGTTGGAAACAATATTTCTTATAAGATAAATTTAGTTTCAACCCAATATCTACAATTTTTGAAAAGATATTTGAGTCGAAAATCATTTTTTACCAACTTTTATAAATTTTGTTTAGGTTTTTATTTTTTGTAAAAAAATTGTCTATTCGAATTTTCTCAAACTTTGTCCTTATGTTGAAAACAATATTTCTTATAAGTAAAAATTAATAAGAAGCTATTATCTCAAATTTTTAAAAAGATATTTTAGTCGAAAATCATTTTTACCAACTTCTGTTAATTTTTTTCGGTTTTTAATTTTTTGTAAAAAAAACTGTCAATTATTTTTTTTTAAATGTTACTGAATGTTGGCAACAATATTTTTTGAAAGATAAAAGTAAATTAAAGCTCATATCTCGAAGTTTTGTAAAGATATTTGAGTTTAAAATCAATTTTTACCAACTTTTATTAATTTTTGTTTTTAGGTTTTTATTTTTTGTAAAAAAACTGTCAATTCGATTTTTCTCAACATCTTTCAGAATGCTTAAAACAATATTTTTTATAAGATAAAATAAGCTTAAAGCCTAAATTTCAAGTTTTTGAAAAGATATTTGAATCGATATTTAATTTTTACGAACTTTGAGTAATGTTTTTTAAAGATTTTTATTTTTTATAAACAAAACTGTCAATTCGATTTTTCTCAAAATTTTATCAGATGTCAAAAACATTATTCTTTGTTGCACAAAATTGTTTTGGAGATGAAATTATATTTAAGTCTTAAAATTTTGGAAGTGACAATTTTTTTTCAAAAAAAAAGTCGCAAACGTACGGACGTACGAACGTACGTACACACGCACGCACATACATCTTTCTAAAAATCTTTTATTTCGACTCTAGGGACCTTGAAACGTCGATAAATGTCAAAATTTTCAATTTGACAAATCGGACCCATTACAATAACTTCCTATGGGAATTTAAAAATATACAAATCAAATATTGTTTAAAATGGTAAAAACTGATGTTTGGTTCAACTATCTCGAAAATAAATAAGGGTATATTGACTTAAAAATTATTTAATTTAATATGCAAAATTCTGTTGTTAACGTAAGATTAAAATATTGGAAAAATCCACAAAAAATGTCGAAAAATACATTGTTTAACATATTAAAAATATTGTTACTAACACTTGATTAGTTTTATAGAAAAATTAAAATATGAACTTTGTTCCTTCTTTCTTGTTTTGAAGTTGGATAAATTTATCTGTTAACTTTATGACAAAATATTTGTTAAAAAAAAACATCATTATTATAAATTTAAGTGTTCAAGTTCATAATATTATCAATATTTTGTTGCTCAATTCATTTTCCTTAAAAACCTAGATTTTTTAACTAGTTTCTTTTTATTAAATATGTATTAACTGATCCAGATTAAATAACAATATTTAAAAAAAAAAAACAAATGTGTAAATAATTTAATTTAATTTAAAGAATTCTAATTCCTTATGATGCAGGATTTCAATTTGTGATGAAAATAAATTAGAAAACAAAATTTTATTTACCTGTTCAATTTGAATGGTGTATAACTTTTTAAATATTAAATTTATATTGAAATGTTTTTACATAAAATGTAATTTCAAAATCAATTTTGTTTGTTTCTCTGCATGTTGGAGAAATCACAAATTGCTTGTACAATATTCGACAACAAAATACTTGAAATGTGTTCGTATAAGAAAAAAATTAATTTGTTCTGAATCTCAAAAGAAAAATAATTATTTGTTTTTTTATAAATTTTAAAATTTAAAAACTTTACTTATCGTCTATTGTATAGACATATGTTTAGAATACAAAGACAAATGGAATAAGATATTTAATATTTTTGGTATTTTGTTGTTTCATTGTTTTTAATTATTAAAATGCACAACATCTTAATCCATTTCACTAAAATATATTTTATGTAACATAAGAAATCGGAAAGTTCGTCTTCAACTTTCTCATACAAAATTAAATAAAATGCACGACTGGGTCGCACGAACTTGCTCCTGTATGCAAAGAGTCTGTTTAAAAAAGTACTTATATAAGATTTAAAAATATACCTGTAAAATAAGTTTGTCTTCAAAGATATAAATGCCATTTAATCAAAAAAAACCGCACGATCTTTGTATATGAAAACCATAGTACTCTCATGAGCAGAAACTTTTAGGGCGACCAGTACCAGATGCCGAGTCGTTGGCGTGGCGTTAGTATCGAAAGTGGAGAAAGCGGAAGCGATGGAAAAATATTATTTCCATTCCCATAAGCAGTCAGCAGAATAAGGTATATAATTAATTTTCGACCCAAAAAGTCTAGACAATTTTCTTAATATTTGGGCTTTCCTGTATATGTTTTCACATAAAGAGCTTCCATATGAAGGTTGATGAATTTGTTTTTGTTTTTTTTATATCAATGCACTTTATATAAAAAACGGAAAAGTAAAACAAAATGGCTTAATATTGTATCTAATAAGGGTATGAAAGACACTTTTGCATGTTTACTTCAGCTGTTTAGGATCTTTTACCAATATTTGTTTTTATTTAATTTTAATTCATAAGTCTGCTTTTACTTGGGTACGATCTTTGCATCTGAAAAATGGTTTCTATTATGTATAAAGCTACGATGCGTTCCATATAGATTCAACTTGTTCCTTAAAAGCTTTTTTCCTTTAGATAGCTTTATTGTAATTTCATATTAGAAGAACCAGGATGGAAAATAATAAGATAGGAAAGAGGCATGACCATGAATGTTTAAATTGTAAAGCGATCGCCTATTGGTTGTGTAGTTAGGTAGCAGGTAGATGTCTAATACGAATTAGGAATAGTTCATTGGCGAGCTTAGCTTTAGGCAGATAGATAGATAAGGACATGTTTATGATGATAATGAAGGAATGTTATTGGTAGCTAAAAGGTACATACATTCCTTCTTTACTATAAGTTTTCAGCGCTAACATAAAGTTTTTACGTTCAGTTTATTTATTTTGTTAAAGTTTAAAAAAATAACAAGCATACGAACAGATACAAGAAATTGCTTTTGATGTTTTGTTTACAGTCAGGCTTTTGTGCGTTTGTGATTTTAGTAGAAGTCGTGCGTAATACCTTTATAAATAGGTATAATGTGTATACGTTGAAAAAGTGATTCTAATAGTAAATACATATACTCTTTCTGGCCCGTTTCTTTAACTTGTACTAAGTTTATATAGGCGAAGGAAAGTAAATCATGTGTGAAACAACCTTATTCGTAAAGAATAATATTTTAAAATCACATATACAAAGTTTCCAAGATATTTCTTCTTGATAGACACTTTAAAATAGATTGTTGATTAAGTATATCATATTCGATACAGTTGCGCTATACATGGGCGGCCATATCGTTGGTATTTATTATAATTTTAGTTATAAAAATACATAAATATGTACCAAATGCACTAATTTAGATAAAAGCTAGAAATGTAATTACAATTGTTAAAATAAAACGCTCTTTCGGGCTCATGCACAGTTAAAATATTAAAAAAAAAACTATTTTAAGATTCAAAATTTCGGCCGAAAAAAAAGTTTGTCTTCAAAAATTTAAATGCCATTTTATAAATAAAGAAACATTTGATTTTTCAAATTTATTTTTTGAAAATCGTTAGAGCGGTTTTTTTTTAAATTAATTTTTTATATATAAAATTTTTCAATTTTGTTCTAAAAATATTTTTGGTATGCAGTTATTTAGATATTAAAAATATACGCTACACATTTGAATTTCGTAAAAAAATGTTGACCCGTTTTTGAGATATCGAATTTTGAAAAAATAAAATTCAATATTTTTTTAAAAATCCAAACAATAAGAAATTGCACTTTTGAAAATCAAATATTGTTAAAGCTATATAGGAGCTTATTCAGAAAAAAAATTATTGAAATCGGTTTATAAGTTGCTGAGAAAATTAAAAAACAAAATAACGGTTCTATGAGCGGTACCTTTCCTGAGCAATACAAAAATTTGTTTTTCTTATTGAAAGAAGCCAAGTTAAAAAATAAAATTTAAGAGAAAATTTAAAGAAAATCTATCGGTTTGTTTTTGAGAAATTTCGAATTTTCGTTTTTTGACCAAAAAAATTGTATGGTGGCCACTGTTAGTTTTGATATTAAAAAAAAAATGAAAAAAACGCCTAACGCGAATCTGCTCAAAACCTTAACTTCCAAGTTTGAACTCAATCGACCCAATGGTTTAGGCTGTAGGAGCGTGGACAGACAGACAAAATCGACCGGACGGAATCGCGGGACCCACTTTTTTCGACTTCTCTACCATCGTAATATTATGTTTGATTAAAATCTCGAGTTCGAAATTTTGCACGAATGCAAAACTTGCCATATAGTTCCTATATGTCGCAAGTAAAAATGTTCGTTTAACCTTAAGTTAAGGTCATAACATTAGTTCTGTATAATTAATACACACATTTTTGTATATTTACCGAATTTTTACTTGCGATTGAAAGGAACTATATTGCAAGTATTGTCTGTCTGTTTGTCATCGCCCCTACAACCAAAACCATTAGGTAGGTAGAAATGGCGATTTCAAGGCAACCTAGCCTGAGATCCAATTTGCGCTGTAGTGCACCGTTTTGATACCAAAAAAGATTTATAGAGAAGCTTCATAGCGATTATGGTAGATCCATTTTGTCGCATTGAGAATGTAGATTAGGTCTCTAATCTTTGTCTCAGATAGCTCATCAAGTTCGTGAAAGAATGCTTTTCCAAAGTATTTCATTCTACTGTTTGCCAAAGCACGACATTTGCAGAGGAAATGGATTATCGTTTCACTTTCTCTTTGGTCGCTACAAATACGGCAGAAGGTGTTGTAGGAGGTACCCAACTTCTCCGCATGAACTCCTATAGGCCAATGTCCGGTACAAACCGCAACAATCCTGGCTATGTCTTGCCTTAGCCTGCACAGAAGATCGTCAGTACGGGTTTTATTATATTTGGGCCATATCTTTCTAGATATAATGCAGTTGGGTAGATTGCTCCACCTTCGGTTTGATTCAGTTTGGTAGATACCAAGCACCAAGAGGAATGTTAACAGTTTCCGCAAGTGAGCTATAAAGGGCCGATCCTTGTCTGGCTAGCTCGTCAGCCCGTTCATTTCCCACGATACCACTATGGCCCGGAACCCAGATCAGGGTGAAACAGAGGTTAATATTGATGCTCGCAAGTTCATCGCGACATTGCTGGACCAATTAAGATGAGGATTTGGCCAAGTTAATGGCTTTGACAGCTGCCTGACTGTCCGCATTTCGGTTTTGGTTTGGGCTTTGTTTAAGTATCTTACATGCCTCCCTTACTGCCAGCAGTTCAGCCTGAAATACGCTAGCAAAGTCAGAAGGCTAAAGGATTTGGCTACATTTAGGGACTCAGAAAAGATCCCAGAACCAACTCCGCACTCCATCTTTGAGCCGTCAGTAAAGATGGTTGTGTCGAAACCTATCGACACGATGTCATCCTCCCAATCTTCTTTGGATGGGAAAATAACCTTAAAACCCTTACTAAGGCTCAAAGTAGGCGTGCAGTAGTCAGTGTCTACCGAGATAATATCTGAGGGAATCAATTTCGTAGTGTTGCTGTGACCATAAGGTTTTGACAACCAGCTGTTTGATTCCTTCAGCCTAATAGCGCTGCAGGAAACTATGTATTTAATAAAAAGGTCAATTGGTAAAAGATCCAACATAAAATTTAAGGTGTTGGGCAAGTACGCATGGCCCCTGTGGTGCCCACGCAAGCTGTTCTCTGAACCTTCTTTAGCTTATCTATATTATAGGCTTTGCTAAGAGCAGGCCACCACACAATCGAACCAAATGTTAAGATTGAACGTACTACGGCTGTGTACGTCCATACAATCATCTTCGACTGAAGTCCCCACTTTTTGCCGAAAGTTTTGCTGCAGGCGTAGAAGGCAACACAGGCCTTCTTAACCCGTACTTCAATATTTAGTTTAAAGATTAGTTTAAGGTCGAGTATAACTCCCAAATATTTTGCACTGGAAGACAATGATAGGATTTGACCGTTGAGTTGAGGTAGCCTGAAGCGCGGTACTTTAGTTGTGGTCCTACTCCAAAACTCGTGGGCCAGCTGCTAACTTTCGTCAAAGCTGACTCCGTTATTTCACTTATTACAGAAGTGTACTTTCCAGACACCAATAGCACCAAATCATCCACATAGGCTACCGCCTTCACTCCACATCTCTCTAATTTAACGAGAGTTGTATCATGGCCAGAAGCCAAAAAAAAACACCTTCTATGTCTAGGAAGGTGGCAAGAGAAAATTCTTTATAATGGATTGTTTGTTCTACAGTACGCACTACCTCATGGAAGACAGTCTCCGTAGATTTGCGCTTAAGATAAGCATGCTAAGAGCTTTCGAGAGGTCGTCCAACTAGGATTTCTCTTATATGGTAATCAAGAATGCGCTCCAAGGTTTTAAGCACAAAAGATGTTAAGCTTATTGTTCTGAAATCCTTCGCGGTTTCGTGACCTTGCCTACCCTCTTTCGGGATAAAAACTATAAAAAATAGATTATTTTAAACTATTAAAAAGGAATACTATGTCCTTTTTAACAAACTACCATTATACTGGTATCGACAAAGTTTTTGTTTAGGGCACAATCCGATTCACTTCAATCTTTATTCGTGGGGAATTGTTTAAAAGCTTAAAATATGTTTGTTTAATTTCTTAACAAATCTTTTCATTTCTACCTTAAATAAGCTTCAATATCTTTTATTTTTTTATTAAGTAAGCTGTCGAAAGGCCGCGTTTTTATAAGTCTTTATAATACAAATTCTGTTTTATATTTTGAGATATTGTTTCGTATTCATAATAATAGGTCAAACATTCCTTATTTCACAACGTTGTAAACTTAGAATATTCTTTAAAAAATGCTATGCGAAGACGACACCATATGTTATATTATTTATTTCTATAATTTTTTTTATTACAAATAAAAAGTTTATTTTTGATAATACACTTCTTTAATTAAAATCCAAAAATAGAGTTTAAATGTCGAACCAAAATGGCTAAATTGAGAAAGTACTTTTCAAGATATGAATTTACCTTGGAGGATTTATCAATTCCTCACAACTTTTATAAGAATTCGGTACAGAAGTGTAAGCAAGAAAATAAATGTAAAGCAGCATTTAATGCATATAACTTATTGTATATACATATACAAAGTACAAAGAACCATGATATCAACATTTTGATATATGTTTATGAAAAAAGCCATATAACACTTGAAAAGTAACACATTTTAGGAAAGGATACAAGGTTATCCATTATGCGGGTACAAAAGTAAACGTAAATAAAACTACACGAGTTGCTGCAAACAGCGATTCTTTTGAACTAATTTTCGTTCACTTGTTCACGTTACGGTATCACGGTATCTCAGCCAGAACTTGACGAATGGTGGTTTTTAAGTGCTCAAGAGTTAAAGGTGTAACTTTATAAATGAGGTCTTTTGCGTAGACCCCAAAGTCCTGCGGTGTCAAATCGCATGTCGAGTTAATATCGCAATGACGAGAAATTACGCGGCCAGGAAATGCCTCTTTCAATAAATCCATATTCGATGGAGTTGAATGGCATATGGCACAGTCTTTCTAAAACCACATATTTTCCAAGTCGTATTCTTCAATAGCAGACAAAAAAAAGTCGGTTAAAAATTACCAAAACGCTCCGAATTGACAGGGATAGTCGTTCCATCGTCGTTTTCGAAGAAGTATCGTCAAACCATAGAGCACACCAAACAGTGACTTTTTGTGGATATAATGTCCTCTCTTCAATTACTTGATAATTCTCAGAACCCCAAATTTTAGCATACCCACCGAGTGGGAAATGTATTTCGTCGCTGAAGAACATTTTGTTGGAAAAATCGCTGTCTACGGCCTGTTGTTCAAGCATCCATTCGACGTTTCAACTGGCTTCAGTTGCTGTGTGAGCTGGACTTTACATGGCTGTAGGTTCAAATGCAACATATGCCATATTGTGCAGTAAGAAAGTCCTAACTTCTGAGAACGTCGATTAAAAGACGCATTCAGGTCTTCGGCAACACTTTCACTTACAGCAGCGATATTTTCAGTGGTTTTTTTTTTTTTTTTTTATAATAAACACACACTCAAGGGGATATTACTACCCTTATTATGCAGATGCACAGTGTGAGCACTAGGAAGAGGAGAGAGGGTTTAAAAGGAGATGTCGGTGCACATTGGTTTTGAATTCCTGAATATTGCAATGACTAGGAAATACAGAGTGTGGTAAGGCATTCCACATTCGCGTAGTACGGCTAAAGAACGAATCTCTGTATTTGACAGTACGACCGAAGTTGGGCTCGAGGGTATACTGATGAGCATTCCTAGAAGCGCGAGTATTACGGTTGAACTGTTTAAGGGGAGGAATGCAGCTGGCTATTTCACTAGAGCATAAGCCGTTAAAATAACGGTAAAAAAGGGTCAGACAAGAGACCTTACGACGATGTTCAAGCGAAGTAAATGATCTTATGATGATATTATCATCTATCAATACTATCCAAGAGGCTTAAGTAAGTTGCAGGAGCACCAGCCCAGAGATGGGAGTTATACTCAAGCTTTGGACGTATGTAAGTCTTGTAGATAACAGCCAGATCAGAAGGGGTGAAATATTTCTTGCATCGCCTAAGAAAACCCAAACACCTTGCGGCATTTTTGGCGACATCGCGTATGTGATCATTCCATAAGAGTTGGTTGGTGACACACATACCGAGAATATCGAGGTGTTCAGTCTCATTGATGCAAGTGCCATCCATGGATAATGGCAATGGGGGTATGTCTCGCTTTAACGATACAAGACAGCATTGCGTTTTCGAAGCATTAAATTCCAAGCGGTTTTTTAATCCCCATTGAACAATGCTGTTTAGATCGGAATTTAATGAGCTTATCATATTTTGTCGTTGCAGTTCCACATCCGAAGAAGAGGGATGTGAGTCTGAAAACGAATATGAAAAGCTAAGAGTACTATCGTCAGCGAAACAATGTATTGGATTAGATGTTGCAGACAGAAGATCATTCATAAAAATGAGAAAGAGTGTTGGAGATAAAACAGAGCCCTGGGGCACACCAGCATTTATTTTATGGTTTTCAGGCTTGAATCCATCCAATACTACTTGTATTGAACGATCCGAAAGGTAATTACTAATCCAATGAAGCAGGGATTCATGAAGACCGAATGCACGCATTTTCGATAACAGAGCCTGATGCCAAACCCTATCAAATGCTTTTGAAATATCAAGTGCAATAATCTTACTTTCTCCAAAACGATGTAAAGATTTGCTCCACTGTTCGGTGAGATGAACCATGAGATCACCAGTGGACCTATTGCTACGAAAGCCGTATTGCCGGTCATTAAGAAGCTTTCGATTTTCAAGATATTTCTTGAGCTGATAATTAATCAGCGTTTCCATGACCTTGGAAAGAAGGGACGTAAGTGCAATCGGTCGGTAGTTAGAGGGTGAGGAAGATTCGCCTTTTTTGGGAATAGGCTGGACAAATGCCGTTTTCCATCCACTCGGAACGAGACCAGAGGAGTAGGACAGATGAAAAAGCTTACGCAGTGGTTTTGCCAGCGTTGAAGAACACCTCTTCAGAACAATAGCGGGGATACCATCTGGACCAGCGGATTAATGTGTGTTTAGATCTCTTAGGACTCTTGCCACAGTACGAGTGCGAAAAACTACGAGCGAAACTATGATAAACAGGTCTTACAATATCAGTGACCAATCCAGTCTCTTCAAATTTCTTCAAAATTTTGCCAATCGGTTCCGTAGTTGGACGTTTACCATAATCTCTTCTTAAGGCACAATAATATGGCTGCGGAAGAATCGCCATTTTTGTAGTAGGTTTTTACAATTTGCATGCGTTGCAAGGTAACTTAGCGATCCATTTTCGTAAATGTTAGACTTTCAACTGAAACAAAAATTTGTTTAACAACTTAGTTTGATAGATGTCGAATTTCAGACCTATACTTTTGAAACCGCATAATGGATAACCCGTTATATCAAAAAGTGCTCGCTTTTTTACATTATCAAAACGATTTTTCTTTTTCAGGCTATTTGCATCGTTGTGAAGTAAGGAATTTTGTATTACAGAATCTTAACAATGCGGTATTAAAAGTACATTATTAGATACCAGAAATACAATACTTCTACCACCAACCCGCATTTTTTTGGCAAAAACAAATGTTTGTGTTTAAAAATTGGTTAGAATTTAGTTAAAATCAAACCATTATTAGTTAAAAAAAGAAGCTCAAGGAGACAAATTATACTCTTATGTTTCTTGCTTGATAGTTCAACTATCAAAAAACCAAGATTTTATTGACGTTTTAAGTAAAATCAAATATTAAAAAATAAATCGGAAGACAAAAAGGAATTGATTAAACGGTTTTCAAAGAAAAAAATAACATCGTATATTTGATATGTTCCCAAAACTTACAAAGAGTTGCGCATACGTCACAGCGTATGTTTTAGATTTTGTTTGCTTAAAAAATTACAAAAACGGCTAAGTGAAGATATTAATATATTTTTATTTTTTGCATCTATTAAGAAGTTGGTGTGAAGCAAAATAGCTTTAATTAGAAATATTAATAACAATACAAAAAATTACAACAAAAACTTAAATGTTAGTTCTTACATAAATATTATACATTTGATTTTGATATTTTTAATCTCTAGAAAGTAAATACAGTCTTCTACACATTTAAGATACAAAATCTTTGATCTAAACTTTAATTGAATAAATCAATAAATTGAAAATCTCCACCCAAACATACACAAACACCCAACCAAAGCTTGACGAAAATGTCTGGAATTATTTTTTTTTTTTAACTTTTATCCGCCAAAGAATCACAAGACGTCGTCAAACAAGTCGACCAAGAAAACGACAAATGTTTAATTTACATTA
The DNA here is from genome assembly GCF_945859685.1 of Eupeodes corollae. Taxonomy (NCBI): domain Eukaryota; kingdom Metazoa; phylum Arthropoda; class Insecta; order Diptera; family Syrphidae; genus Eupeodes; species Eupeodes corollae. The sequence goes on along the minus strand of NC_079147.1, from coordinate 19,578,244 downwards.
TGCAAATCATTAAGAAGGTAACTTCTCGAACAAACCACTTAAAATGCTTTTTTCTATAAAAGAGGGAGATGAGAAGGTCAACTAGGAGCAGGTTTATACTATGGATGGCATCTTGTTATAGCCAAGAAAAATAAAACACCACCGCGAACTTATTCTTTCTTAAGAAAAGACGTTGTCTCCAAACTTTGTCAAGTGAATCCTACCGCGAAAGTGGATTCAATTGTATGTACGAGTATATTGGACAAAAGAACAGAACTTCTACCTTGCGTATGCCAATGCGATTGCGGCGGTAGAGCAATTTGAATTTGTCCTGGTTCATACCTATAGCCTCCATACTCACTTGAAGGAACAACTGAAGATCCTTCTGAATCTCATGCATTATTTAAAATTAAAACACAAAAATCAACATTGTCCTGTCCTGTGTTCTGCTGTCGTCGTAGTAGCTTTCGTTGTTAAGGGGGAGACATCCATACAAATTTTAAAGGCAAACTTTCAGATTTAAAGGCAACTCCTAATCCTGACCTGCCCTGCCCTGGGAAGGAGGACACAGTTAAATAATTCAAAAAATTCATAGCTGACAGCTGAACTCCGGATATGAAGTTGTTCAAGTATTATCCAACCCGGCAATCATCTCGCTCATAGCCATTTAAAACGTCCAAGTCACCTTTTTCATGTGTGTCCTTTCCACATCCCTGTGCCTGGAACTTATTGTAGGTGCGATGCTGGCTCCGAATGGAGACTGGAAACGGGTGTCATGGTCATTGTATGCTTTAGAGTTTCATTCACCTTTTGCTCGCACTTCTTCTCACAGCATCATGACTTTTCAAATCTTTTCCAGGACTTTTGGCTGAGCACAAAAACCAACAATCATCGCACTTTGCTCATTCTCCCTGTCCATAAGCCAAGCACCTTTAGAGTGGCCACAAAATAAAAAAAAGGACACACTCCTCTCATCCTCGTGTCGTCACCACCGTCATCATTGCTTCACTGTCCGCTCGGACATATGAATTATTATCGCTCAGTGGAAACGCTCAGTAGGTACGAAAAAATAAACAAACAAACGATAAGTTTCCCGAAAAGAAGGATCTCAATCTGACAGGATAGCCTCTAAGTTCAGTTCGTCCTTTTTTATATTTTGTTTTGTTGTGTTTCTTGTTTGCAGTTGTTGTTATTTTCTTTGTTTGCTGTTTGTATGCATTCATACATGAATGCATGGACGCTTTTTAATAATGAAACGATACCTATGCTCCCCATACCGCCATCCACCTCTCCGTGCGTCGTCATCGTACGTCCTTCCTCGTCCATAGCATGCAATAACAATTCAAGATATCCTTGTACACCGTATTCACGGCACAGGAACAGGACATGAGATGGCTTGGCAGGACGATGCGATGGTAAAAATTTCAAAATAAAAATGGTCTCAAGTAGCACAGAGAAACTTTTGCATATATGAATATTTTAAAAACTCTGGGAAGGTATTTTTGTGTGTATGAGTGTGTGTGTTGTTTTGTATTCTGGTGTTGTTATGGTTCTTCTTTTGAATATTTTTAGGATTTTTAGTGCAGCAGATTTGAGGTGGAATTGGCCTGAATTGTGTTTAGCACTTCTATGGCTTTTTGTGCACATCTAAGGCAAGGACTTTAGAAATTTTATTTTGTATCGCTCCTCCATTTTTTGTGGAGGGGAAATGAAAGGAGGGTTGTTCAAAAAAAAGTTTTTTGTTTTCATGTGAAAAGTTTTGGATTATCAGGTGAATAGTTGAAGATACATACTCGTATAACCTACAAGGGTAATGGAGATATATAACATGCTCATGAAATGAAATTTGAATATGTACATTTATGTGAATGTGTAGGAATTACCCAATGAAAGAAATTTTTTGTTTTTATCTTTAAGACAAAATTTAAGTTTATTAAATTTTTTGAGAATAATTTAAGTCTTAATTGTATCTGAATACATTGGTGATTTGAAATGATTCCTTTATGGACTATGACACTGCCTTAAACAACGTACAACTTCATAAACTTTCTTTGGTGTATTGTTTTTTAGAACTTAAACAAAATGTTGGTTTTAATTAAAGCTATGCTTAAAATTTCAAAGGGCATCGTAAACATCCTTATCCTTTTTAAGATCGTTCAAAAAGTTAAAATCGAAAAGAAAAATGTTCGCAATATCGCAATTTTCGCAATAAATACTTGAGTATATTGATTTTAAACTTAAAGAAATTAACATTCTTAAAATCCAAAACAATATTTTGCAACGAAAAAAAACGTTTTCGACACCTGATTGAGACTTTTTTTATAAAAAATAAAAACCTTAAAAAACCGTATTCAAAGATGGTCAAAATTGAATTTCGACTGAAATATCTTTTCAAAAATTAGAGATAATGGCTTAAAACTACTTTTATCTTTTTAAATATATTGTTGTCATCATTTAGTAAAATTTTGAGAATAATATAATTGACAGTTTTATTTTACAAAAAATAAAAATTTTACAATAAAACAATATTAAAACTTGGTAGAAATTTACTTACGACTCAAAAAGCTTTTCAAAAATTAAAAATATGGTCTTCAATTTATTTTTATTTCACAGAAAATATTGTTTTCAAATTTCAGTAGTTTTCTATAAAAATCGTCCGTTTTTTCCTTAAAAAATTAAATCTAAAAGAAATAGTACGCAAATTTGGTAAAAATTGATGTTCGTTTCTGATATCTCTCAAATTTATTTCATTCATCCAATTTGTGAACATTTAAGAAATTAGTAAACATTTGTTTTCGACTAAAAATCTATTAAACAAAACTAGATTTTCATACTAAACTATTTCTTTATATGAAAAAAGTATTGTTAATAATTTTAAATATTTGTAGAATAATTCAACGAACAACTTTTTAACCCAACACAAAAAACTACAAACTTTTAAGCCAGACAAATAGACAGACAGGATGGGAAGTTATCAGCGTGGGTCACATTACAGCCTCTTTTTTAAAATGTTATGGTAAAAAAAACCACTCACGCAATTTTCTTGAGAGCATCTTCCTGCCTTATTATCTGCATATTAAAATTTATTTGAAGTCAATATCTCTTCTAGTTCTTGAGCTATGGACGACACACATGCACGCACAGAGATCCTTGAAACGTCGAGAAATATCAAAATTTTCAATTTTACAAATCGGACCCAATACAATAACTTCCTATGGGAAGTTAACAATAATAAGTTAAGGAAGACGAATTAAAACAAAACTTAATTAAAGAAGTTGTAAGATTTCGTCATATTCGTTGTGATTATTACTTTTGTTTATACCTTGTGAAAAATTTCAGCATTTGTTTTATAAGTCAAAAATTGAGTGAAGCGTTATATAATTTTGTCATATTTCCGCTTTAATACTTTGTGTACCTACATTTCCCCCCAAAAAAAAATGTCAATATCTGTTGGAGAAAACATTTAAATGTATTACTTTGCCTGTTCAAAATGTTAGTTTTTGAACTATTTAACTTCCCACAGGAAGTTTTTAAACTTCTCATTGTTTTATGTGTCTTAATAAAAATGTTTAGATTTCTTAACGTTAAAAGGTCTCTAGTATCTAAATAAAAGATTTTCAAATAGATGTATGAGTGAGCGTGTTTACGTGCGTCGGTTCATAAGTCCGTGCGTTTGTACGTTAAGGAACGTTTTTCGTCATCCATGTCTCAAGAAACAGTAAGGATATCGACGTCAAAACAAATGTATTATATGAAAGATGCCGAAATTACTCTAAAAAAAACTGAGTTACTGTTTTAATAAAACGATTTAAAACAAAATTAAAAATTTTGGTTAGGCAAATCTGGAACGAAGAATAACGTTTTTGACATTTAAAAAAAAATCGAATCCACAGTTTTTTATACAAACAATAAAAATCAAAAAAAAAACGTTACTAAAAGTTGGTAAACAAATTCTTTGAGTTAAATATTTGTTAAAAAAATGAAAATATTGGATTAAAAACAAATTCATCTTATGGAAAATATTGTTCTCGAAATTCTGTAAAATTTTATTAAAAATCCAACGATTATTATTTGTTTATAAAAATCTACAAAAAAAATATTGCGCAAAATTGGTAACAAAATTGATGTTTGATTCTCGTTATCTCGTGAATAAATTAAGGTATTGACGTCAAAATAATTTTATTCTGTGTTAATTTTGAATTGAAAAATCGAATCTGTATTTGTTTATAAATTGGCTGTCCACAGAAAATCATTAACATAAACAAAAATAGATTATGAAATCAAACTATTTCATCATATGCAAAATATTCTAGCTAATGTTTGCTAATTTTTTTAGAAAAATTTTACTGACATTTTTAAAAACACGAAAACCTACAAAAACAATAAGAATCTGAAAAGAAATTGTTTTCAACTCAAGTATTAATTAACTTATGTCCTCAGACCTGTTAAGTCCGTTGCAAAATCCTTAAAGGCCATAGGGTCTATAGTATACTCCTACTTGCTACGTGTACAGTTTCCGGAGATGTGTTTCAGCTCCCTCCAACTTTTGCCTTGTGACGCTGATTCCAACTCGACTGTCCTGCACCATATTTATCTCGGTCGTCCACCTCTTCTTAATTCTTGTGTGAGCTGATTCCAGTGCATTGCTTGGCCTGCAATGCAGTCGTTACCTTTCCGAAGTGTATGTTTAAATCCATTGTCATTTACCCCTTCGAATTATAGAGTCTATAGGTTAGTGGCCTATCGTTCTATGAAGGACCTTATTTAATTTGACCAGAAAATTCTTAGGATGCTACGAAGACATCTACTTACGAAAGTTTGGAGCTTTTTTGTACTGGCTGAAGTAACTTTCCAAGTGCTGCACTCATAAAGAAGCACAGATTCGACATTGCGACATGTGCGAAACAGTCGTAGCTTTGTTCTTAAGCTGATAGAGTTGTTCCTCCAAATTTTTGACAGCATACCGAACGCTGCTTTTGCTTTGCCGATGCAGCAGATGACGTCTTGTTCGGTCCCGCCTTCCATGGAGACGATACTTCCAAGGTATTAAAAGCTCTTCACTTTTTCCACCGGTTGCGAGGAAATATTTATTTGATAGAATGGTCGGGTTCCGTTCCGAGGCTGATAATTTTTTTTTTGTCAGAATTAATTTTCAGCCCCACAACTTTTGCTTCTGTCTCCACACTTGTTGTCATTTGATGGAGATCCATGATCCTATGAGAGAGTAAGCAAACATCGTCCGCGATATCCAAGTGCTTTAATTAGGATGTCAAAGTCCATTTAATCCCTCCACTACCTGACAAAGCTGCGCGCAGTACATCGCTTATCACCAACAAAAACAATATTGGCGACAGAATACAGCCCTGTCTGACTTCAAAATCTTTTGACAACCTACCATCGTAAAGAACGTGACACTTGGATCAATCATATGTTGCTTTAATAATAGCAGTTAGTTTTTTACTTACCAGAAGTACTCCCTGTTAACGCTATGAAAGGGCTTCTATAAGCCGATGAACAGCAGGTATGGTGGTGATCGATCAATAACGATCCGCAGGGTGTTGATATGATCAATACAGTAGAATCCAGCCCAGAATCGTACTTGTTCGGCATCGAGTTTGACCCCAAGGTGCTCTCTGATGCGTTTCAGTCTGACCGGGCCGGGGTACTTTTATGAGCGGAATAAGCAGTTCGCTTGATGACGTCTGCGCTGCTTGTAAAAGCTCTGCGGGAGTTGCATTAAGTCCTACAGCTTTGTTGTTCTAGAGTGCTTTCATTGCGACAACGATCTCATCTTTACTGATAGGTGGGGTGCGGATTCGAGAATTAGTGTTCAGAAGGCATCGGCTGCACGTTGTTTGCAAACACTCGGTTTAAAACCGAGGAAAAGTGTTCTTTCCACTTTCTGACTTGCTCATCCACAGAACTTATAACAGTACCGTCTACTTCCTTCAGGAGGTGTTGCTTTGAGCTTTGTGCTCCGGTCAGCTCTTTGGTTATTCGGTCTTGCTGTCGCACCTGTTGGCAGCATGTCTGCTTCTTGCCATAATGCGTTGATGTAGTTACGCTTGTCAAGACGCACACTGCCTTGAACCTCTCTCCCTTCATCATGTAGTATAAGGACTCCAGCTCGTTTCTTTCTTCCAATTGTGCAGCAGTTATTCGAGCCCTAAACTGTTTGTTGATCCTTACAAAAAAATTTTCTGAAAGCCAAGTGTTTTTGCTTCCTTCTTACCAACCGACTATCTTGTCAGCCTGAAATGAAAACATTTTTTAGAGCATTTAAATGGTCGTTGTCGTCATGTGCTGTGCTACTGCTTGTTCTCATTTCGTGAGACAGGTGGTCCCTGAGTTGTTGACGGGTCGTGGGATCCTTTAGTCTGGCGATGTTGAATTTAAAGGGTCTTGTTATTCCGTTGGATCTTCGAACTGTAGCTGTACGCAATCTTAGGGTAGCTATTATTAAGTGGTGGTCACGGTCAAGTCCCATGTCGGCGCCTCTTCTGTTTCGGAAATCCAAGAGACTGCTTCTAAAGCGTCGAATAATCGTGAAGTGGTCAATTTGGTTGGAAGACGCTTGACTCTCCGTCGACACCTAGCTTATTTTATGACACAGTTTGTATTCAAACATATTGCCACCATTCACAAGGCCATTGGAGTTGCAGTAGTCAATGAACAATTATGACACCGTGAACACCCATCACATGCCTTAGCCCGTTGTTGTTACCGCCAACCTTAGCATTGAGGTCTCTCATAACAAAAATAATATCTCCGCGGGAAGCGTTGTCCTAGGCGGATCCTAGTTGACTGTAAAAGCATTTCTTCTTTTCATCAGATGCGAGCTCTGTCGCGTCGGGGCGTAACACTGTATAATGTTGACGGGTCATACTCTACTCTAAGACCTAGCCTTCCCCAAAGGACTCCCACAAAATAATAATATTTGTGTTAATATCTCGTAATTCCTTTCGTATTTTAAACTACAGACCAAATATTTGTATAATATTTTTAAAATAAAGTTAAGAATCGCCAAAACAACTGAAAAATAATTCTGTGCCTTCATAATATGGGGGCGAATATTTCAAACTTTCCGAAGAACTTTCGATTGAACTTGTATGGATATGTTTATAGCAGTTTTTGGTGACGTAAGCATTTTTCGCAAAAGTTTCTTTTGTTCTGAAGCCAACAATAGAGTTTAAAATATTGTCTAAGGCCAACATTCTAATTATTATCCATTAAAAATAGTTTTTTGTTAGTTTCATGCATTTTATTTCTCTCTTGTTATCTTTTTATAAAAAAAACCTTCCAAGCTTGAGTTTGTATTAGATCATTTCCCTAATGTTTATATACATATATAGCTAATAAAAAAAATGGTGACAGAATTTTCCCTGTTGCTTCCTTCTCGTAAGACCTAATTGCAGTTTAGCATTAATATATAATTTCTATCCCTCTGCCCTTTTAGCCATTGCACCTAATTAGCTAATGTCTACAAATCTTCCAAACATAACAGTTACACTCTCATCTGCATAATCCATGATAACGATAACCACAAGAAAAAATTAGGATCGAAAAAAAAGTCATATTACCCCTGGCCTCTAAAAGCTACCTTCTACACCTAATATCCCCCCCTCAGATACGCATCACCTAAAAGGACAAAAAAAAAACATCTCTTTTTCTAAGTGAATTCAAGACCGAGAAGAGATGCCCTTAAACAAAATTACCTTACAAGTGTTTCATCCTAATTGAAGGAGATGAGCGGTGAAAAATTATCCTTTTTATTTTTTAATTAACTGAAAAGTGTTTTATCATTTTGTCTGCTGTCCTGACTGCTGCTGCTGCTGTTGTTGTTAATATTGTGTTGTTTTCCTACATCCTACACCCTTGTCTTCAAAAATACCTATCTTGAAGGAAGAAAAAAACAGACTGTTCTATATACCTCTATAGGTACTCAAAAAATAAGAAACCTTCATCAGAAGTTTTATGTCGGCACCCGAACTTGTAATGAAAACCATCCACCGAAACACCTTTCCTGAACGACCAACGATAAGCGACCAACAACGACAACGAGGACAAGCGACGCACGGAAGACGACGGCGACACTCTTGCGCTTAGTCTAATGAACCCAAGGAGAACAACTCTAAGGACACTGAACAGCCACGAAGAAAAGCTAGAGAAGAATGAGGATAAGAAAAAAAAAGTGGACAACACCGGCATCTATTCCCATTAGTCACGGTCGGTGAAGATGAGCTTCTTTGCATCGCCCGCTGAACCACTCACCTTCCCCCCACCAACCCCCTTCAAACCATATTACCGTTGCCAGGAAGAAATAAAGAAAAAAAATTAATAAGCAAATTCCTAGATATGGAAAAGTTTCACTTGAAAAATACTCAAAAAAATTAGAAGAAATGACAAAAAATTAAAGGAAAAACTTTTCCCGTGGATTTTTCTTTTTATTTTTTGCTTTTTTTTATTCATTATAATAAAATTGAAAAGTTTTTCTGTTGAGGAGTTTTCTTTTTTGTCATCTTCTATGGGATTTGCTCCTGTGTTAGTTGAGTTGGCTATTAAGTGTACCTAAGGTAGGTTTTTGTTAACAAAGTCGTATTTGGGTTAAATGGCGCCCGGGAATTGATTATTTCTGCACGACAAATCAGTCAATTCCCGGGCGCCATTTAGCGAAAAAAAGACTTTGATAAGAAATTGTTTGCTGTGGATTAAGGTATCAATATCATTTTTTAAAACTATAATAATATTTCGAGAAAGTATTGTAAATATTTGAAGTACACTTCGAAGAAATAAGAAATTTGTCGCCCTTAAAACTAAGGCCAAAGATTCAAAACGAACCTCCTGACCGTTTTTGCATTCGGATATACATTACCATGAAGGGTGGGAGACTCCATGGTTGAAAAAACAATAGAACCACTTTGGAAATTTAAGTTTGGGATTTTTTGATGATGTTTTTTTTTTTAAGTCTATTTTCTTTTTGTCAAATGAAACAAGGTGAAAGCAAAGACAAGGGACCTGATGGACTTGATTGGTTCTTATGATGTTCTGTCAGAGGGATTGAAAAATTGAATAAAGAAAAGATGGAAATAACGTAAGAAAATTTAAAGAAATGAAAATAATAGTACGTAGATATAACGGAACAGACTAAACCAACATCTTTGGTTCTGGAAATGTAACAGATATAAGAACACAAAAAAGGATAATAATATTACGACGATTCTCTTGAGTGGTTTACGAGTGACTCTTGTTTTGTTGTTGTTGTTGTAAGGTTCTTCCTAATTTTTGTTTTGTTTTGTGTTTGTTATTCATTGTCCTTTGAATTCGTTCTTTAAAGTTTGGGAACAAGAGGACATTAAAAAGTAGAACATACTAGTAACTCTTTTAACTTTCTTTTAGTTGGATTTTATTTTGAATATGGTTTTGGTATTATTTTAAATAAAAAAAGTGTCGCAACAGTCCGTTGAGAAGAAGGGGATGGTGACTTACAACTCTCAAATATTCCTGTCTGCGAGTCATGTCAGGAATGGAGGGGACCTAAAGTTTTTTAGACAAATCTGAACCCCTTATCTGAGAGAGCACTTTAATAACAAGTATTACTCATGGAGGATTTGTCAATTACCCACAAGAGGCAGAACCCGCCTAAGAAACTTAAGACGGCACAGGTAGGGTTAAACATAAGACCTCTTTCATTAAAGTCTTATGGACTAACCATTACACTTTGGGCAAATATAAAATGAAATAAAAGTCAAAACTGTAGTAAAAATTGTAAAAAAAATACTAAGCCTTTCTTATGATGTAATGGTATTTGCTTTTGTTCTAAACATCAACTTCTTTCATAAAAACCCTTTAAAATAATGATTAGTATTGTTTTGATTAAGCTATCAAATGTTTGCGTAAAAACATTTAATACAAGCTTTATTTTACGTCTCACCCTGCACCATATAACAAAAGTGTTAATATCCTCTTAAAGTTGTAATCGATCGTTTAGAGATTGTATCCTTTTGAAGATTTTCATAATATTATCCAGATTGAAATTTTACTGTATTTTAAACAAAGGTGTTCATCAATAATAGTTAAGATAAAAAGTAGAGGCCCTAAATGACTACTCTGAGGAACTCTTGATTTGGCAATGAATGTGTAACAGAAAGAACTTCAGAATTTAACTTGATACGGTTCATGTGATAAATTGAGGAGGAATGCAACTGCCTTCTAAATGTGATGATATCATGAGAAAGTTAGTTAAAAGCTTGAGAATAATCAATGTAAATATAGTCAAGTTCTTGACAGAGTCCTTGTGTAATTGAGCACTTATGCATAAATGAATGCAAAATTTTCGCAGTTTCTTCTAAAAATCATTATACCCTCGAGCCCAACTTCGGCCGTTCTGTCATATACAGAAATTCGTTCTTTAGCCGTACTACGCGAATGTGGAATGCTTTATCACAGTCTGTCTTTCTTTACATTTTCCAAACAATTGAAGGAATTCTATCGGTTATAGGAAAATAATCATCTTTAAGTAAGGATTTTGTCTAACGTCATTTGAACACAGACTACATTAGCTGTGTGGAAGTCCCGCAAGTTAAGACAGTGTCAATGAAAGATTGCTGAAAGTTAGAAATCTCTGGAGTACTAAATAATTTATCTTTATTAAGAGTAAAATTTACTGGGTAGGTATCAGAGTTTCTTTTTGCATTCAAGAATTTAAAAAAGGCTTTTGGGTCAATCTAAAGAGAACTAATAAAATGTATAGTATAAAATAAGAACCTTTACAAATATTTGACTAGAAATTAAGTTCTTTAAGCGTTGAAACTTCATTTAAATGCTTGATTATTCATGAGAACAAATTTCTAAAAGAATTCACAAAAGTTTTAAAGTTAGCGTTTTTCAACAATGAACTTATCTACGATATTAGACGTAATTTCTAACACTTGTAATAAGAAGAAAGTTTTCAAATCATTCAATACAATTTTGAACAAATGTTGGGCTGTTTAATGGTAAATCACTTTATTGACCCTTAGAATATCTGGAAAATGGTAGTTTTAAGCAATTCTCGAATTTCATAAATCAAATAGCGCACAATGATCAGAGTGTGTGTTGGTCTTTTCGCTCAAAATAATAAGAACGCCCAAATTGTTAGTTTTCATTTTCCCCAAAAAGAATTTTTGCAAAAAATAGGGCACCTACCGCAAATCCTATAGTGAGCCCGTATACATATTTCACTGATTATAAATACGTCATACTGCTGGTTACTCGTTCACCTTAAAAATTGGCCTTTTTGAAAGTGAAACATGGCCAAACATATTTGTTACGCTTTCTTGACGTTCCAATTTTTGGGCGGTCTGACATTTGTTCGTTTAATGGCTGAATCACAAACACGCTTCAGCTTCGACTTCGCCTGACGTTTACGAGTTCAGCCATAGGAATTCAATGCATGCTATCACAATGGAGCTTCGACTTCACAATGTGACTCCAAACGGAAACTCTAGTTCAATTTTCTGAACATTTGCTTTGTCTGACAGCTCAGCTGCTGAAAAAAAATGTCAACAAACAAAATATTTGCCCTTTAGAGGAATGTAATAACAAAAATGTCATTCAAAGTAACCTCGAAGCAGCTCCACCGTAACGCAGACGAAGCCGAAGCTGAAGCGTGTTTGTGATTCAGCCGTAATGTTTGTCCGATTAACTTAAAAACTCACAACGTCGCAGTGCCCAAAATAAACAAACATTTTGTCAGGATACTCAAATGCTGAAACACTTGACATGTTTGGGCACTACGTCAATAGCATTGAATCGATATTTCTAATATCTTGATGTTATTTTATTAACTTAACATAGGAAGTTATTGTAATCGGTCTGATTTGTCGAATTGAATATTTTGACATTTCGCGACGTTTCAAGGTCCCTAGAGTTGAAATAAAAGATTTTTAGAGAGATGTCTGAGCGTGTCTTTCGTCATCCATAGCTCAAGAACCAGTAGAGATATCGACTTCAAATATATTTTGTTATACAGAAAATAATGCAGAAAAGACTCCCAACAAAAAATTGAGGGGTGGTTTTTTTTACCATAGCAATTTAAAATAAAATGCACGACTGGGTCGCACGAACTTGCTACTGTATGCAAAAAGTCTGTTTAAAAAAGTAATTATATTAGATTTTAAAATATATCTCTAAAATAAGTTTGTCTTCAAAGATATAAATGCCATTTGATTAGTAAAAAAAGCAGCAATTCATCCACACAACTCATCCTAGGACATTTCATCCCGCAAATGAAATATACTTGTAACCGTACTTAACGAAAACAATTGTCTATAATTCAACTATTTCGTTCAATTGGATAGCCTTATTTTAGTTTCATGTTAAGGGAACCAGAATGGAAAGTAAATTATCTGAAGATAAGAAAGAGAAAGAAAATGTGTGTTTAAATTGTAAAAATCACCTATTGATTGTGTAGTTAGGTAGGTGTCTAAAACGGACATAGAATAGTTCACTTCGCGTGCTCAGCTTTATGCAGATAGATAGATAAAGACATGTTTATGATAGTGAAAGAATGTCATTGGTAGGTATCCTTCTTTCCTACAAGTTTTCAGCGCAAACATGGAGTTATTCCGTTCAGTTTATTTTTTCGTTAAAGTTCAAGAAATTGCTATTCCTGTGTTGGTTACAGTCAGGCTCTTGTGCTTTTGGATTTTAGTTATGAAGTGACACGTAAGCAGTAGTTGTAGAGGTTGTACGTTTCTTTAACTAGTACTAAGTATTTATTTTTTTATATAATCGAAAGGAAGTAGAATATGTGTTAAAAAACCTTATTCTTAAAGAACTATATTTTAAAAACTAATATACAAAAGTACCAAGATAATACTTCTTGCTAGACACTTTAAAATAGATTGTTGATTAAACATATCATAATCGTTTCACGGCCATAGTTGGTATTTACAATAGTTATAGTTATAAAAATACATAAATTGTACCAAATGCATTAATTTAGATAAAAGATAGGATTGTAATTAAAATTTTGTCAAAATAATTTACTAAAAATATAAATAATTAAATTAAAATAATTAAAAAAATATTTTAAGATTCAAAATTTTACCTGAAAAATAAGTTTGTCTCCAAAAATTAAAATGCCATTTTATAAATCAAAAAACCGTTGATTTTTCAATTTTTTTTTTTGAAAATCGTTAGAGCGGTTTTTTTTTAAATTAATTTTTTATATATAAAATTTTTCCATTTTCTTCTAAAAATATTTTTGGTATGCAGTTGCATAGACATTAAAAATATACGCTATGCATTCGAATTTTGTAAAAAAATGTTTACCCGTTTTTGAGATATCGAATTTTGAAAAAAAAAATTTCAATATTTTTTTAAAAATCCAAACAATAAAAAAAATGCAGTTTTGATAATGAAATATTGTTAAGGCAATGTAAGAGCTTATTCAGAAAAAAAATTATTGAAATCGGTTGATAAGTTGCTGAGATAATTAAAAAACAAAATAACGGTTCTATGGGCGGTACCATTCCTGAGCAATACAAAAATATGTTTTTCTTATTAAAAGAAGCAGAGTTAAAAAATAAAATTTTGGAGAAAATTTAAAGAAAATCTATCGGTTTGTTTTTGAGAAAGTTCGAATTTTCTTTTTTTGACCAAAAAAATTGTATGGGAGCCACTGTTAGTTTTGATCTTAAAAAAAAATGAAAAAAACGCCTAACGCGAATCTGCTCAAAACCCTAACTTCCAAGTTTGACCCCAATCGGCCCAATAGTTTAGGCTGTAGGAGCGTGGACAGACAGACAAAACCGACCGGACGGAATCGCGGGACCCACTTTTTTCGACTTCTCTACCATCGTAATATCATGTTTGATTAAAATCTCGAGTTCGAAATTTTGCACGAATGCAAAACTTGCCATATAGTTCCTATATGTAGCAAGTAAAAAAGGTAAACATTTTGGTTTACCCTAAATATCTCACGAACCAATAACTCTAATGACTTGAATTCAATTTTTAATTACATTTTGTAACGTGATACCACTTGATATTTTGGGAAAACTAACTGATTATTTTATAAATAAAAAAAAAAACTGAAAAAAAATATTTGTCACCTCGGAAATTTATGAACAAAAATCTATTTTATCTCCAAAACAATTTTGTGCAACGAAGAAAAACCTTTTTAAATTTTTTTACAAAAAAAAAAAACTAAACAAAACATTATTCAAAGTTGATAAAAATTGATTTTCGACTCAAATATATTTTTAAATAAATTGAGATTATGGCTTCAAACTAAGTTTGTCTTCTAAGAAATATTGTTTTTTACATTGACAATTGACAATTTTCTTACAAAAAATAAAAACCTAAAAAAATAATACTAGAACTTGTTCAAAATTTAGTTTCGACTCAAATATCTTTTCAAGAATTGAAAATATTGGCTTCAAACTTATTTTATCTCCTAGAAAATATTGTTTTCGACATTCAGTATTTTTTGTATAAGAATGCAACAGTCAGTTTTTTCATAAAAATAAAAAATTAAAATCTACATAAAATAGTACCCAAATTTGGTAAAAATTGGTTTTCGGTTCTCGATATATCGTGACCAATAGAATATATTGACTTCAAATTAATTTTATTCATCTAATTTGCATTTGTTTATATAAAAATAAAAGCTTATAAGAAATGGTACTAAAATTGTTTAAAATTGATTTTTGACTAAAAATCTCGTTTACAAAAATAGATTTTGAAATCAAACTATTTTATTATATGGAAAATATTGTTAGTAATTTTTAATTTTTTAGAATAATTCAATTAACAACTTTTTTAACAAAACAGGAAAACATACAAACCTTTTAAGTGAGGCAAATCGACAGGCGGGATGGAGAGTTTTGAACCTTTCTCACCCTGTTTTTGGGCAAGAAATTGGAATTCTTCTTTTTATTTAGAATTTCATAAGAACCAATGTAAAGCATTTAAAGGTATGGAACTTTTTTGACGACAGGTTAAATATCATTATTTTGGCTTAGGTTCTACAGTTACAGTTTATGTTTTTCTGTGTGAACGTTATGATAATTTGAACCGTTCTAGGAAAAAAAATGCACGTAAAAATGTAAAACGAGTGTTTTATTTATTTGAAATTTTGTTTGTAATGGTAAGAAGATTTATAATCATTCATTTAAAGGTTTTAAGTTTGCATACAATTTTCATTCTTTGATGAAAAGCTACGCTTACTTGTTTCACTGTTGAAAGCATGATTTTGTAAGAATATGACATTACATTTTAAGTAATTTTGTAAAGCTGTTGAAAAGAATACATAATAAGGATAGAATTGTTAAAAATTGTTTCGAATTAAGCACATATTTTTAGTTGCATCAACAAGTTGTTATTAAAAGTGGTAAAACTGAAATCATAAGCACTGCGTTAAGCAGAATTAGCTTAGTCACATTGAATTACTTCGTGACGGCACATTTAAGTATCGTTATGATTTTTGAGTTTGTTTGAAAGATTTTTTTGGACTAAAAATGTTTAGGAAAAAAATGTACCCGATGAGAATAATACGGTTCTACCTTCAAAATAATTATATGCGAAGAAGAAGAACGTTTTCCTGACATCTAAATTATGTGGCACAACAGTCCGTAGAGAACGAAGGCCTAGTGACTTACAACTCTCAACCATTCCTGTGTGCGAGTAACATTTTCAGGAAAGGGTGGGACCTAAAGTCTTAAGCCGAATCCGAATAGCTAATTTGATGAAGCACTTTTAATGACAAGAATTAATCTTCGATGATTTTTCAATTTCTCACAACAGACAGTACCCGTGCAAAAAACTCTAGATGGCTCAAAAATGGATTGATCCCAATATAATGATAGTCCTACGCTCTAACCATCATCACGCCACGGGTACTATGTTTTTGACGCCATGTGTGCAGCATTCTACGGTGTTTTTTTCTAATTTTGTGATGTCTGCCTTCTGTATCACCGAGCAACAGTCGATCTGCTAGGATTCACCCCAATTTTTGCCTTAAATTAACTAATGGAAAGCCTTGAATTTAAAGCAGCTTTCATTTTCACCCGCTTTTTCTAAAATGATGTTTCTTTCTTGATTCTTCCTTTGTGTTTTTTTTCCATACCTCTCTAGCTCCTTGAGGTATTTACATGTACCATTTGAACTCCTTCTAATTTTGCTGGCAAAAAGGATGGTTTTTCCGAGCTGGTAAGCTCGAATTTGGCCTATTTCCTCCTTGGTTAGACCTTTCAAACAACCAGAGCATCAATATATCTGATTTAAAACGCGTTTATAAGTAAGTTAGTATAGTACCCGTAGCGTGATGGTTAGTGCGTTGGACTGTCATGCAATAGGGTCTTGCGTTCAATACCTGCTGTTCCATCTAACTTTTTTCACGGGTACTGCCTCTTGCGAGGAATGGATAAATCCTCCAAGAGTAATTCTTATCATGAAAAAGTGCTTTATCAAATTAGTCGTTCAGATTCGGCATATAAACTGTAGGTCCCTTTCATCTCTAATAACATTACTGGCACATAGGAATGGTTGAGGGTTGTAAGTCACTAGGCCCAGGTTCTTCATGGACTGTTGCGCCACCTAATTTATTTGTTTTAAATAGGTAAATTTAGATCTTGTATCTAAAAACCATATAAAGCTTGTACCTACCGATGTAACACAAAAGGTATTTTGACTTCAAATTTTTAACAATATATTATTATTAATATTTTAATGAACTTTTTGAGAAATAGGCAGACGGGCAAGGAACGCATAGGAAGTTTTCAGTAGGGGTCGCATCTTAGCTTCTTTTAAAAAAAAACTATCCCAAATCAGTTTTTAGCCAGTACAATTTCTTAAAAGAAAATATTATCAAATTAAAAAATACACAATATTAAAAGTATCCAAACCCAAATTGTTCGGAATTTGTGTATGTTCCTCACGGAGTTTTGGTTACTTCAATAACTATTTTTGACTTATAATATACTCATAATCATGACCTTTAAAATGATCCCTGTATCGTTAAAATCGGACACAGTATAGGACACTTATCTTCAGATATTTTAACCTCAAAAAAGTTCTTGTTATTAAAGAAATTTTTTTAGATTTTGAAATAATTTAGATTAAGAACTTCGAAAAAATGTAGCTCTGTTTAAAATTTAAAATACATTTTAGAAAGTGTTAAAGACCCAACACACATTTGGCATTTTATAAATTTTGTTTCGAATTTTATTTCTCAAAAACTGTTTGCTTTTAAAATTAGTCTTTTTTAGAAAAAAAATGTTAAGAGTTTTAAAATTTCATGCTTTTAAAAAATCCTTTCAAAAATCTTAAGCGGAGAAATTTTAAAACCCAGATTTGTTGACCTTTAAAAATTTCACATATCAAACATTATATCACCACAAACGTAACACTGCTCATCATCTATCTTTTTGAGTTTCCTTATCTTCAATTGATTTATGAATGGCCTAGTAGTATAAATTTAAGCCACAAAAAGTCGTCCATGGACTCGAGACTTGACCAACCAACCAACCGACCGACCAACGTTTTGAAGTATCGTTTTTCACTCTTAGCCATATCTCAAAACATCATTTACCTTTACGTTCGAGTGGACACATCTGGACCTGGACGGCCAAGTAGCATAAAATCCATAAGATATCTCTAAAATTTCCACCAAAAGAACAATCACCGTTGGAGCATCATACTCACAATCACAATTCGCATTCGCACTTGCACAGAGGGACAGGACATAAAACAGGAGCAGCAGCTGATGCCTTAGCAAGGAGCAGAAAGCAGTGAGCATAAAGCGCCAAACACGTCAGAAAAGACAACAACAGCCGTTGTGTTGTGGACAGCACAGAGGCCATATTATGAGAATGAGGAAAGGAAAACAAATCCTAAAGGCTAAAAGCGGTTTAAAATCGTTAACCCTGATAATGCCATAAGTAACCGTCAAAAAGTTAGAATCCTTTATATTGAACTTGCTATAACCCCCGTATTTCCAACCACACCGCATTCATATAGCTATGTTCGTCCGAGCGAGTGAGGCGTCAACAAATCAAAATGTTTAGCACCCAAAAAGCGGGAGGCCAAATGCAAAGCCCGATGATTTATGACAGAGAGACACGTTAGTCGCACAATTTGTTTACGCAACAGGATTCCAAAATCCCAGTTTTGCAACAACAACAACAATAACAACAAAGGACTCGTAAAGTAACACCAAAATAACGACTACTGCTCGACTTATGTAGGTATGGAAAACCACTGCAGCCTGGCGGTATCGGTGGCAATAGAGCGATGGTGGCATGGCGTGGCGGTGAGTGTACAAAGTTGCTGCGAGTTCTGCTGGCTTAAGCCGTCACACATGTAAGCGTGAAATTAAGGTGTTAAAAAAGCCAGACAACTGTAACACCTTCACAGATGATTTATTCCTTCCAAGTATACGCAACGCATATTTTACTGCCAGCCACGTCTCTCATCCACATATAGACTTTGGCACTAGCAGAGGGTGAAATGAACTGTATCAGTGCGGTAGTAGGTACAGTCAACGGACGCGACGCTACGGACGGAAGTGGAAGTGGAAAAATAAAAACGTTTTCTAAAATCGAATCCACCAGTTGGATTGCCTGCGGAGTCTTTTGGAGTAAAACATTTTCGAGCAGCGAAGCACCATAGGCAACGTGCTAGGAATCGGCAATTCTACAGGAAGATAGTTCGTCCTCGTCCTTGTCGTTCAACACAATCAGATGAAATCGTCGTCATAGTTGTTTCTTTTTTCCTTCCCTGTCCAAACCTTCTCCTCCCCCACGCCACGACTCATATGTTTTTGTGCGCTTTTTTCTATTCGAAATGAAGCTAAAAATTGGCTTTTCCAAAAAACAGACTCCAGGGCATTTTATATACAGAAGAGATGTGTGTTATGTGGCGGGTTGGGGCAGAACAGAACATATACTCTACACCTATATGTGACCTTTCCAAAGTAAGATGCGGAAAAATCAATGAACTTGCAGCAGGGAAAATTTTTATTCTTGGCACAATCCAAATTCAAGCTGATGCTAATGCTACTGTGGAGATGCCTTTGCGCTGCCCTCGGTCGTCCCAGACTCTCTGATGCTAAAGCGGGTCCTGCTTCTGCTGGCTGATGTCGTCGACAATGAACTTTGCACTTGACTTGAAGTTTCTATGGTGTGTTAGCATGTGTTCTTGAGTTATATTGTGTTGTCACTTCGGATAGAGTCGGAGTAGGTATGGCGTATGTGGAATGTAGATTGGGAGTAGGTGGCATCAGAAGGTAAGTGAAAGTTGCTGAAAGCATATGCAAGGATCTTAAATAATTCACAGTGGCATATCACATATCGATAACGTATATAGAAAATATATACGTTTTGGACAGTTTTGTTTTTTGGGAACATCTATGGATTTGTTGTTCCGAAAAGAACTGTTAATGTTATTTAAAAGCAACAATACGACCAATCAAGGTTTATTTTTAGCTTCAAGACGGGTTTTAATAAGGGATATCTTTTTATTAACTTCCATCAATCATGAATCATTTATAGGTACAGATTCTAATGTAAATTCTGAAAAGCAATAGAAGTCTTGATACTTTAATTTTGGGCATAAATTATTGCAGAAGCAGTTATTATCCTAGTGTTCTAACAGAAATGGAATAAGGTGGTTTAGGGACACTTGAGTAAAAAAAAATTGATTTGGCTTAACCTGTAAAAATTGGGTCAAACAACGAAACATTGTTCTTAAAAATTTTAAATTTAAAAAGGTGGGAGATATTATTGTAGGCGTGTTTTTTTAGCACCGCTGTCTGCAAAAGCTGTTTTTTTATTTTTAAGTTAGTAGACTTGTATAGCTGTCAGATAATTAAACAAAACAAGCGTAGAAGTCCATCAAGGCCTACGTCTTCTTTTTTGTCCATTTTTTGTCTTGATCCTACATATTTTAGGAAAGAAATTTGTTATGTACCTGATTTAAAATTTAATGCTTTCTCTTTTCCTGATTTTTTATTTGTACATCCATCTGCATTAGTTCATAGTTTGATTTGATATTTTCTTTTTGCTTTTCAAAAAGTTTTTGACATAAATTTGGTCAATCGTCGTTCAAGAAATTGAAGTTCTTATAGATGGCCAAAACCAACAAAACCAACAAAAATAAAGCTTTCTGCTTTATTGCTTTTAATTTTGTGGTCAGAAAAACCTTTAAAAATATTTAACTTGTGTAGTTTTCTAATTGCTTTTGAAATTTTTGTGTACAAATCTCAGCTTTTTCCTGGAAAACAGTAGATGAAATCTAGTTTTGTAATTATTTACGAAATCTCTTCATATGAACTTAACTTTTTTTAAAATAACAAATGTTCAGACAAATGTCAAATAGAGAAGTGTGTTTGAAAGTGTGTGTGCTTGCATGTGTGAAGTTTGATAAGAATCG
Organism: Eupeodes corollae; assembly: GCF_945859685.1. Taxonomy (NCBI): domain Eukaryota; kingdom Metazoa; phylum Arthropoda; class Insecta; order Diptera; family Syrphidae; genus Eupeodes; species Eupeodes corollae. The sequence goes on along the minus strand of NC_079147.1, from coordinate 19,557,850 downwards.
AGATTCAGATTTTTTAATCTTGAATCCATTTTTTTGAATTCCAAGTCTTAAATAGATCATAAAATCTGAGACTTAAAACTTTTTCCTTACTTTACCTCTTTTAGCTGTCAGGTTTACAAATTTGACTCGATTTTAAAAGTATGGCTACAACGAGCAAAAAGTCAAAAGGTGAAAATTTTCAAACTCATTTTGTGAAAGGTTTTAAACCCCAAAGATCGAGTATCGATACTCGAAAAAAGTAAATGTTGTATCCGTAGCCAGATTTAAGTTTACGTTTTATCCGCAGCTGCGTGTTTTACTTGTAATATTTAGAAGCTACAACTGCGGATACCGATAGCTGTGCCAAAAAAACACGCTAGTATTTGACATTTTTAATGTGTGACTAAAAAAATAATCTTTAAAAGTCCCCAAGTATGGGTAAATTGATTGGTGTCCCTAGAAGTTCCAGTATTTATTAGTTATTTCGATAGCATTGATAACATTGTTTATAAAAATATAGATAAAACAACGAATGACTAGAAACATAGCGTTGGTGTTCGAGCAGTAAGAAAGTTTAGTTAATAGTTCTATTGCTTGTCATTTTAAAGGTCCCGGTTTTTTAATTTTTTCCAAAGGATGTAAGCTTGTTTAAAAGTAACATTATCAAATATGAGAGTTGTGCTCAAGTTTTTGGATAAATCAAAACTTTGTTAATTACATCCAGTACAGAAGGGGTGGGGGACATTTATTGAGAAGTCCTAAACACTTAGTAGCATTTTTGACCACATCATCTGTGATACATATGTATACTGAAAAGAACTTTATGATGATTAGTCTATTCGATGGAAGTGCCACTGATGGAAGGCAGCATTGGGATGTGTTACATTTTTACTATCGGAGATGACCCTGATATCTTAAAACATTACATTATAAATCGCTTAATATTTCTCCAATTGCTGTAAAGATCCGATTTAATTAAGCTTTTAATACGCTGTCCTTCAAGTTTCACATCCGAAGGACAAGGAAAGATCGTGTATGAATAAAAGAAGTAATAGTGAAAACGCAGCTCTAGGGAACACCAGCATTTATGTTGTTTGTATCAGACTTAAAACCATGTAATATGTACAACTTCTATTGAGCCTCATTCTAGTGAATCACTTTTTTATACATTTTATAAGTAGTTTACTTTTTGATCATGGGGAAACATTATGTTAGTTCCCAAATAACCCTTTAATTTAAACAAATTGTAATGATGAAGTGCGTACCTATTCAGTAAATATTTCGATTCCAAAATTTGTGGCCTCATCCTTTTTTCAGTGTAACTCCGAGTTTAAGTTAATGTTCTTTTAACACATGTATTTTATGGCCATGAACATTTTTTTCAATTAAAAGAAAAAAGAAATATTAGAAATATTAAATTGTACCAGATGTCCATAAAAGTTTTAGTGAAGAAAATCAAGATCTCATCTTAGTAGCATGCTGAATTGCCAAAACTTTCTGAGGCATGCATGATGTTCAAATGGTAGACATGTGCATTCAAGAGGACACAAGCGTCCACAGGTTTTTCTTAAAACCAACCTCTGTCTATCAACTCCTACTCTCACCTCCACGTGGTGAACATCGGGTGCCTAGTACCTCAACTGGAGATTGGGTTCCAACCCCTGTGGAAAGTTGTTGGGGGCAGCAAACGAGAGAGGTGGGGAGCGGTGTTTCCACTAAGGCACCTCTCCTTAGCCAGACGGCAGCGGAGGAATTCCCGAGATGGAATCAACGGTGGCGTCTACAGTTCCAGTAAGGTTGAACTACTTAGTGAACACCTTATAGGGCTTCTTCGACTTATTCGGAGTCCAGGCCTGTAAGGAGCGGATTTATCCGGCTCCCCATCCTTGGAGTTATACTTAGGATCTGGCCCTCCAGATTGGGGGTTGTGCGTCGGGGTGACTTCCTGGCCACGTAAAAGCTTTCAAAGTTGCAAAGCACCAACAAGCCTCGGATACGGACGGATTTACTGTTGACAACCAACGCAAACGAATAAAGGACAACGAACTTCGGATATGCACGTGGAATATTAGGTCCCTTAACAGACCACGTGCGGCCGAAGAATTAGCGGAGGCCCTAGAACGATATAAAGCAGATATCACCGCCATCCAGGAAATTCGATGGGATGGGCCGGGCAAAAAGAGGATGAAAAACTGCGATATTTACTATGGTGACTGCTACCACGAAAACCAACAGCGCTTATTTGGATGCGGATTCGTCATTGGAGCCAGACTTAGGCAAGAAGTCTTGAGCTATAGGTGTATCAATGAGCGCCTCATGACCATACGCATCAAGGCTAAATTCGGCAACATTAGCCTGATATGCGCGCACGCCCCAACAGAAGAGAAAGATGACAACACCAAAGATATGTTCTTCGAGCTCTTAGACAAAACATATGAGCAGTGCCCTAGCTACAATATTAAAATAGTCCTGGGCGATTTTAATGCCAAGCTAGGAAGGGAAGACATCTTTGGTGGAATAATCGGGAAGAACAGCCTGCACGACAACACTTCCGACAATGGATTCAGGCTCATAGATTTTGCTGCGGGGCGAAACGTCATGGTAGCCAGTTCGTGTTTTCCACACCTCAACATCCACAAAGGAACTTGGACTTCTCCAGATCAATCTACCGTCAACCAGATTGACCATATTGCGATCGACGCCAGACACGCTTCCAGCATTATGGATGTACGAACTTTCCGAGGAGCTAACATCGACTCGGACCACTACCTCGTTGTAGCCAGGGTAGCACTTCGGATTTCCAGACCCAAGGCAAAACAGGGAGGTGCTGGGAGAAGATACAACGTCGAACGGCTACAATCGCCAGAGATCCAAATCCTTTTCGGACCGAGTGACAAGTAACCTCTCTCGAAGTTCTCTGCCGCCAACACAATGTATCGAAAACCAGTGGCAACATTGCCAAGATGCAATCAGAGAACCCGCCTCTGATGTGCTGGGTTTCAAACAGCCACCAACAAGGAACCCCTGGTTTGATGAGGAATGTCGGCAGGCAAATGCAGCCAAACAACAGGCACGCAAAGCGGCGCTGCATAAAAGGACGAGAGCTGCTCGTGAGCTCTATGAGCAGAAGAGGCGAGAGGAACGCCGACTTTTCAGAAGGAAAAAGAGAGGGCATGAGAAGCGTGCGGTCGAAGATGTTAAGAGGTTTAAAAGCAGTAACGAAGTGAACAGGTGAAACGAAATTCACAGGTACATAAACCTAGAACCGAAGGCTGCAAAGACGAAAGTGGAAACATCATAGTGGAACCGCAGTCAATGCTGAGGATATGGAAGGACCACTTCTGCAGACTGTATAACGGCGACGAAGAACTGAATTCCGCTGTCAGGCAGGATGATCCATTCAATAAAGACGACGAAAGCCAACAATCCCGTCCTCCCGACTTAGACGAAGCCGCTGGAGCAGATGGCTTGAATACCGAGCTCTTTAAAGCAGCTGGAGATAAATTGGTTAGGAGCATGCACCACCTTATCTGTAAATATGGTCGGAAGAAAACATGCCCGATGAATGGAACCTCAGTATTGTTTGTCGGATCCTGAAAAAAGGAGACCCTCTAAACTGCACCAACTATAGAGGAATAAGTCTACTTAACATCGCCTATATAATCTTCTCTGCCATAATATGTGAACGTCTAAAGCCCATCGTCAACAACCTGATAGGTCCTTATCAGTGTGGTTTTAGACCAGGAAAGTCCACAGTTGATCAAATATTCACATTACGGCAGATCCTGGAAAAAACTCAAGAGCACCAAATCGACACCCACCATCTTTTCATCGATTTCAAGGCCGCATATGACAGCATCTACAGGAACGAGCTGTATAGAGCCATGTCTAGTTTTGGCATCCCTGCCAAACTCGTCCGTTTGTGCAGGATGACCATGGAGAATTCACGCTGCTCCATAAAGGTTGGAAACAACTTAACAGAACCTTTTGATGTCAAAAAAGGCTTTAGACAAGGTGATGCGCTGTCATGCGATTTTTTTAACATCGTGCTTGAAAGAATAGTGCAGAGCTCACACGTCAACACTAGAGGCACTATCTTTCAAAAGTCTGTCCAATTACTGGCATATGCTGATGACATTGACATAATCGGAAGAACTCAGCGTGATGTCAATGGAGCTTTTGTGAGTATTGAGGCAGAGGCGGCAAAAATGGGTTTAACGGTTAATGAGGGCAAAACAAAGTACATGCTGTCGCCTAGAAAGGACATACAACACCGACGTTTTGGTCAAAACGTCACAATCGACAGACGTAACTTTGAGGTAGTCAAGGACTTCGTCTACCTAGGCTCCGCTGTAAACGCAGAAAACAACACCAGCGCTGAGATCAAACGCAGAATAACTCTTGCTAATCGCTGTTTCTTTGGAATAAGAAAGCAATTGTGTGGTAATGTCCTCTCTCGATGGACCAAAGTGTTGCTATATAAGACCCTTATCATCCCCGTCCTGCTATACGGTGCATCCTAGCTAGGGACCGAGCTAGATGGAGAAGTTTGTTGGGTGAGACCCTAGTTCACACAGGACTGTAGCGCCACCTTAAGTAAGTAAGTTATGAGGCATGCAGTACAGGTCGGACAAAACACATTAATCCTAGTTCATTAACTTAAATGAAACATGGTGGTTTATTGAGTATAGTCCTTTGGTCAACTCAAAATACCGCACGAACCAGTAACGCTATAGACCTGAATTAATTTTTAAATTATATATTGTAACGTTTTTTGAAAACAAAATATAATAAACTTTTTTTTTAATCAAAAAAACTGTAAAAAAATATTTGTCACCTCTAAAACTTTACGAACAAAAAATTATTTTATCTTCAATACAAATTTTGTACAACGAAGAATAACGTTTTCAACATCTGGTAAAATTTCGGGAAAAATCTAATTCACAGTTTTTTTTTTATAAAAAATGAAAACCTAAAAAAAACATTACTTAAAGTTGGCAAAAAAACTTTAAAAACTTGAGATTATGCCTTCCAACAAATTGTATCTTTTAAGAAATATTGTTCTCAACATTCGGAAAAATTTTGAGAAAAAACAAATGGAGATTTTTTTTCAAAACAAAAAATAAAAAATTTAAAAAAACAGAGAAAAGGTTTTAAAAATTGATTTTCGACTCAAATATCTTTTGAAAAATTTTGAAATAATGACTTTAAGCTAATTTAATCTTTTAAAAATAATGTTGTCCACATTCCGTAAAATTTTGAGAAAAATGAAATATTTAGTTTTTTTTTACAAAAAATAAAAACCTAAACAAGTTACCGAAAATTGCTAAAAATTGATTTTCTATTTAAATATCTTTTCAAAACTCCAAGATATTGGCTTAAAATTAATAATATCTTTCAAAAAAATATTGTTCCTGAAAAATGGATAAAAATTATTAAAAGTTGACATTCGACTCAAACGCCTTTTCAAAAATTTAAGATTATGGCCTCAAACTTATTTTGTCTTATAAGAAATATATATTTCAACATTCAATAAATTTTGAGAAAAATCTAATTGAAAGTTTTTTTTTTTTATTAAAAAATAAAAACCTAACAATAAAAACAAATAAAAAAACTAAAACTTGGTAAAAATTTACTTTCGACTCAAATATCTTTTCAAAAAATGAAAATATTGGCTTCAAACAAATTTTTTGCTCACAGAAAATATTGTTTTTGACATTCAGTACATTATTTATAAAAATTCAACACTCAGTTTTTTCATAAAAAATAAAATTTACAAAATATAGTATACGTAAATTTGGTAAAAATTAATGTTTCGTTCTAAATATCTCATGAACAGTAAATGGTATTGGCTTCAAATTAATTTCATTTAATATTTGTATTTGTTTATATAAGAAATACAAGTTTTTAAGAAATACTAAAATTGGTAAAAATTGGTTTTCGACTAAAAATCGTGTTAATAAAAAAGAAATTACACTATTTCAATAAGTGGTACCCGTGGCATGATGGTTAATGCGTTGGACTGTCATGCAAGGGGTCTTGGGTTCAATCCCTGCCTGTGCCTCCTTAATTTAAAAAAAAAATAATTTTCGCGGGTACTGCCTCTTGCGAGGAATTGACAAATCCTTCAAGAGTAAATCTTGTCATGAAAAAGTGCTTTCTCAAATTAGCCGTTCGGATTCGGCCTTAAATTGTAGGTCCCTTCCATTCCTGACAACAGTACTCGCACACAGGAATGGTTGAGAGTTGTAAGTCACTAGGCCCTGGTTCACAACGGACTGTTGCGCCACCCCATTTTGACTATTTCAATATATGCAGAATATTGTTGGTAATTTCAAATTTTTTAGGAATAATTCAACTGACAACATTTTTAACAATAGACGAAAACCTACAAAACCTTTTAAACAAGATAAATCGACAGACGGGGTGGGAAGTTATCAGTGTGGGTCACCTCTTCTTTATCTTATGCTTGAAAAGATTCACTAGACTAAAAATCATGATTATTTCTTCATTATATTAACGACCTTTTTCATCTATTTCACCCAGCAATTTGATTCAGTAAATTTCTGAAGCACAACAGTTGAACGAAGAGTCAAGCGGTTAAAGGATAAAAAGAAAAATGAGAAACAAATAGTACATCATTATTTTAAACGTAAACCATTTTGAAGATGTCAAATATCTTCATTTTGGTCTATAATTAAACCATGAATCGTAATGCAAACATTGTCAAAATACGTGCTCTGTTCTTTTCTTTTACGGTCAGTTAAATTGACCCACGAAAGCGGCTATGTGACTAAATTTCGCACCAAATTTACATTGTTAGACATTTAGCCACCAAAACGCTTACGTAAGGTGCGAACTGAAGAAAATATCGCAGTTGTATCGGCCAGTGATAATGATGACCAATTGGGCAATTGGGCCTCTGTTACTCAACAACGTTGACAAATTTTTTCGGAAGAATTTAGGTGTGATGCCTTTCAAAATACAGCTGGCTCAAGAATTGAAGCCGATCGACCACTGCAACGTAAAATTTGTAGTGAATGGGCTCTTGGAAAGTTGGCCGAAGATCCAATTTTGTCAAAAAATTCTGTTTATCGACGAAGCTTATTTTCGGCTTAATGGGTACGTAAATAAGCAAAATTGTCAATTTTGGAGTGAATATCAGCCAGAGGCATTGCAAGAGCTTCCAATGCACTTATTGAGAGGCCAGTTAGCTGAAATTGGAGTAAGCGGATGGACCATTTGAGACGCAGTCAAGGTCAAAATTTCAAACATTAAATTATTTGGCCGTACAATCGATTCAAATAAAGATTTTATGCATTTTTGTGAATTGTATGTGTTTTTTTTTAACTTTTCTATGGCTTTTAAAAAATCACTATTTATATCAAACTAATTCCTGTGGCGAAAGACAAATGAAAATATGCTGGACGTTAAGATAAGTAGTCATAAATGGTGATGAATTAGTCATACACTGTGGAAAACAGAGGACGATGTGAAGCAAGCCTTCGACCAGGGTGCACAGCGAGTTGGAAAACTATGAAAAATGTGGAAATCAACTTTAATAGCAGATGCAGACCGTTAAGGCTTGAAAAGATTTCTAGACACCCTATACCCCATTTGGATTTCAGGACCTAATGAAATTTTTGAGACATACATAAAAGCGGTTATAGAGAAAACTGGGATGTTAATAAATTTGTGTTTTATAAAAATCATTTCTTAACTAAGCTCATTTTTATAGAAGTGGAGGTTACTCCCTTCTCCTTTTCTTCTAATACGTAAATCTCAAAATATAGCATTTTCTTTGAAAATGATTTTAATTTAGAAAAATTTGATTAATATTTTCCCATCATTTCTATTTTATTAAAAAAAAAACAAATTAAAAGAATTATTATTCAAAAATTCACATCATCAAGATGAGCGCTTTCAAAGAATAATATTTGATTTCTCTCAAAAGAATTACGTTGTCTCACTTAAAGTTAATTAAACTTATTTTAACTGACAGATTGATTGTGAAGCAAAGCAAAGCAAAGCGTACATCATCAGAGTGCGCCACCAAAAATAAGTAAACTAAAAAGTACTTTGCTTTTTCATTCGGATCATTGATAGAATTTATTTTCGCTGCGATACCGCCAAAAAATTAGAGCCAAGTCAGCCAGACTAACGCCGCACGCCACACAACACGCCTCGCCAATGCACTACCGGACCATCGGATCATCATGACGACGCGACGCGACGACTCGACGCACAGTTGTGCCAATAAATAGGTACACCCAGTATATAGATATATAACTGTACCTATTCTGTACTCGTACTCTTTTATTTTCATTTTAAAATTAATGAAATTCTCATTGGGCGCAAAAGATATGCATGCATAGATGCAGACAGCCAGATAGATAGATAGATAAATGGATAGATAGGTAAATAGATGAATATCCATTGGTGTACATTAAATGGACATAGACACACCGGCCATCATTTAATTATATAATTATATACATATATCTATAGACATTTTGATGGGAACTGCGAGAATATATAACGTTTTGAAATTAACATCGAATCGAATAAGCTTCAAAGTCACACAACTCTCGTGCAGAATCGGATTCAATTAAAAGCAATGCCAACAATGTCGAGTGCCTGCCTAACCGACGACCGCACCGCGCGCCATTGTCCGCGTCGATTTGAAAATATACGATCGAAAAAATACATCACATCCTCTAACTCGGAACGAATAGGTTAATGAATTCGTAAGTGATTAATGGTGATTTTTGCTTGTGCTCTACAAATCCGATAATTCAAGTCTTTTATATACACACACTAACGTATCTAGGTTCCTATACCTATTATAATGTTTACCTAGAGTTCGGTGATATTCAAACACTTTATATCACTCGATTAAGGTCATGATGGTAAAGGTACATATATATATATACCTAAATAAATCAAATTATAGTTACATATTTAAAAATTTAAACAACGCTGACAAAATCTGAAAAACATATCTTTTAAAAACATATATTCAAATTACTTATTACCGCCCAAGAGAATATTACCAGAGAATCAATTTTATCAGCCAAGATATTTTAAATAAAACCGTAACATTCTTTGTTTGGTAAGTGGCAGTGAATCACTACTTTTGCTATGGTTTACTCTGGCTTTACTTCAAATTCGACTTTAAAATCCATATTTCAAGTCAAGTTTTTGAGAAAGAAAGTAAGTATTTTTCTTAATTTTTGAAAACAAAAGTTTTTTTTAATAATAATGTCATGCTGAATTTTAATAGACCGAAAAACTTCATGATTTTTCTGCGTTTCAAATGTTGGAATGTGGTACCCGTGGCATGATGGTGGTCTTAGGTTTTTGCAAGGGAACTGCCTGTTGCAAAGAATTGACAAATGCTAGAAGAGTTATTCTTGTCATTTGTGATTTTTCAAATTAGCCGTTCCGATTCGGCTTAAAACAGGAATTGTTGAGCGGTGTAAGTCACTAAGCCCTAGTTTTTAAAGAATTGTCGCGCCACTTAATTTATTGAATATGTTGGAAACGGCTAGGAGATTTTTAAAGTATTGATTGTGAAAATTGAATATTAAAACATATAATATAAAAATGCCGACCATTAAAAATGTCGACTGATCATATTGCCATATATCATATCCACAAGGGGACATGGAAATCTCCTGATCAATCAACTGTCAACCACATTGGCCACATTGCGATCGACGTGCGCCACTTATCCACTATACGGATGTTCGAACATTCAGAGGGACCGACATTGACTCAGACCACCACCTCGTTGTAGCCAAGGTACGACTACCGATATCCCAATCCAATCCAAAACAAGAAAGTACTGAGAGAAGAGACTGTCAAATCCTTTTCCGATCGAGTCTTTAATAACCTGTTAAGAAGTGCTATGCTGCTTGCATTAAGTATTGAAAACCGGTGGCTACATACATTGCCTTGCAGCCATCAGAGATGCCGCCTCTGAAGTGCTAGGTTTAACGCCGTCACCACAGCGAAACCCCTGGTTTGACGACGAATGCCGGCAAGTGCACGCAGCTAAGCCACAGGCATACAAAACGGCGCTGCACAGAAGGACAAGAGCTGCAAAAGAGCAGATAGGAAAATTGGCTTCTTAGATGGAAAAACAGAGAGCATGAGAAGCGCGCGATGGAGGAGATAGAGGGATGTCACAACGGGAATGAGGTTCGAAAATTAAAATTCGAAAAGGTAAAAAAAACCTCTCAAGGGTACCAGCCACGAACTGAGATCTATAAGGACGATCAATTGAACATACTAGTGGAACCGCAGTCTATGTTGAGAAAATGGAAAGACCACTTCTCCAAATTATATAACGGCGATGAGAAACCGAATTCCACTGTAAGGGAGATAGAACCACTCAACCTCGGCGACGTAGATCTACAATTCTGCGTGCGCGATCTCGCAGAACTGAAGATAGCTATATCTAAGCTGAAGTCAAACAAAGCTGCTATAGCTGTTGGCATCACTGCCGAACTATTCAAAGCAGCAGGAGATGACTTGGTAAGGAGTATACACGAACTTCTATAAAATATGAGTGGAATCTCAGAAAAGTTTGCCTGATACATAAAAATGGAGACTCTTTAATTTGCGCCGACTACAGAGGCATCAGTCTCCTTAACATTCCATATAAGATTCTCTCGGACGTATTGTGTGTACGTCTGAAGCCGACCGTCAACAACCTTATAGCACAGATAATAAATTTATATATATACATATATATATATATATATATATATACATTTATTATCTGTGCTTATATAGGTACTTATCAGTGTAGCTTCAGACCAGGAAAGTCCACTATATCGACCAAATATTCACACTACTGGTGAAGTTTTACAACTGATTAGAATTTTTTGAAAAATATATAAGTTACTGACCTTTTTTAAACGTAATATTGAATGAAAAAATTGTAGACTTGTAAAATAATCACGAATTTTTTGAAAACAAAAAACATAAAAACATAAATTAGCATAGCCTCAAAAAGCATTCTAAAAGTTTTTTTTCGAATGACAAAGTTGCCAAAAACATGAAGTGACAAATTAAATTGAAGACGGATTCAAACTACACCAAACGATTTGTCTTGCCTAAAAGTTTGTAGGTTTTCGTGTTTTAATAAAAAAGTTGTCAGCTGAATTATTCTTAAAGATTTAAAAATTAAAAACAATATTTTGCATTTTATGAAATATTTTGATTTCAAAATCAAATTTTTTTAACCAGATTTTTAGTGGAAAAATTATTTTTACCTTATTTCCTATATAAACAAATACAAATTGGATAAATGATGCCAATATCTTCTATTGTTCAGGAGATATCGAAAAACGAATATCAATTTCTAAAAATTTTGCGTAATATTTTTTTTATGAAAAAATGGACTGTTGAATTCTTATTAAAAATTACTGAATGTCGAAAATAATATTTTCTCTGACATAAAATTAGTTTGAAGCCAAAATTTTTACCTTTTGAAAAGATATTTGATTCAAAAATCAATTTTTATTTTTTACTTTTTGTAAAAAAAACTCTAATGTCTATTTTACTCAAAATTGTACTGAATGTTCAAAACAATATTTTTTTATAAAATAAATAATAATTTCAAGAAAATATCTTAAATTTTTTAAACGTTCGAACGTCCGAACGAACGAAGAATAATGCTTTTGACATCTGATAAAATTTTGAGAAAGATCGAAGTAACAGTTTTTTTTACAAAAAAATAAAAACCTAAGAAAAAAATTAATAAGAGTTGGTAAAAATGGATTTTCGACTCAAATATCTTTTAAAAAATTTTAAATATTGGCTTCAAACTTATTTTATTTTCAAACTTTAACTGAATGTTGACCACAAGATTTTTTGAAAGATAAAAGTAAATTTAAGCCAATATCTCAAAGTTTTGAAAAGATATTTGAGTGGAAAACCAATTTTTACCAACTCTTATTAATTTTTTTCTTAGGTTTTTATTTTTTTGTAAAAAAACTGTCAATTCGATTTTTCTCAACATTTTTCAGAATGTTGAAAACAATATTTCTTATAAGATAAAATAAGTTAAAAGCCTAAATTTTAAGTTTTTCAAAAGATATTTGAATTGAAATTCAATTTTTACTGACTTTGAATAATGTTTTTTTTTAGATTTTTATTTTTTATAAAAAAAACTGTCAATTCGATTTTTCTCAAAATTTATCAGATGTCAAAAACATTATTCTTCGTTGCACAAAATTGTTTTAGAGATAAAATCATATTACAGTCGTAAAATTTTGGAGGCGACAATTTTTTTTTCAGTTTTATTGATTTATAAAAAAAAAACGTTATATTGATTTTTTTCAAAAAATATACCTGTTTGATGTCACGTTACAATATATTATATAAAATTTAATTCAAGTTTTTAGCTTTTTGGTTCGTAAGATATTTAGGGTTAACCAAAATTTGCACCTTTTTTTCAAACTGCTATGGTAAAAAAACCACAAACGCAATTTTCTTGAGAGCCCTTTCTGCATCTTTCTGCCTTATTATCTGTATAACAAAAATTTATTTGAAGTTGATATCTCTTCTGGTTCTTGAGCTATGGAGGACGAAAAAAACGTCGCGAGCGTACGGACGTACGTGTACACACGCACGCACAGACATCTTTCTAAAAATCTTTTATTTCAACTCTAGGGAACTTGAAACTTCGAGAAATGTCAAAATTTTCAATTTGACAAATCGGAACCATTACAATAACTTCCTATGGGAAGTTAAAAATTGTATTGTCATCTACATTACTTTTTCGACTAGTGTTATAAGTGACGGACCCCAGCCTCTTTTTAATTTGTCTTAAGAAATATCTAAAAATTGGCTTTCCATATTTAAAATTTCCGGTAAAATTGAAAACGTTATCCTTATACCGTCTATGGATAAACAAATTTAAAGCATAATCTATTTTTCAAATATAATATGTTGTGTTCAGTTTTTGAAGACAAGAAGAATAAAAATACAATATTTTTAAATTATCTTTATGTAGAACTACTTAGAAACTGTATTTTCCTAGATATTTAAACTATGGATACAGCCTAATATAGAATAGCCTTATTCCTAAAAATTTTCTTTACGAACCTAACTAAGTTTTTATTTTTAAAAATTTTGAAAACTGCTAATTTCATTTATGTATGTGAGCCTACTCAAGGCACATTGAGTGTACAAATAGATAAATCATTTTGTTTTTCCTGTTTGATTTTCTTTCGTCTTATTTTCAATTTTTATTACTTTTTCCTATGAAATTGAACGTAATGAATTTCAAAATAGGTGAATGAATTTTTCAGTTCTTAAAAGCGAGTGTGTCTCACGTCAAGAAAGAAAAAAGAAAAACGAGTTCAAAGTAGAATATTTATTGAACTAAAGACTCAAGGACAACGACGATGCTCATGAATTGCTTTATAGTAGGTTCTTCCTCTGTCCATAGGTATACACAATACACATTTCGGAAAATTAATTGAAAATAGGAAAAACAAATATTGATCAAATCTTATTTTGTTGTGTCTATTTTACTTCATTTGACTTTTGGGGGTAAATAAATAAAAATCAATCAGATTTGTGTAAAAACATCGATTAATGGAGATTTGATTTATTTAATTATAACAACCATGTGTTGTTTTCTTAAATTTCATCACTTCATCAATTTGGAAAATGAAAACGATTGAATATTGAAATAAACATGGCACCCTCCCTGAGTCTTATGTATCGTAGTCGTGACGTCAAAAATATAAGGGAGGCAATATTTCTCTTAAACTATTTATGCTTATCCTGATGGGTGTCTTAAGTTCAACAGTTTTATTATGCCAACTTATAAGGTGTTAGGTAAAATACCCATACTACTTAAATCACGAAACTACTTTAAGCAAACCTTATCGAAAATAAATCATTACACCCTCATTACACGTATCCTGATACATCCTTGTTTTCTTTCCGAACTCATACCAGGACCCAGGATAGGAAAATAACCTTTATTACATCAAAGGTGTTTACAAGTAATTCACACTGTGTGAAATTGCTTAAGAAAGCATCGGAGCATGTGTGAGTCTGATAAGGATTCCCTCTTATGGAAGAAACTTCCTCCTTCTGACAAACAAGGTGGATGTGATGCCACAAGGACAAACTCAAACTCATTAAAGGCATAACGCAAAATTTGCTGATTTAGCCTTCCCTATAGCCTCATACCTTCAATTTAGCCCCAAACCTCACCCTTTATACGTAAAGGTGTATATCTAAGTATAATATTGAGATCAAAGATTTGCTCCTGCTTCCATTGGTTCTTGGCAGACATCAGAGCGAGGTGGATGTTGTACATGTGTTTTTCTGTTGACTGCTTCAGGTTTTCTTGCAACATTAAGCAATTCATGGTAATGAATAAAAAAAGGTTGTTCGGTAGCAATAAACCGAGCAATAATCCTTATCGAGACGCCAGGCATACACCCATCATCATCATCATCGTGTCGTCGACGTCGTCATTCTGTGGCACCAGGTTCTGGTTCAGTTTTTGGTTTTTGTGTTTCGGGATTCAGAAATCGGGAACGGGATGTGATGAAATGATTTTTGGTGAGATTCTCATCATTATCCTTGGCTCAGTGCACCCGAAAATGTTTGTTGTTTGCTCCTGCTGCTGCCTCCAGACCAGAAACACAAACCTGGAACAGATACTGCAAATAAAATTCACGCAGTAAAAATATTATTTCTCTGGCATACGTTTTGCTATGGAATCGAGAGGGATGGGGGTGGATATGTGCGGTGCATTCATGCGACAATCGATGATGGCGACAATGAACATTATAAAGGACCGACGAGGAACGAAAAACGAGAAACGACAGGACGACTCACGGTGGATATGGTGATGGCGGCGTGGCGGTGGCGTTTTATAAATTCCATTACAAGCCTAGCGCCAGGACCTATTAATCCCATAAATTACTTCCAATCCATTACACCAGCTGATTGATGATTTTTTATGGTTTTTACAGGTGCAACGTGCAAATAATTTCAACCGGAATGAACAGTAAATGCTGCGGTAGAAGCGCAAGTAATTTATGATCCCCGAAGGACATTTTGCACTTCATTGTTTGAATGTGCAAACGGTTGGAAGAGACGTTCGGCAGCGTGTTGCGGCGGCCGTATCGTCAGTCGTTGCCATGGGTAAGAATAAAAAGTCCAATACCAGTGGCAGAGAGAGGTTTTACGACCAAACAAATCCTACACATTTAAAGGTGGTGGTTTTGGGTGTAAAAGGCCGAAGTTTATAGCAGAAATGGAGGTGCAATGTAGGGCAAATGCACAAATATCGAACGGATTGGTTTTAATTCAAAGCGGGTTTTACTTACCGTTGTATTGAAAATTCTTTGTATTTTTTCACATTTGTTAAAAGAATAATATTATTGTCAACTAAACAATTCCACAGAACACTTTTAGGACTTTTAAGGTGTTTAAATAAGAACAGTTCATGCTTTATAAATGATTGAATATTTCCAATAGTTGACGAAAAAAAAAAACAAAAAGTAGACAAACAGAATTGCCCACACAATTTTGTAAGTTTCATATTTTAATAATATGGACAAATTGGGTTATTGATTCCCTTATTCTTTTTTCGTGCAAATTGGTCTTAAAATTATAAATATCGAAATACGGCTGAATCAGCTGAATATTGTCTTCAATTCAAATATTCATTTATTGCAAGTAATCATTAGAAATTTTACAAAAGCTTTTTATGACTTTTTAAGCATTAGCTTAGTCGTCAGTTTGAGTGGTAACTTTTAAAAAAGTTTAAAGTTACATAAAATGTAAAACTGGTCAAAGCTTCCGTTGTATGGTTTTCCATTTAAATGTAGAAGTTCGCATCTTGATTTAAAAATTAAGGAAATAACTTCATAGGAGAAAGAATCATGGAAGTAGTTCTTGTCACACAAGTTATAATTAAGCTGGATATATTTTTTTTATTTTTATATTTTTATTGAGACATATTCAATCAGTTTTCAGTTACAATTAAATTTCAGTTTTACTCGACTTAAGATATATCTGAGCTTGATCAAAATTGTTTAAGTTTTGTACAGTTCAAATTCACAGTATAACGGTTTCTTGATCTAGAAATATATTGCTCTAATTTTAGTTGCTTGCTCCCGACAACCATAGCTGCTTTGCTCTTTACTGGCTGATAATAACTTACAGACTAGGACTTAAACCAAGCTTACAACTAAATAAAACTAAACCGTAATAGATTTAGGCACATTAAAAAAAAAAAAAAAACAGAAAAATCTTCTGAGTACCCCGAGTTCAGCAGTTGACTGAGCCTTGACCCACTTCCGGTTAAGAAGAAGCCTATTCTTATTGCTATCTATTACGTTATCAAAGAATACTCTGACAATTAAAATTTAAGATTTTATGTTAATAACAATTGTGCATGTAACTTTTTTAAATCAACCTCTATAATTCAAAGGAGATGACTTTTCATAGAACGGAATCCGCCCCGAATTTGTATCTGGTCTTAAAAGAGCAATTGTTCGATTCTTCGAGCAGTGGTGTTCGATTCTATTACGGATCCTATAAGTGAGTTTGAATGAGAGATTGTGCGCTCTATCTTTTTCAAAAATAGGTCTGATTAGTACTGCATGATGTTTTGTTGGAATACCATTTTTTATTTGGTTTTCTAAAGAGTCCGCAACATCGTCGCAGGTTCTGTCGTTCAAATTTCTCGAATTCTTTGGCAACTGTTGGGGATATAGTAAACCAAGTGCATAATCCGTACGTAAGAATGGGTCTTATTAATTTCTTATACATTAGAATTTTGGTGTTCTTTTGCAGGAATTTCGAGTTAAACAGTATTTTCAATGAACTAACTGCCATTTTTGCCTTTTTTATAGCCATCCTACCATGTTTATTAAAGAGGAATCGCTTTTGAAAATTGACACCAAGATACTTTGTTTCTGAACGTAACGGTATTTCAAAATTATTTATTGTAAGGTTAAGGGATTTATTCTCTTTAACTGCAAGGTAATGTCCTTTTCCGCTCGCATTTCTTAAGCAAGTCAATCCACATTTTTAAGGGTTAATTTTTAGTCTCCATTTTTTAAAATAATTTTCCACAAGTGCTAGAATTTGTTTTATTTTGTTAAGGGCTATAAGATTGGTCGAACATCACTTTACGAATACAATTGAGTCATCAGCATAGCGAATAGAACCTTGTTCATCCGATGTGGGATATGAAAGAGGGTAATCATGCAAAAAGATATTAAACAGAAGTGGGCCTAAAATAGAGCCTTGAGGGATTAGCCAGCACTGGTTCAAAAAGCTTGGAGTAAAATTCCTTAAATGCAATTAACATGGACTGTGTGTCGACAAGTTGTTAACCGTTGTATAGAAGATTCTAATAAGCAATATCTACCCCGAAAATTTGTGACCCGTGACCTTATCTATTTCTTTAGAAGCATAAGGTGAAGGCGTAATTTTACCCATTCTGGATTTAAAGGATTTATTAAAATCGAGGTTTACATTTTCCTTAATGATTTTTGATTTTACGTATTATTTACAATATTCAGTATTCACTCTATTAAAACAACGATGGTAAAGTCTTTTGAGTTGTCTAAGCCATAATTTACGTAGATTAATAAGTTTCTTGTAAGTTCTGAAATACATTTAAATTTATGGTTATTCGTGTTTATTAGTTGAGAGGGACCTTCAACCAAACTCAAAAAAGGCGAATCTTCCTCACCGTCTAATTATCGACCGATTGCACTTACGTCTTCTTTCCAAGGTCATGGAAACGCTGATTAATTATCAACTCAAGAAATATCGTGAAGAACGGAAGCTTCTTAATGACCGACAGTATGGCTTTCGTAGCAATAGGTCCATGGTTCATCTCACCGAGCAGTGGAACAAATCTTTACATAGTTTTGGAGAAAGTAAGATTATTGCACTAGATATTTCAAAACATTTGATAGGGTTTGGCATCAGGCTCTCTTATCGAAAATACGTGCTTTCGGTTTGCATGAATCCCTCCTTCATTGGATTAGTAATTACCTTTCGAATCGTTCAATACAAGTTGTATTGGATGGATTCAAGTCTGAAAACCACAAAATAAATGCTGGTGTGCCCCAGGGCTCTGTTCTATCTACAACACTCTTTCTCATTTTTATTAATGATCTCCTGTCTGCAACATCTAATCCAATACATTGTTTCGCTGACGATAGTACTCTTAGCTTTTCATATTCGTTTTCAGATTCACACTTCTCTTCTTCGGATGTGGAACTACAACGACAAAATATGATAAGCTCATTAAATTCCGACCTAAACAGCATTATTACAATGGGGATTAAGACACCGCGTGGAATTTAATGCATCGAAAACGCAATGCTGTCTTGTATCGTTAAAGCGAAATATACCCCCACTGCCATTATCCATAAATGGCACTTGCATCGAGGAAACTGAACATCTCGATATTCTTGGTATGTGCATCACCAACCACCTTTTGTGGAACGATCACATACGCGATGTCGCCAAAAATGCCGCAAGATGTTTGGGTTTTCTAAGGCCATGCAAGAAGTTTTTCTCCCCCTCTGATGTGGCTGTTATTTACAAGACTTATATACGTCCAAAACTCGAGTATAACTCCCATATCTGGGCTGGTGCTCCAGCAACTTACTTAAGCCTCTTGGATAGTATTGAACGTAGAGCATTTAGATTGATTGGTAATATTACCATCATGAAATCATTTACATCACTTGAACATCGTCGAAATGTTTCTTGTCTCACGCTTTTTTACCGTTATTTTAATGGTTTATGCTCTAGAGAAATAGCCAGCTGCATTCCTCTCCTTAAACAGTTCAACAGTAATACTCGCGCTTCTAGGAATGCTCATCAATATACCCTCGAGCCCATCTTCGGTCGTACTGTCAAGTACAGAGATTCGTTCTTTAGCCGTACTATGCGAATGTGGAATGCCTTGCCACACTCCGTCTTTCCCAGCTATTGCAATATTCAGGAATTCAAAACCAATGTGCACCGACATCTCCTTTCAACCCCTCTCTCCCTTTCCTAGTGCTCACACTGTGTCTACATAATAAGGGTAATATATCCCCTTGAGTGTGCGCTTATTATAAAAAAAAACTTGGTATAATTGTTGCATTTAGAGTGTTGATAATAGAGTCAATCTCTGAATTTGATACATTTTGCATTTTGAATTCCCTCCAGTCAGTGTTTTTGAAGCTTCTGTATGTGGGTAACGGCATCATAAGGGGAGTAGAATCATCAAGAACAACTTGGAAAGAAACTCCAAAATGGTCAGAGATCGTTGCGAAGGTCTTAGATAATCCGGATATCAGCGTACTATTAGGTGAACGAGCAGGATTCACATTTGAGGATATAATAAAAAAAAATCTAAAAAAGAGTTAGATCTAGGATAAGTTGGTTTGTCTAATGGTATAACGTCAATGTTTAAGTATGGCCGTTGTACAATCAATTATTTAGAATATTTTCATTACTATTATGGATATTATCTCCCCAACTGGAATGAGGAGCATTAAAATTAACGTCGCGTCGTATGTATTCATAATCATAATTGCGTAAAGATTATCTAGATCCCTTGTTAACAAATTACCAGGATTTGATGGAATGTATATGCTCCCAATCAAAACACGAGATAGAGAGCCATTTGATTTTAAAAAGGAAAAAATATCACTATTAAAAACTAGAGATTTAAATGCATACTTTTTTGTATTAATTTTGCAGTACCTCTAACGGTATCGTTGCCTATCATATTAAATCCATTAAACGAGGGCTTCTATCTATTAGCTAATCGTGTTTCCGATAGAAAACAAATTTCAGGTTTTTGTAAATTTAATGCATTTATAAATGCTCGAGTCTTCTTTCATTTGATATTATTGAGTTAATATTCATCGAAATAAGTTTAAGTTTTGTTGAAGGCATTACAATTGAAGCAACAAACTCAAGATAAGAAAACATTTTTTCTTCCTTGGTTTCAATCAGTTTATATTTAGGCCAGAATTGCCGGATTTTGGTAATGAGATCAGTAAATGGAATGTTTAACAAATTTGTTGATTCATTCAAAAAATCATTAAGTTCTCCTTTTTGTGAGTTTGTGTTAAGAAGTACCGATGACACCGGAGCTTGTTCGGAATTATTTCTTTTTTAAAGATCAAGGACGTGTGGCGCTTTAAACGGAACTCTTGCTTGTGAAGCAAATGTAACATCAATATTAATAAAGTTGGTGATAAAAGCCTGTACGAAATCTCCTGTTTTGATTGCCGCCTGTCTGTTTTTTTGGGCGTACGCTTCTTTTTTTTCTTTATATTTAAGGTAAGATGGGCAACCTTGATAACTAGCAGCATGACCAGTTTCATTACAATTAACGCATTTAGGCTCTGGGACAACTTCATTCTTTTCTTTAAAAACTTTAAATGCATCAATTCAAGTTTGAAAATCGTGATTCTCTCCACAGAGTAGACAACGGCTAATGTAAGCGCTGACATCGGTAGCACCGAAACACAGACCTATTGTACTTTTTTTTCCAATAAACGCGCTGTTTAAGCAGATACCTTACACAACTAAGATCCATAACAGACTCGCCAACCTCTTACTGAACAACAAACATATTAAGCTTTAAGTCTAGTTCCTTAGTTCTAGCAGGAGAAAAAGAAGTAATTTTATTGATTTTTACGCTTGGACCCGAAATCTCAATCGTTTTTTTTATCTTATCTACAGGGCTGTCCTCATCGAGACCTTTAAAAAAGATTGACGTTTTTTGTTTCTTTTGGGGAAAATGAGTATGCTCCTATTCCCGTACCCCGAAGCCGGTCAAAAAATAATATATGCACAGAAGAGTTATTAACATAAACTTTTGTTTTCCTATAGCCCATATTTACGAATTTATATTCTTGATCTGGCTGGCTATAGAGTAATCTGATTTCATTTTAAATCATCTGATTTCGGTTAGATTCGTCAAGTTTTTGGATGATTTCGTTTAACTTCGTTTTCCGCTGAACAATATTGTTGAGATTGATCTGCACTATTTCTCCACAGGAGGCAGCAATGTTTTCCCATGTTCTCATCGACCAATCCTTATTCCGAATTTCGTAGAGCATCATCTTATATAACCGAGTTTCCCGTAGATCAAGCACTTTAATTAAATAATCAGACTCTTACTTTAGACTCAAATAAATTGAATAGTTTGGTGCTGTTACGGGAATATTGAATATTTTCTCTAAGAAATTTCTTTGAAATTTTTCAGTTTCTTCGTATTCTTGCATACCCACATAACAAAGCGAAGATAACACGACTGCATTGAAAATATAAATATTTTGTAGAAAGGTTTATGTGATCGTTAGAGAAAATCTTCTTCTTCTTTGTGAAGTTTTTGCTTTTTCTACAAGGCGTTTGCTATAATCCAGGGTTGGATCTAGTAAAATTCCCAAATACTTGTATTCCTTCGATATTTGTAAACGACTTCCATTAAGTATCCAGGTGTTCCTAACTTCACTCCGATTGGAACGCGAAAAGACCCCACTTGACACAATAGTCCGTAAGACGATTTACCATCAATTGTAGGGTTTCTTCTGCTGATTCGAATAACAAAAAAAGGTCATCAGCGTAGACTAATACATTTATAACGATACCCGCAATTCGGAAACATGGGAAAATAGCAAATAGAAGAGCACTAAGTAGACATCCTTGCTTTACTCCAGTGAGTGATTTAAATGGTTTTGAATATGTTTTGGCAGTCTGGGGCTGCAACTTCAGTATCTGTGTACAAATAACGGATTATTTGGATGAATTTTGTTGACACTCCACGTTGGGTAAGTTTAAAAAATAAAACATTTGTTCACCAAATCAAATGCAGCTTTGAAATCGTCTAACAATGTTTATACTTTTTTGTTTTTGACTTGAAATGCTTTTACTATTGATGTTAAAGTAAATGATGTGTGGTCAACCGTCGAATAGTTCTTTGCAAAGCCTGCTTGAACCTCTGTAAGAATGTTGTTTACATCAACTCAATTTTGAAGCCTGTTAATAAACATCACAAAATATCATCAGCATATGCTAGTAATTGGACAGACTTTTTAAAGATAGTGCCTCTAGTGTTGACGTGTGAGCTCTGCACTATTCTTTTAAGCACGATGTTAAAAAAATCAAACGACAGCACATCACGTTGTCTAAAACCCTTTTGACATCAAAAGGTTCTGTTGAGTTGTTTCCAACCTTTATGGAGTAGCGTGAATTCTTTTTGGTCATCCTGCACAAACGGGCGAGTTTGGCAGGGATGCCAAAACTAGACATGGCTCTATACAGCTCGTCCCTGTATATGCTGTCATATGCGGCCTTAAAATCGATGAAAAGATGGTGGGTGTCGATTTGGTGTTATTGGGTTTTTTCCAGGATCTGCCGTAATGCAAATATTAGATGTACTTTTTACTTTCCTGGTCTAAAACACACTTTTAGGGGCCTATCAGGTTGTTGACGATGGGCTTTAGACGTTCACATATTACGGCAGAGAAGATTGTATAGGCGATGTTAGGTAGACTGATTCCTCTATAGTTGGTGCAGTTTAGAGGATCTCCTTTTTTCAGGATCGGGCAAACAATACTGAGGTTCCATTCATCGGGCATGCTTTCTTCCGACCATATCTTACAGATAAGTTGGTGCATGCTCCTAACCAACTTATCTCCAGCTGCTTGAAAGAGCTCGGCATTCAAGCCATTGTCCTAGTAGGGAGGACGGGATTGTTGGCTTTCGTCGTCTATGTTGAATGGATCATCCTGCATGACAGTGGAGTTCGGTTCGTCACCGTCGTTACAGTCTGCAGAAGTGGTCCTTCTATATCCCCAGCACTGACTGCAGTTCCACAATGATGTTTCCACTTTGGTCTTTGCAGCCTTCCGTTCTAGGTTTATGTATCTGTGAATTTCGTTTCACCTGTTCTTTCGAACTTCATTCCTGCTTTTAAACCTCTCAACATCTTCGACCGCACGCTTCTCATGCTCTCTCTTTTTCCTTCTGAGAAGTCGGCGTTCCTCTTATTCCTCTCCTTCTGCTCATAGAGCTCATGAGCAGCTCTCGTCCTTTTATGCAGCGCCGCTTTGCGTGCCTGTTGTTTGGCTGCATTTGCCTGCCGACATTCCTCATCAAACCAGGGGTTCCTTGTTGGTGGCTGTTTGAAACCCAGCACATCAGAGGTGGCTTCTCTGATTGCATCTTAGCAATGTTACCATCACTGATTTTCGATACATTGTGTTGGCGGCAGAGAACTTCGAGAGAGGTTACTTGTAACTCGGTCAGAAAACGATTTGGTGATCTCTGGCGATTGTAACCGTTCGTTGTTCTTTCTCCCAGCACCTCCCTGTTTTGCAATGGGTCTGGAAATCTGAAGTGCTACCTTGGCTACAACAAGGTAGTGGTCCGAGTCGATGTTAGCTCCTCGGAAAGTTCGTACATCCATAATGCTGGAAGCGTGTCTGGCGTCGATCACAATATGGTCAATCTGGTTGACGGTAGATTGATCTGGAGAAGTCCAAGTTCCTTTGTGGATGTTGAGGTGTGGAAAACGCGTACTGGCTACCATGACGTTTCGCCCCGGCTACCATGACGTTTCCACCAAAGATGTCTTTCCTTCCTATCTTGGCATTAAAATCGCCCAGAACTATTTTATTATCGTAGCTGGGGCACTGCTCATATGTTTTGTCTAGGAGCTCGAAGAACATATCTTTGGTGTCGTCGTCTTTT
Organism: Eupeodes corollae; assembly: GCF_945859685.1. Taxonomy (NCBI): domain Eukaryota; kingdom Metazoa; phylum Arthropoda; class Insecta; order Diptera; family Syrphidae; genus Eupeodes; species Eupeodes corollae. Next base: position 19,534,096 of record NC_079147.1, on the reverse strand, counting down.
TCTTCTGTGGGGGGCGCGCGCATATCAGGCTAACGTTGCCGAATTTAGCCTTGATGCGTATGGTCATGAGGCGCTAATTGATGCACCTATAGCTCAAGACCTCTTACCTAAGTCTGCCTCCAAAGACGAAGCCGCATCCAAATGAGAGCTGTTGGTTTTTGTGGTAGCAGTCACCATAGAAAATATCGCAGTTTTTCATACTCTTTTTGCCCGGCCCATCCCATCGTATTTCCTGGATGGCGGTGATATCTGCTTTATAGCGGTCTAGGGCCTCCGCTAATTCTTCGGCCGCACGTGGTCAGTTAAGAGACCTAACATTCCACGTGCATATCCGAAGTTCGTTGTCCTTTATTCGTTTGCGTTGGTTGTCAACAGTAAATCCGTCGGTGCTTCGCAACTATGAAAGCTTTTACGTGGCCAGGAAGTCACCCCGACGCACAACCCCCAACCTGGCGGGCCAGATCCTAAGTATAACTCCAAGAATGGGGAGCCATATAAAACCGCTCCTTATAGGCCTGGGCTCCGAATAAGTCGAAGAAGCCCTATAAGGTGTTCACTAAGTAGTTCAACCTTACTGGAACGGTAGACGCCACCGTTGATTCCATCTCGGGAATTCCTCCGCTGCCGTCTTGATAAGTTGAGGTGCCTTAGTGGAAACACCTCTCCCCACCTCTCTCGTTTGCTGCCCCCAACAACTTTCCACTGGGGTTGGAACCCAATCTCCAGTTGAGGTACTAGGCACCCGATGTTCACCACGAGGAGGTGAGAGTAGGAGTTGATAGACAGAGGTTGGTTTTGAGAAAAACCTGTGGACGCTTGTGTCCTCTTGAGTGCACATGTCTACCATTTGAACATTCGTCTTAAAAACTCTATTTTTATCTGAGCATTTCACTTCATCGACGATTTCACCACCATCGCTAAAATGATCATCTGCCAGACTAATCGCCTTGTATTTTTTTGATATATATTCGGCATCCCTTTGACGTCGTGACATCAACTCTTCCTTGTCTCGACTTTCTATCAACTGCCTTTCTTCTTCGATTCTCTGCAGCTCAATTTGAAGCCGCTTGTTAGCTGAACCATTGGGAGACATTGGTTCGCTTGAACGAAATCTCGTTTTTTGTTGCAACTGTTCGATGACGTAGTTATCTTTGTTCGTTTTGTTCCTCAAGGACGATAAGGGCATGTTATGGGAATTTGTCATTAATGTGTCCGCATTTGGCTGAAACGTCTTTGTCTCTGGAGGCATTACTGACGGACTGACGGAACTAATTGATGTGCCAGCAACGTTTAGCTGATAAAAACGTGCCGTTGAAGCGGTGGAGGCTAAAATATGTTCACACATAGCGTCATCCGCCGCCGCTCTATGAAAATTTCCACCATGGCGGCTGCTTCGGTCGCTCTATGCGCAGGAAATTCATTAACACAATTAGTTAAAGCATCAGATGCACTCCACGCACGACGGCGACTTCGGTCGTACTATACGTAGGAAAACTTATTGAGGTCGTAGTTGTATCATTCACATTAACGTTGTTGATTCCCTTCCTGAAAAACTAGGTACAGAAAAACTAGCTACAGACCTACCTTGGCAAATTTGGCAAAGGTAGGCCTTGTCTCGGATACTACTGTTGACATTAGCTTAACTAAAGTGGTCCCACATTTCACATCGATCGCACTGCACCATGTCTTCAGCGGAGTCAGGTTGGTCACAGCAAGAGCAATTGAATTCCTCGTCTTGCTCACGAGCAGATGGCTTCCTTTTGGGTGGCATTGTGGCCAATCCAATAAGATTTGTGAAATGTTGTGACAGTTTGGTCACAGCAAAGACTTATTTGTGAACGCAGTATAAATACAAACTTGGTATTTTTACGGTAGGTTACAAATCCTTTATTTCAAAGAAAATAAGTATAAATGCATATGAGTTCAATAAATGGTCTTACTTACTTAGTCTAATTTATTTATGAAACTTGCCTCGTGGCTTACAAAAATGGCGAAGCTATAATCCGCTCGTACCAACATTCAATCAAACCAAAAAAAAATGTAATTATTAAAATGTTGGATTATAGTTTGTTGATTGAATGTTGGTATGAACAGCTCCATCTTACACTCGGTTGGAGTAACTACAATTCTTTTTTAGGATGTATACACATCCCTCTCCACATCTTTGGTACACTTTTTTACACTCGTTCCCAAAAACAGCGATATGGGACACTTTAGAGTGAGACCTTCAATCAAACCATTACAGAAGCGTGGTGCTTATTACGTTTGACGCTTGGAACAAAATGTTAGTTTTCTTTGTCAGAAACTTCTTCAGCAGTAAAAACTTTTCATTCAAAAAAATAAATTATTTCATACTAAATTCTCAAATTTCACAGTAAAGCCCTTTGACTTTTTTTCACATTACCTTTTTATAGTCGAGGTACTAAGAAATAACCAATAACTTTTTGTGAGTAGATGCTCCCTAACCAGCAATGTAATGGATCTGGGCATTATCCTGTCTTCTTCGGAGAGGTTTTAGTAGTATTAGATAACGTTCCGATGTTTTTATAAACATACAAATATGAAAAGATCACGCACTACGACTTTAAGGGCTGTCATCTATTCTTAAAAACAACGGAGGGTGAATCCGATTCGCGAATATTATTGCGGTACCCAGTGGTTTTTTAAACAAACAAATTTCGCCAGAACTCATTCCTTACCTATTACGGACAGTTATTAGATTATTAGAAATATGAGATAACCAATTTAAGACAAATGAGCAATAAGTTCTTGAAAAATGGCTGTAATTTCGATATGTTTCATTACTTAATATTTACTTGGTTGGGTTTTTCCATCAAAAGAACCCTTTCTGACCACTAAAATCATCTTAAACTTGGTAAAATTTTCAACTTATGCTTTAAATCAAACGCTTTATCCTTATCTCGTATCAATATTTAATCACACCTTTAATTCTGAGCCAATTTAAAAAGTTTGTTAGCTAAAATATCATAATAGGGCATGCTTTTTACTTTAAAAAAAAAATCTCTGAACAACTTTCCTATTTCTTTCTATGGCGAGCATCACCATAAAGGAAATGTTAATTAAAAACTTTTCCATCCACTTATTCTCTCTAAACTATATACCTTCAGTGTTCAGTGCAAATCTCTCGCTAAGTGGTATTTCTCGTCATCCGGTATAACACCAAACGATAATCCTGCAGCTAAAGCGTTCTTTCCTTCTTCTGTATTCTTCCTTTTTGCATTATACCTACTCGTAGGTAGGTACTCGTTTACTATAAGAACACCAAAAGAGCTTTTCTATGGTAAATACCTTCGGTTTATACTTTTACTTACGTATAAATTCCGTTCTTCTAGTTGCTATACGCGCGCCGATACGATGCAAACTGGTCACAGGGAAAAAAAAGTTATTTTAAAACTTTCATTCAAGCGTAAGATAAAAATGGATCAGGATTCAGGACCAAAAGTATAAAAGAACTAAGCAACTTAAGTGCAACCTGAGAGATAATACCGCGCGTTCCTGCAAGAAAAAAAAACAACCAAAAAGGACACAAAAAATCCTTTTTCCATCGGATTTTGTTTTCCTGTTTGTTTTGCATTTTTTTATTTATCAAAATCTCGTTCCTACCTATCTTCCTAAAAGTTTTATGACAAAAGTGTTTATCTGATCCTGTAGACAACAACAAAAAAAAAAAAACTCCAGTTGAGCAGGGTTTAAGGTTTCCCTCCTGTCAGGTCTTACAAGAAAAGAATACCTATTTTTTACGAATAAAAAAGTATCAAGTCCCCACCCTATTCCTCTAGCCTTAAGGATCAGAGAAGGCGATTATGAGTTATTCTTCGTTTCACACTCTACAAAATAAAAAGAACATGGTGCGGAGGCAACGACGACGAAGCGGACGTTATGTAGATGGTGTCCCCAGTCCTGAGTCCTCGTCCTCGAAGGTGGTATGTACGCAATGCAGGGGAACTGATTTAATTAACGAGGTGATTAAGACTGGACGACCGTGAAGTTTTGTTTCTTCATCACCATCATGAGCCACGGTGAAAATGAAACAATGGAAATCTACCGTGATGCTCTTTATACTCGTGCTCCGTGCTCCTTGCAGCTGGGTGTCCTTTGATGGTAAACACAAAAATAAATTTTGGCGTCTAAGGTCTTACTTTGTATATATTTTCGAAGGGAAACTGGAAAATGATGTGGAAAAGATTTTTATGGAAATTTGCGTTTTTAGCGAGAAAAATTTAAATTTTATTTTTACCTTCGTTGAACTTTGCTATGCGCCATTCCGGAAGTTACATAGTTTGGTGTTTTGTGTTTTTAATTTGTTGGCGCCGGTGTTTACAATTTGCCAGGAGAAGATTAAATTTAATTAAAACAATTTAAGAAAAAAATAAAGGGAGAACTCTGTTATAGTTTTTGTTAGACGTCATGCAAATTGGTATGACTTAATTTTTAGAGGTATTAAGAACATTTTGATAAGTTCTTAGGTAAACTTGTAAAGGAGGTGCGAAACAGTTAGTTTAAGAACTCTATTGAGTTGGTCGGAATGTTTGTATAATCCTTGACATAGAAGGATATTATATCAACATTTGTGAGCGAGTTTGGAAATATATGTTTCAGTAATAGAAGAAGTGATAAGTAGAGTATTTTTTAATTTAAATTAGGTGGAGCAAAGTTCCATTAAGAACTAGGACGTAGTAACTTACAACTCTCAACCATCCCTGTGTGCGAGTAATGTTGGAAGGGATGGATGCGATTTTCAGTTTTAAGCCGAATGCGAATGGAAAGTTTGAGAAAGCACTTTTCATGACAAAAATTACTCTTGGAGGCTTTGTCAATTCCCCACAAGAAACAGTACCGGTGAAAAAAACTGTTTATGATGCAGGCAGGGATTAAGCGCAAGACCTCTCGAATGACAGTCCAACGCACTAACCATCACGCCACTGGCACTACTAGAAAGTACTTGAACTAAATCATTTAAATATGAAGACAAACTAAAAGTTGAATCGAGCAAAAGTTTACTTATCAATTTAGGCATGGTTAAACCTTGGCTTCGTGTCATCAGGCATAGAGAACAGAATGAAAATCTTCATACTTCTATGCCCCTGGAGCAACTAAGTTATGTCTCGAAACCGTTAACGGCAAACATTATTAGCAAATGGCACAGCTTGGGTTTCAACAAGTCTTTCGAAGAAAAAGATATACTTTGTGCGTAGAAAATTTTTGCTAGATTTTAGAATTTCATTTCATAGAATCTTCAAAGCCAGGTAAACAGTCTTTCGTCAAACAGATTGGCGTATGAAAACCAAGGGATGTGTTGGCCCTGTTAATAATAATATGATCAATCTGGGCTCGAAATACTTAAATAAGCGTGGATTATAACTTTTTAGTCAAGAATAAAATCGACAGATTGAATGACGATATCTGTCAATTATAAGCTCGAAAGGGGAATATATTACAGACTTAAGTTAGCTACGGGTAAATATTTTGAATTGGTATTTACCACATCAAGTATGCGTCAAGTATGCGTTTGAGTCAAGATCTTGTTGTAATACGATAGAATCAGAGGGCGGAAAATGATCTTTATTATTTGTATGTCATTGGCGAAAAGAGAGGAGACACTTGAATCATAAATGACATCAATTAGATGTTTGGTTGTTAGGAAAAATGTAATAGCACCAAGGTGGCTCCATTAAGGAACTTTATAGTACAAAACTGTGTTCTTTATAAATGATTCTCTAGGTATGTTCTGTAACAACAAATTTGCAAATCGTAGCCCTTATGTTAAGAATAAATAATTTGAACGCTTTACTAAAATATGTTTTAATAACATCTTTTCTGATGAATACCATCCAGTACTTTAGATGAGATATTTCCACAGCGTGCAGTTTGTCCTGTATAAGTGAGTAGTTTTTTCTTTGGTAATTTTTCGCTGAATCTCCATCAAAGTGTCAGCAAGTAGGTAACGTTTACTCCTTGGTAAATGAACTCTTTGATTATCAATAGTGACGTTTTGGATAATTTTGGTTGATATACAGACATTTAGTGGAACTCCTTGTTCTTTAATAATTAAACTTCAAATGATAATTAAACATTAGCTAATAACCTTGCATTATATTTTAAAAATTGTTTTTCAAATGAACCTATTTACACTAGATCAGACCCATTTTGAGTATTTACCGAATTTCTTTGGATCCTCAACTTCCGTTGTAGTTCTCTAATCATCCCAGTATATCACGGTATTTTAAAACACCACAAACCTGATAGAGTTCTTTTCATTCACTCTATGAGTCTTAGAAAATGGAAATTAAGTTGACTGACTTTAGCAAACCGTTTGACAAAATTGTTCATAATCTTATAGTCCTCAAACCCTACTTCTTTCCTTACAAATCGTATCCAATACTATTCTAACCAATTCTGGTGTTCCGCAAGGTAGTCCTTTAGGTCCTCTTCTCTTCATCTTTACAACTAATGAATCAAATATCTTTAAACGCCGCTGATGACATGAAATTTTTGAAAATCAATGCAACTCATGAAGACGTATCTCTCTTCCAAACAGATCTCAAAAATTTACCAACCTGGGGTGCCAGAAATTGCTTGAAGCTCAATATTAGAAAATGCTAGACAATAACCATTTCGCGTAAACTCATTTAAACAGCTTCTTATCATTACTATCTTCATAATAGAAGAAAACTACTTCACTTTCGCGTTCTTGGTCTCCGTATCAATAGAATAGAAAATCCTTTGATCTTACTCCCTTATTATGATCGCTTCCGCCTGTTTAAGTTCAACTTATTACAGGAACGCAATGAAATTGCTGACAAACGGCTTCTCTCTAGTCAGGCTGTTGCGTATCTCTCTTCATTTTCTTTTTACATGTAACACGTAACGCGTAACCCGGAACTTTAGAAACACTCCTCTTCTATTTACCAAACCACTACATCTTCTATGGCCTTAACGAACTTCTGACCCGTATGCTTCGGTTGGTCAAATTGAATCTAAATTCAATTGATTTCAACATCAGCGCCACCTTTTGGTGGCTTACGTTTCAGTTAGTTTTTAAGTTATACTTATAGCGGAACTAAGCGAAATAAATGGGGACTAAGCCCCACTAAAATTTTAAACGTAACAGTACTTTGGTACGTTCCGTGTGAACGCCCGAATTAAGCACTATTATATTGCAATACGAAATTGAAAAAGTAAAATGATAGCACCTTCGATCGCTAAAATATTGTACATGTTTCGAAAAGTACAAACCAAGCGTTTTTCTGATTGCGCATTGCATCGTGTGTTTTTAAATGTAACACGGAACAACGGTATTAGTTTTCCCAGGATCTCAAATTCGATGCTATCACATGCGGCCTCCTGCAGGTTTTAGAAAGGCTTAAACAATTACTCAGTACTTTAGATAGAATTTTTATATGTGACGTTTAGCAGGAATATGCTCCGCTAAAATTTTTAGATTTCTGTTGGACTAATCACCAGGCATTGTTTTCTCTTTATTCATGAAGAATTCCGTTGAAAGCTCTTCAGAACCGGTGGCGGCGTGATTTTTGTTTTATAATTAGCGCACACTAAAAACTTTTGAATAACTTTAATATTTCAAAGCATTAGGAACAGAGGGAAAGGTTGGAAAAGGGTTGGATAGAAGTTGCCGTTGTACATTGATTTTGAATTCTTGAACATTGCAATGACATACGGTTTCTTACTTTCGGAATGTGAGTCTATAAAGTAAGATTAATTTTGTCAGGGAAACATTGATTGGATAAGAAGTTGCACAAAAAATGAAGAAAAGGGTCGTAAACAAAACGGAGCCCTGGGCCACAGCAGAAAAATTTTGTGTTACGGACTTGAAACCATCCAAAACAACTTTTTTTGAAATGTTCGAAAGAAAATGTCATGTCCAACGAAGAAGGGATTCATCGATGTCAAGAGCATGGGTTTTCGAAAAAAAGCAAGATGCCAGACTTTATGAAATGCCTTTGAAATATCAAATGCTTTCTCCAAAATGGTGTCAAGATTTGTTTTACTTTCAGGTGAGATGAATCATGAGATCACCAGTGGACCTATTGCTACGAAAGCCGTTCTGCTGGTCATTAAGAAGCCTTTGTTCCTCAAGATATTTCTTAAGCTGATAATTAATCAGCCATTACCTAAGAAAGAAAGGACGTTAGTGCTATGGGTCGACAGCTTGAGGGAGAAAAAGAAAGGAACAAGCCCAGAAAAATAAGATAGATGGAAAAGCTTACGTAGTGGTTTTGCTAGCGAAGAAGAACTCCTTTTCAGAATAATAGCGGGGATCCCATCCAGACCAGTGGATTTACGAATGTTGAGATCTTTCAGGACTCTCGCCACAGAAAAAAATGGATCCCATAGTCACTATTAGGTAAGCTGGAACTTTCGGGGAACTGCCTTGGAAACAAGTTACCTTTCTTAATAGAGCTAACTTAACAACAATCGTAGGGACCTAGGAAGAGTTAGATTTTCTTATGTTTTTTACGAATGACCAAAAATGTTTACCTTTTTGACTTTCCAGTATTTTTTAGCGTAATTTTTAGTCACGCAACAATTTGGTCCTTCAAATATGGCCGTTGAAGGCCTTCCTGACATTCTTAAAACTTTTTCCGGTTTTCCTCATTTGACTTTAAAGCACCGAAAGTTCCCCTTAATTTTTGCTTAGATCAATCTCGTCTTTACTAAGTGGAGGAACTGTTATCTGAATTTGGCTCTTGTCCTTCCCCAAAATTTAAGGAAGGTCCAAAACTTTCCTCATTTTTGTAGGCAACTATAAGACGACAAAATTAAAAGTTGAAAGTCTATGGTAAATTTAAACATGTTTTTTTTAAATAATTATATTATGTTCGTAATATTGATATAATTTCGAAAACTTAAGTATTTAAGTTAATTTCGATGATTGCTTTATTTCCATCCATGAATTAAAGACTCTTCATTCGATTATTATATACAATTCCCCAAATAGCCTTTAGGTCATTTTCTAAATGGGAAAACTCTGCCCACACTCTTTTTTTTGTATATGATGATGTCCGCTTATGCAATTATGTACGAGTATGCGTTAAAATTGCTCATCGGCCTATGAAATCAGTTAAATAAATCATTGACAACATCAAATTCAATAAATCCGAGAAAATTATTATCCAATCTTTCACTTTTATGTACCTAAAACCTACCTACACTTATTTTAGTAGCAGCATTATATTCATATAGGTATGTATATGCTTAGCTTATGCATAGGTAAACCGAACCATGTTATAATGCAATTTGCCATCAAATAAAATTCAAATGACTGCATCCCGCAACCAACCCAATAAATGCCCGTAGCCCATCAGCCCATTTATGTGAGGCTAGTGCTGCTCCATCCACTTCATCGTCAATTATTTGCACCCGGTAACGCCAATTTTATTCCTCCAGCAAAAACCAACCATCACCCATCCCCGCACGTTTGAAAAACTCAAAACACAAATATAGTAGGGACCTACCTGTGCACGAGCTTCCCATCGATATACCCACCTATGGCTATAGATAAATGCAACATCAGCATTCAATTTCAATCCAAGGCTAACCTTCGTGCTTGGGTGGGGTTGGCCCCTTTTCACTTCAAATGACCTCAACATTCAAAGTGAGTGCCCGGCAATAAATTGCAATTGTACTTCCTGGCCGAGCTGGAGCTGGAGCTGAATTTTGTGCACACAGGCTCTTTCGCCCATTACGGCTGGCAAAATATTTGATCCTGGACAGCACTTGATTTCCTTGTGACCACAGCAGCAGCAGCAGCAGAGCACCGGGTGGACGTTACATGCACATAGAGCTGCATCATTGTCCTGCCGTGCGTCCGTTTGCTCGTCCGTCCATCCGTCCGACTTTATACCTCTTACGGTTCACCTTTTATACCTTGTGCCACTGTTGTCCTGTCCAATGCCAGGCGTATTTATTGCCACCACATATGGCAGAAGTGGGTATATGTAAGGTTGAGAGAGAGCTATTGAGGGCATTCCATACCTCCACAGCTCGCCGCCGTTTGTTTCCCCACAGCCCTCAGGCAACAAACCAAAGATTGACATTTGATGGAACTTTTTTTTACTGTTATGTAGTCCTTGTTTTTGTTGAGCGGAAAAGTGCTAATGCCTTGTGGGTTGTGTTCTGGTGGATGTGGATACTGCTTGTTTTTCGTTCAAACACACAGTTAATGGATCTTTAATGGGCGATGGTCATGAAAAAATGGTTTTTCTATGGAAGTTAATTGCTAGTTTTTTGGGGGTTGCCCCAGCCATCCTTTGCTGCCACAGCCCGCCATCGCCGATAGCGAGTTATATATATTCACAGGACATTGAGTGATGCGCCTCGTTTGTGGTGCTTAAAGATGAAAGTTTATTGAAAGAATTTCACAATGCATTTCCGGGCAGTGGAACACGTCAGTTTTGGATATTCTCGTACCTCTTGGGATGGAGAGCTTCAACTTTATTCGTTGTTTTTTTGGGGTGTTTTATTTTTTGCTTAAAAAGTGTCCCTGGTGGTGTTTGCTAAGCTTTTGACAATTTTTATTTTTTCGTTTTAGAAAATTTCAGGATGACACGGATGGGTCATCGAAGATATATAATATTTTAAGAGTGAGGATAAGGAGAAGGAGAAGTATTTTGTGTGTGCCGGTGTTCGAGAGTTCGTGTCATGTCAAAAGTTTGGTCCTTCAAAAGCAGGGAAAACGTATATCTTTATATATATAAAAGGAATATGATGTCTTTGTGCCAGGTTTAGTCATAGTCAAGTCACATACCCACTCGAGGGAAACTTTTAAGTTCAATATTTTTCCAGCACTTGAAAATATCTACAGACGGTGTTTTTCAAAGTAGGTATCTCTAAAGTGTGAAAACTCGATGTAAAACAGTTTGTTTGAGGTACAAAGTAAAGGTCATTGATAAATCGATTGATATCCTTATACATGGATAAAGTCAAACAAAAAGAAAAAAGAATAAATTTGTGACACTTTTTTACAAACAAGTACCTTTTGGATCTGATAAAATATTTTTTTTTAAATTGATAAAGCTTTTTCAAAAGTACGAACTTGCTCAAATATCCAAAGAGTCTATTGAAAAATAGGTATATAGGTATTATAATTTAAGATTGAAAAATATAGGTACTAGCAAAATGATTTTATCTCCAAAAAATTAAATGAGATGTAATTTTTTAAAAAACATTAATTCAATATTCTGTTTTTGGAAAATCGTTAGAAGTTTTTATATTAAATTTATAACATTATACATTTTTTTTAAAAATATTTTTAATCTATTGACATTTGAATTGCGTTAAAAAACATTTAATCAATTTTTGAGTTATCGAATTTTGAAAAAAAAAAATATATTTTTAAAAAATCAAAAATAAAAATTGACGTTTATGATTTTTAAAAACAAAATAAGAGCTTGTTCAAGAAAAAAAATAATTTAAATATTTTACTTACTTCCTTAGAAAGTATTAAGACACAATAAAAATTGTATGGCTGTGCAGCTTTCCCAAGAAATACAAAAATATGTTTTTATATTAAAAGAAGCAACGTAAAACACAAACTTAAAAAATGTAATAGGTTTATTTTCTTGGATTTTATTTATAACTTCGTTTATTGTATCCATCAAAATAAATTATTAAATACATATTTTTGAAAAAAAATCGAATCTTAATTTGTTACCAACAAATGTTAATGGCCTAAAACGAATCTGCTTAAAAGCGTTGTTTCCAAGTTTGAACCCAAGTAACTATTGGGGAAAGGACAGACAGATATAGGAAGACGGGATCACCGGATAAACTTTTTTCAACGTCTCTACCGTCGTCGTAATGTCAAGTTCGATTAATATCACGAATTCAAATGTTATTAAAAATGTAATATTTGCCATGCAAAACATTTGAAAATTGAAAATTGTCCGAGTTTTTAACCTACTAACTACTTAAGGGATTTTTATGAACTAGTCCATTCATAGATAAATGGAAAACATCTTTTTAAACCAGGATCAACACAAAAAGGATGTTACTTTAGACCGATTTGTAAATTATTATTCAAAAGAATTTGAAAAGATTGTGTGTTATAAAGCTAATTTTTTTTCAAACTTGTAATTATTGCGTCCCAACACATTTTTGTGTCAGGCAGATCAACTGTTTCTTAATGTAACTCTGTTATAATAGGTTTTGATTAGGGTTTTCATAGGTAAGGTTAGAGTGGCTGTTCAAGATGGAAACGGACACACTTAGGCCAGTTTAATAGCCCATTGTGATACCACATGCATCTTGAGGCTTCCTCCTGAGCTCAATGGAACCAGTTTGAGTCCCTTACGGAACGTGAGAGGCTGATTATACCGATATGATTTAGATCGTTTAGATCGTTAAAGTAGAATTCTCCTTGGTAATTCTTGCGTTTTCGAGCCAGAGCAGGGCATGTGCAGAGAAGATTCAGCTTCTGCAAAAGTCATTTGAGAATACGCCTAGTCTCGTGACGTGCTTTCCTATTAGACAGTGTCCGGTTATAGAGAGAGCAAACACCTTGAACGTTTTAAATCCAGTGTTGGCCAGATGTTTTTTGTGACTTGACACGTGGTGATGTTGTTCTAACTGGTGCCTGGCTTCCTCACAGCGTCTTGCATTAGCAGCTCACAAGTAGCGATTGGTATGCCAGTACATGCCAAACGTGGTAGGATGGGCTGTACTGTACCGTTCCTGGCGAGTTCATCTGCCTTACAGTTACCTGGGATGTCCCTATGGCCCGGCACCCAACAAAGGTGAATATTAAACTGTTGTGCCATCTCCATTAGAGATGATCGATAGTTATGGACTGTTATAGATTTTGTAGAGACAGAGTCCAGAGATTTGATAGCGGCCTGGCTATCTGAGAAAATATGGATATCAGATGTTGATATCACGTTTTCTTTAAGCCAGGACAAGACTTCCCTTATCGACAAAAGTTCCGAATGGAACACGCTACAATGATTGTGAAGGCGGAATGAGAGACTTAATTTCAGTCGTTCAGAGTACACACCTCCACCAACCCCTTCTTCTCTACGAAGCTTTGAGACGAATAACAGAGCTTGCAGCTATTTCTTTGCTAAATATGTCAAGAGGTGTTAGGTAGAGTAGGGTGTCCAGTGCCGCAGATGGAGTCGTGCGAAGCGATCCGCTTATACATAGGCAAGCTGAACGTTGGACTTTATTTAGCTTATCCCCGTTTATACCTTTCTCTAAAGTAGTCCACCATACTGCCACACCGTACATTAAAACCAGTTTGATTACCAATGTGTATAGCCAATGCGTAATTCTGGGTTGTAAACCCCATTTATTACCAATAGCTTTTTTGCAAGAAAAAAGAGCTACAGCAGCTTTTTTGACACTTTCCTGTACGTTGCGTTTCCAATTAAGTTTTTTATCTAAAACAAGACCCAGGTATTTAGCCTCGTATGAGAATTTTAATGGGATTCCTTTAATAAAGGGAGAGTTAACAAATTAAGTTTTGTATCTTCTCGAAAATAAGGGTTTTCATACAAACAAAGTTTTTAAAGATTTTGCTAAGGCCGTATATAAGGGAAATAATTTTTCATAAATTTTCTGAGCTCGGGTTCCATTGTCAACTCTTAAAATAAATAAGCTCATATCTGAGTAATCGGATCCAAATTGTCAAAGATAAATTCAAATCTAAACTTGTCAAAATAACTCTAGGTGTTCCACAGAAGAGTTATATTGTTTTTTTTGTTTTTTACACTTTTTATAAATGATATTCGTAAGACCTTGAAATTTTCTAACTATTTGTTGTATGCTGGTGATGTACAAATGTGATTGCAGAATTATCTAAAAAAAGTCATTGTGCTCTAATCTAAATTTTCATTTTCTGAGTGTCTCCAAACGTCAAAGTTTTACTTGTTTAGGGAGAAACTCACACATTTTGTCTGATTACTCGAATAACATTGTTTAGAAAAAAGTTACTCAAAACAAAGATTATGGAGGTATATTTGATCAATTATACTTTTTCCAATTTTTTATTTTTTATATATAACACAAAGCTTTAAAAGATTCTACGTTTTGCACGAAGGAACACGAAGGAATTTAACTGATCCTTACTCACTTTGTAAGAACTAATCTGGAGTATTACAGTGTTATTTGGAATCCGTATTAGACATCTCATTCCTTAAGAATAGAAGGAGTGCGGAAATCTTTCACTAGATATGTTTTTAATGATTTGGAATATTGATAGACCTACATATTCTAAAGGTATGCAAACGCTTGAGTTAAGAAGGATATATTTTTTAATGATGATAGTAAAATTTAACTTAAGATTTTAAAAGTCTCGTTAAGAAATCTTCGAGGAGCACTCTCAAATGTGACCAAAAAAATAAAATTAGGGATTAAAATACAGACTTCTCGAAAGCCAATCTTAGATTCTTTAAAACATACTATTTTGACCCTAAGGCAATTTTGTGTTGTCTTGAAAAGGGTATTTGTCAAACAATTTACCAAAACCTCGCTACCACTTCTATGTAGCACATCCTGTCAACCGTTTTCACATTTGTTCCCAAAACTTGCGTTATGTGACACGTTTTAGTGGAACTTTCAGTCAAATCATTACAAAAGGGCGGTGATAGTTAATTTTGACCTTTAAAATGATAGTTAAACGTTAAAAATCTTTTCATTCGAACAAAAAAATGATTGCATGATCAACTCTCGCCTGTCATGGAGTCGAGGTTTTAACATTAGATCTGTAGAGCGTCGATATTCCTTTATGTGTAGATTCTTTCTAATCAGTATTGAAATATATCTTGTGAATATATTCAATTCTGAGAACATTATCTTTTTCTTCCGAAGTCGTTTTAGTGGTATTCGTTCTTGAACTGTTTTCTTACAACTACTTTCTGGGATAGTCGACTTTTCTTGAAGATATGGAAAACTGGAGAAAAACCTGATTCCCGAAATAATATTGCGGTTCCCAGTTGTTTTTTAAGTGAGACAATTTCGCCAGAACTTATTTCTTACCTATGGTAGGAAATTACTCAGCTTATGGTAGCATTAGCGAAACTAAAACCAAATTAACATTTTTATTATTTTTGCTTGCTAATGTAAATGTTTAGAAAAATAAGATAACCATTTTATATCAAATTAATGTTTTGCATGTCTTGAGGTTTTCTAACAGAATTTATGGCACGACTGAAACAGTTTTTTTTATTTTTTATTTTATGTATTTACTAATTCCTATCTAACATAATGTACATATTTACTACCAACATGTTTTTTTATTTTTTTATTTTTCCAATTAATATATAATTCGTTGTGCCTATTTAATGATATAATCGAAGCTAAACTAAAATAATAATTCATAAAATTTTGTTGGTTTTATTTTTTAAGCAAAAATTGTTTGTTTAATATTGGTACCAAATAAAATAAATAAATTAAGTGGCGCAACAGTCCGTATAGAACGAGGGTCTAGTAACTTACAACTCTCAACCATTCCTTTGTGCGAGTAATTGCAGGGATGGAGGGGACCTACAGTTTATATGTCGAATCCGAACGGCTAGTTTGAGAAAGCACTTTTCATGACAGCAATTACTCTGGAGAATTTGTCAATTCCTCGCAAGAGTCAAATGTTAGTACCAAAGTTAGTAAATATATTTCACGCAATTGTTTATAAAAAAAAAAGGCTGGGTTTGTCTTGCTTAAAAGTTTGTCTATATGTACTCGTATCAATTTTTACAATATTTGGGTACTATTTTTTGTAGATTTTATTTTTTTATGAAAAAAATCGGATTGTTGGTTTTTTATATAAAAATTACTGAATATCAAATTTTATTTTATTTCTGTGAAATAAAATAAATTTGAAGCCAATATTTTTAATTTTTGAAAAGCTATTTGAGTCGAAAATCAATTTTCACCAACTTTTAATAATTTTTTTTAGGTTATCATTTTTTGTAATAAACTGTCTATTCGATTTTTCTCCACATTTTTCAGAATATTGAAAACAATATTTCTCTTAAGATAAAATAAGATTAAAGCCCAAATTTCAAGTTTGTGAAGAGATATTTGAATCGATATTCAATTTTTACCAATTATGAGTAATGTTTTTTTTTTTAGATTTTTATTTTTTATAAAAAAAACTGTCTTCTTCGTTGCACAATATTGTTTTGGAGATGAAATCATATATTAGTCTTAAAATTTTGGAGGTCACACATTTTTTTTTCAGTTTTTTTGATTTATAAAAAAATAACGTTAAATGGAATTTTTCCAAAAAATATACTTCTTCGGTATCACGTTACAGTTTATTATATAAAATTTAATTCAAATCTCTAACGTAATTGGTTCGTGGGATATTTAGGGTTATCCAAAATTGTTACCGTTTTTTTAAACTGCTTTGGTAAAAAAAACACCACGCAATTTTCTTGAGAGCCCTTTCAGCATAATTATCTGTATAACAAAATTTAATTGATGCCGATATCTCTTCAGGTCCTCGAGGTATGGACGACGAAAAAAAACTCGCGAACGAATGTACACATGCACAGGCATCTTTCCAAAAATCTTTTATTTCGACTCTAGGGATTTTTAAACGTCGAGAAATTTCAAAATTTTCAATTCGTCAATTCGACAAATATGACTCATTACAATAACTTCCTATGGGAAGTTTAAAATGAGCAAGTGGTTTTCTGACTTAATTTGAATAGATTACACGATTGAATCGCACGAACTTCCTTACCAAATAAAATCAAAATAAGTTTTCCTTAATAAATGTTGTACCATTTAATTCAACAAATAAATCTTGATTTATTTTTTTTCTAAAGTCGCTTGAGCAATTTTCATTTAAAATGATTATGTTGATAAACATTTGTTTAATTTTGTCAAAAAAATATTTTTGGAAGTTATTTATTTAGTGCTTATAAACATATTTTTTACATTTAAATTTCGTCAAAAAATGGTGACCCCTTTCTGAATTATCGAAGCTTAAAAAAAATTTAAAGAAATACAAATGTAATAAGAGCTTGTGACAAAATAAAAATGATTGAAATCGGTTCATTAGTTCCTGAGGAAATTAAAAAACAAAATAACGATTGTAATGGGGGGGTCCCCTTCTAGAACAATACACTTAAACACAAATATGTTTTTTAGTTAAAAGAAGACACGTCAAGAAAAAAGTTTTAAGGAAAAAAAAAAATTAAATAAAAATAAGAAAATACGAATTTAAAATTTTTGGCAAAAAAAATTGTATTAAGACTATTGTTATTTTTCGTCTTTAAAAAAACGCCGATGAGCCGGCTTAAAACTTTAGATTCCAAGTTTGAATTCAAACGACCCAAGAGTTTGGGCTACAAGGGCAAGGACAGAAAATATTTGTGTTGACTACAAATAAAACACAATTTAAATTTTGAGATGTTATTAATAAGTTAAGTTACAAATCACAAATCAAAAAACTATATATATATTATTAGTTTCTTATAATAAATATATTGCTGAAACATTTAGAAAAATCCAAAAGCTAGTTTTTTTCTAAATACAAATTTACAAAAATACTATCCAAAATTTGTAAAAACAGGCGTTAGATTGGAATATTTAAAAAAAAAGATGAAGGTATTGTCTTCGAAATTATTTCATCCTATTAAAAATTTTATTGTTAACGAAAAACAATAATAATAAATAAAAATCCAATCTGTATTATTTTGTATAAAAAATAAAAACTGCTGCTCAAATTGATAAAGATTGGGTTTCAATTACAAATGCAGGGAACAAAAACAGATACTGATGTCAAACTTTTAGTTATTTTTTTAGAAAAATTGAATAGACAACATTTTTGTTTCAAAACACGAAAACCTACAAAAACTGACAAGAAATGGGTTCCGACTCAAGTGTTATGAGAACAAAAAAAGTTATTAATTTTAAATATTTGTATCTCAAACAGAAGATTGTTATTAATATTTTGTTAAAATTTTAGAAAAATCAACTTACGGAGTGGGTTGTATCCAAGCCTCTTTCCGTAAATTATAATTGCAAATAAATATTCACCTTTGTCTGTACAGAGTCTTTTAGTCAAAAAACAAATGGTCACTTAACTTTAAACAACCCTTAAGTTACCGATTTGCTTTTCCGTACCTAATAATATTTAATGAATTTATCTTTTTCCGTTTCTCATCGGAAAATACTTACGTTAAAAAGAAAAAAAGAAAACGGCGAAAAAAAAAATTAATGAGAAAAAATACATCAGTAATAAATCTAGGTAACAAAAAATTAGACACGTTCTAGTTATTTCTTATTACAGTCGTCAATCAATGTCAAAACATTGAAAGCACACCTAAAACTCGACAATTTGCCGACGAGCGACGCCAACACGTCAAATTAAGAATAAAAAAAGGACATCCGTTCAACCCTTTTTTCCACCCTTTTTTTGGTTTGCTGTTGAACTTGAAGAGTATACCTTTCTATTAAAAAACGAAAAGAAATTAAAAGTGTTAGAAATGGGTATTTTTACACTTATTACAAAAATCCATCATAAATACATGCCCGTCAATGAGCTACCTTTTTAAGCGGTATACAACATCAGATACTCCCTTGGCAACTCTGTCTTGGGTATCCCTTCAAATGGTATGAGAAACTTCATCAATTCTCCGTCCATTGGCCATCAATAACGCGCACAAGAAACTTTAGAAATCCAATTGAAGAATCGTTTCATGACATTTTTGTGTAAAAGGATATCCATGGAGCTTACGTATATTACAGGACAAGATACCTCTTCGAACAAAACTCCATCTAAGTCTCTACACAGAAATATAGAAGCCACCAGAAAGGACGAAGGAGGAACAACTGAACTCAACTGACAAAAACCCTGATGAATAGGTGGCTCTTCTATATTCTGAAACACTGTGTATATAGTTCGAGGATACGCAACGTAGTAAAAATATCGAAATCGTTTATCATGAGACGGTCCTTTCTCATATAATACCTTTATTTAATCTTAGAAACAAGCTCATTAAGCCCGCTTTTTCGCACAACCCGTCAGATACAATCGCGAAGAAGACATTGATTGGTGGGTCAAAAGTATGCTTTTCATTAGAGCCGATCCTTTTAACCATAATATCGTACTGTATAGAGTGGGAACATGGTGTATCCTTAAGAGGGTTTCCAGGTTATTCTCACAAATGCAGAGGAAGGGGGTCTTACTTTGCGTCTTGTGCTTGTGATGAATAAATTCAACATAGGAGAAGGACTTTAAGCGACATTTAATCCTTTGGCCATTCACCGATAGATGTTTGATGGGCACGTTTCTGTTCCCGAATACAAAGAAGAAGCATTTAAGAAACGGTTACATTGTTCCCGGAGACATTTTAAGACACCAATCTGTCAGGGTAGGTAATTGATTGCTATCGATTTGTTGACGAAAACGATGACGATGATGGAGAGGATGAGAGTGGAATAATAGTGCGTGATTCAGATAAGGACGATGAAGATGGTGTCTCTTATGTAATCTTGGTAAACTAATTAGTGTATTCTGTGGGAGCTCATTATACAGATGCAACGTTTATAGAGTTGTTCAAGGAGTTGAAGCGAGTAAATTGTGGTTTTTAGAAGTGTACCTATAGCCTCAACCCTGTATTTATAGCTAAAAGTTTTGTATTTTACTTATAGAAGGGGGAAGGTATATACGAGTTAGAATTTGAGTAATTTTATGAGATTTGTTATTTAGTCGTGATTAGTTTATTGAGAAAGTAATATTTATTGAATTAAATGAGGTGAATTAGAAGGATAAGCTCCTTGAGAGGTAATTTATAGCTCTCTATGAAGTTTTTGTCAATCTTTGTGTTCAAAATAGGATTGGGGGCTTTAAATTTAAACATTTCTTTCACAAAAATATCAAGTATAAGAAGTTATGCTTAAATGATAAGAGAATATGCAAAAGCATGCAATTTCGTTCAATAGTTAATAAATTGATATAAAGATCTCAATATCTCATTTGAAATTGACTAATGTAATGTTTTTCTAAAGGGAGTTTAAATAATATTAACTTTAGGAAGGGTTTAATTGTAAAATATTTGTTTGTAGACAAAAATTGAATAAGTAGTTAATGAGGTAAACAAGGTTCTTAACCAGGTTATTCATCTCAATACAGAAAAAAAAGAGGCTGGGTTGCGACAAACACTGATAACTTCAAATCCCGTCGGTCTATTTGTCTTGCTTTAAAGTTTGTATTTTTTTAGTGTTGGGTTTAAAAAATTGTTAGTTGAATTATTCTTACAAATTTTAAAATTACCAACAATAATTTTGGTATAAAGAAATAGTTTAGTTTGAAAATCTGGTTTTGTTAAATAGATTTTTAGTGTACATATTTTTTACCAATTTGGTAGCATTTCTTAAATTTTTACAAATTAGATGAATGAAATTAATTTGAGAGAACTGAACATCAATTTTTACCGAATTTGCGTACTATTTTTTGTAGATTTTATTTTTTTTATTAAAAACGGACTGTTGAATTTTTAGAAAAAAAACTACTGAATATCGAAAACAACATTTTCTGTTAAATAAAAAGAGTTGGTAGACAATATTTTTAATTTTTAAAAGCTAATTGAGTCGTAAGTTAAATTTTTACCAAGTTTTAGTATTCTTTTTTTGTTATATTTTTAGTTTTTTGTTAATAAAACTGCCAATCAAAATTTTACCAGATGTTAAAAACGTCATATTTCGTTGTAAAAAATTGTTTTGAAGATAAAATCATTTTGTATTCTCAAAATTTTCGATTTCACAAATTTTTTTTTCAAATTTGTCCATTTATTAAAAATGGATTTTTTTCAAAAAATGTATTTTTTTGGTATTACGTTACAATAAAATTTAATTCTAGTCTCTAGCGTTTTTGGTTCGTGATGTATTTGAGGTTTTTCTAAACTGCTATGGTAAAAAAAACCGCCCACGCAATTTTCTTGAGAGCCCTTTCTGCATTTTTCTGCCTTTTTATCTGTATAACAAAATTTATTTGAAGTCGACATCTCTTCTGGTTCTTGAACTATGGACAACGATAAAAACTTCGCGACCGTACGGAAGTACGAACGTACACACACATGCACGCACAGACATCTTTCTAAAATCTTTTATTTTGACTCTATTGACCTTGGAACGCCGAGAAATGCCAAAATTTTCAATTTGACAAATCGGACCAATTACAATAACTTCCTATGTGGAAGTTAATAACATCAAAAATTTAAATGATCAAACAAAACTCGGGCAGCCAGGAAAAAAAACTCCTGAAGTTGTTCGCTTTTCGGAAAATTTAATACTTTGCGTGCAGTCCTTTATTTTCAACAACTATTTGAAGTCTAGAAGGGAGTGATTGAACTACTTGCACAAAATGTTGGTTCAATTGTATTCCACTCTTCAAGAAGAATCCTTTCCAGGTCAGTTATAATGTGTATTCTTATTACTTGTTGAGATGTTCTCTCAGGTTCTCAATGGGATTTATGTCGGGACTTTGAGGTGGAGTTTCCATGACGTGGGGACAGTTATACAAAAGCCAGGATTGAGCCCTTTAAGCTTTGTGCTCAAGATCATTACCTTGATCATTACAGATAATGGTAAATTTAGCTTCAAGATGTCTAAATAAACATGTTGATTCATAATTCTGTCTATAAAATGTAAAGCACCTGGCCCTGATGCAGAAAGAGATTTCCAAACCATCAACGATCCACCGCCATGTCTTACAGTAGGTTTCACATTCTTCGAAACCAGCTCTTCGTTAGTTCTTCTCCACATACTGGTTTGCCAACAGAACCAAAAATATTAAATTTGCTTTCGTCTTTGAGTTAAACATCTTTCCAAAACGATAATCTGTGGCTTTTGCCTAGCTCTTCTCTCATTCAATTACGCTTTACGAAGAACGTTCCTAATGGTCGATGGGCTCGAATGGTTTCCCAGTTCTTTTTCCGCAATGTCAGTGAGCTTTGGTGCGCTCAAAAATGGATTAATTTTCACTTTTCTTACCGAAACCCGTTCTTCCGCGTCGTAAAAAATTGTATTATGTGATGTTTTTGGTTTGTGTTCAATATTTTTAGTTGTTCGAAAACGTTTTATGATATCCTGAACTGTGCAGTGGAATGACTTGTATCAACGATTTTCGCGAATGTTGTATAATTAATTTTCTCACTTCGAGAGTAGTTTGGCCTTTGTCTTCCAATTTTAAGTTTTATAATTATATAACAATACATTGAAGCTTTACTGACAGTAAATCTTAAACAATCTAAGGAATAAGTGTAATGAAGTTGGTAACGATTCAAACAATGTTTCCAACTGTCCGAGATTTGTTTTGCGCATTGCAAATGCTGATTTATTTATTTTTTGGGTAAGTTTTTTTCAAAGGAGTGAATTTCTTTGTAAGTTTATTTTTTTACAAATAAGGAACGTAGTGTAAGTTGAAAATCACTGTTTTGTCACATTTTGTCTTATTGTTTCCTTCAATTTGTTATTTCGAAGATGTCCGACCTTGGTTTGGAGCAACTGTAACCAAGTGCTTCAAAATGCATTCCAGAATACCTAATGTCCTTTTATTGCAACCACAGTTTATTCCACATCTTATATTTCAATTGCAAGACATCGTTTTCGATAATTCATCCAGAACTAGAGATACCATCACTCATAAATTGTATTTGACAAAAGACACGGTTTGTCAAAATTAATTAGATCTTAAAAATTGTTGAGGGGAGCCGAAAAATTTTAGAATATTGCTATTGTAAGTCTTCGTATTTTGTAAAAAAAAAATTGTAGCTTGAATTTTTCTAAAACAATATTTTGCATATAATAAAATAAGTTCAGTTTCAAAATCAGTTTTTGTTAATGAGATAGATATTTATTTGAAAACCAATTTCAGGACAGTTATTTTTTAAAGTTTGTATCTCACATATAAAAAAATTAATTTGGATTTAACCAAGACCATTATTTTACGTTGAAAACCAAACATAGAATAGAATGACATCATCTTGTTATTACTGATCATTGCATGACAGGTATTGTCTTCAAGGTTTTAAAAAATGTTCAGCAAACAAACGTTAAACGTAATTATAGGCAATATAAAATCGATTTTGGAAAGTTAATTCAGTATTTAACGTTGGAGAGTTGGGAATAGGTTTATATGGAAGAGAACCCTTCAAAAGCTTATAGTTTATTTTTGAATCGTTTTAAACAGCTAATCAACAATTCGTTCTATTTCATCAAAAAAAGGACTAATATAAAATTAAAGCCATGGATAAACAATTTGCTCTCAAAATCTATACATTTTAAAAATAAATTATATAAAAAATGTCGAAAACATCCGCTTAATACAAATCTAACATTACGCTTTAAAAAAATTAGCAAGGAAGTTAATAATAAAATTCATCATTGAAAATTTTTTCTACAATTATATTACTAATGTTGGTAAAACTTCTTTTTCTCTTGATATCACAAACTCTTGTGAATGTTGTAATAGCTTCAGCTCTTCAAATGCGGTACATAGTGAAAATATTTTCGTCTTCGAAACAATAAATGGCCTTGAAGTACTGAAAACTATAAATACACTGAATAAATCAACCTCAGTTGGCGTTGATGGCGTTTCTAATACATTGCTAAAAAAAACTGCTTTATAAATATTTAGTGGATGTTTTGACGCATATTTTTAATAAAAGTGTTTTTTCAAGTGTCTTCCCACATGACTTAAAATCTGCTTCTGTTATACCCATTTTCAAAAAAGGGAGCGAAAAGGATGTAAAGAACTACAGACCTATTTCATTATAACCATCAATTTAAAAAATTTTCAAGCAAGAATAACTTTAGCCCCTCACAATTTGGATTTAGATCGGGAATGTCAACAGAAGATGCTCTATTAAATTTCTGCTGTTTAATACAACAAGGAGTGGACAAAAAAATGAAATGTGCTGCGCTTTTTGTTGACATTACAAAAGCCTTTGATATGGTCAGTCACTCTATCCTTCTGAAAAAAATTGCATGATGTTGGTTTCCGAGGATTCATCTACAATTGGTTTGAATCCTACATGTGTAAAAGGTCTCAGATAGTCAAAGTAGGTAATGTTCTAAGTGATTCCATGGATATTAATTTGGGTGTCCCATAAGGGTCAGTTCTTGGGCCCATTCTTTTCTTGGTTTATATAAATTCCATCTTCAATCTGACATTTTTAGGGGAAGTTAACGCATTTGCTGATGATATAGCAATTGGATACATTTCACTTAGTCCATTAAATTTGGTTTCGGATCTAAACCATGATGTACATTTATTAAGGCTATGGTTTGCGGACCATAAACTTTTAATGAGTAACAAATCCAAACTTATGATGTTCAGCAATGGACTAGATGACATACAATTATTGTTCCATGCTCCGTCTTGTTCTAGTTTTAAACTCTTCAATAGCAAATGTCTAGTATCTCATTTAATAAATACCTTTAATTCTGAAGCAAACTGCTGCAGTACATGCTTCAATGTAGAAATAGTGAAAGAGTTTAAATATTTAGGTGTCAAAATTGACCAATATTTAAAATGGACTGAGCACATTATGGCTTTAAAACAATATCTTCTTTCAACCGTAAGATGCTTTTATCGGTTAAAAAAATATTGTTCATTCTTCACGTTAAAAAAGGTTTACTATGGTATTTTCCACTCGAAGTTACAATATGGTATCAGTTGTTGGGGAGGTGCATACTTAAACAAAATCCAACAATTAACAGTTCTTCAAAAAAGTGTCCTAAGAAAAATATGCAACGCTGCCCGCCTCACTCACTCTGCAGATTTATTTAGACAAACAGGTATTCTACCAGTAAGACACTTGTTTTATTTTAAGGTTTTGAAAATATTTGTTATGAGGAGTGGTTATTTGGAAAGCCCTATGAGTGATACATATAATATGAGAAATTCTAGCTCGGTACGATTAAACATTTTTCGAACTACACTTTTCAGGAATTCTTACACTATTGTGTTTAGCAAATTATACAACAATCTTCCAGCTGAATTACGAAGCATTAAAAACCGTCCACAGTTCTTAAAATCAGTTAAATTATGGCTTCTTGATTTGGATACTTATAACATTGAATCTTTGTTAAACTACGTCGTTTGATAATATTTATTCCCTTTATTTATTTACGTATATAATAATTAAAATTTTGTTTATGCAGTTCAAATCAATCATAGTGATCATTTCATTAAAAAACTTTATTCTCTGTTTCTGTTCTTTTATCATATACGTTATTTATAATCAGTCCACCCCACAATATAAAAATTTGTAAATGTGGCATTAATTCAATTTTAACTTAAAATTAAAATGCTACAACCTATTCCCTTTAATTAATTGTACAAAATACATATATATTGTTCAATTAGAAATAAGATAGCTATTGCCAATGTTCGTATTATTGTTTGTAGATTTTAATTTGTGTAAAAAACTAAGTGTGTAGTTTGTATACCTAATGTAAAAAATAAGATTTTTAATAAGATTAAATTAGTTTGAATCCAATATCTTTAGTTCTTGAAAATGTATTTGAATCAAAAATCAACTTTTAGTGGGTAATGTTTTTTTTAAGTTTTTATTTGTAAGAACAAATATCAGTTCCATTTATCTCATAATTTGACCAGATATAAAATACATTATTCTTTAGTGCATACAATTATTTTGCAGGTACATTTTTTTTGTAAAATATACGCGATTACGAATATTTTTGTCCAGTTTTTTTTTCGTAAGTTTATTTTTAACTTCTCATAGGAAATATTGTAATCAGTGCGATTTGACGAATTGAAATTTTTTACATTTCTCGGCGTTCAAGGTCCCTAGAGTCGAAATAAAAGATTTTAAAAGAGATGTCTGGGCGTCGAATAAATGTTGTTATACAGATAACAAAAGTGAAAGATACAGAAAGGACTTTCAAAAAATTTTGTTGTTTTTTTTACCATACAACCAAACCATAGCAATTTAAAAGAATGTGAACATTTTTGCTAACCCTAAAAATCTCATGAACCAATAACGCTAGGTACTTGAATTAAATTTTAAATTATGAATTGTAACGGATACCGAACAAACATATTTTATGGAAAAAATCCACTTTATGTTTTTTTTTGTAAATCAAAAAAAAACTGAAAAAAATATTTGTCAACTAGAATATTTTACGATCAAAAAATGATGTTATCCCGAAAAATAACGTTATTAAAAATAAAAACCTTAAATAAAGCATTAACATAAAGTTGGTTAAATTGAATTTTGATTTAAATATCTTTTAAAAAATTAAAATTATTGGCTTTAAACTAATTTTATCTCACAGATTCATTTTATTTTCTTATGAAAATCCAATTGTCCTTTTTTCATAATAAATAAAATCTTCAAAAAATAGTACGCAAGATATATCGACAGATGGGATGGACGTTATCAGTGTGGGTCGCATCCCAGCCCCTTTTCTTAAATGTTCATAATTTCGTATCACTTCACATTATGATATAAAATTAAGCTGTCCGTATTCTTCTTAAATTTCTATAATAAAACAAAAACACGAACTAATTTTTTAAAAGTCCTTTATTTATCTTTCTGATTTCTTGTCTGTAAAATAAAATTAATCTGAAGTCGATACGATTTTTGATCTACCGACGACCATAAAAAGGTATCTCGAATGTACGGACGTATGGACGTACGAATGTGTGCACGAAGTTTGAAGTTACTAGGTGGCGCAAAATTAAACATCTTATATGAAGATGGCATGGTCTGCACGTTCGGAAGAGAATGTCATGTCGGCGGCTGCCGATGTCACTGAGAACGTAGAAATATCAACCAGACAAATAACCCCGTAATTAAGCATCATTAGACAGACCTTACAGCGAGTGGGAGAGAAAGACTTACACATATTCCCGTACTTAGTGCAATAAGTGTATCAGTTAATGCTTTCTGACCTCAGTCGCGGGTGAAATACTGTTAGCCCTCCTCAAAAAGGCGGTTACATCAATAAACAAAATCTTCGATTCTGAGACACTGTGTGACATCATGTTTACGCGGGAGGAGTGAGTGGAGGTTTATTTTTGAGGACGGCCAACGCTGTACAGGGTCATGTTAAAGAACTTTTTACTGTTAGAATTGGAATAAAAGCATCCACAGCAAGAGCCACAATGGACATTTTGACAGACGCTTTTCTTAGTCGAGTTCTTTCAAGATAAGGTGTTTTGTCATGGCCAGCAAGATCGCCTGATTTAAAATAACAGACTTTTTCATAGCAATAAAATAGAATATTTTACATGAATGCGAATGTTAATCACTAGAAAACGGGCACAAATGTGTATCAACACTGGTGGCAGCCACTTGTCTGATATAATATATTTTACTTAACAGAACAAATTCTAAAGGTTTAAATAAATACATAAAAATAAAATCAGTACTTTTTGTTCTCTTTTATTTTTATTTTATCAAAATCTTAAAACTATCTTAAAACTTGACAAAAATTCTGAAACAACAAGCGCACATTTCAAAAACTTAAACAATTACTTACTGGCCCTATGCGGGTGCTCTAAATTAATCCATTATCTTATAACTACTGCCTTTCATCGTAAGAACAATTTTAATACTAAATAACGAGAACTTGAACTAAAATCAAGAAAATTAAAAAAAAAACTTGGTATCTTTATATTTAATTTTAATTTTATATAAAACTTAAAACTAAATTAATAAAAAAAACGAAACCCATTATAATACTTAAGCTACATAAAACTAACCAAAACCAATAATACTACTTAAAATTACTTACTGACTGTTCCTAACCTAATCCTAAAACCTATGTTAGCCGGCCAAGACCAAACGCCATAAACAGTCCCTATCGGAAACAGTTTTACTGAACCAAAGACTCTCGGTTCCGTTTAGTGCCAGGTCGTCTCGACTATCTACAGTTTTACCGCTGACGTGGTAGATTAGCGTAACCACTAGATTTTTCCAGTTATTTCAAGTATCCGTTGAGGCTCCATACAGCGCAGTCCTGAACATAATAGTTTCGCCATCGCAATATTGCTGAATCTTGTCGAAGTCACCCTACCAAAGTGTCTTGATAACCTCAATTTTTTGGGCCTCTCTGTACGCAATTAAGTCGTCGGCGTACGCTTTTGCCTGAGTCAGACTAGCTATCAGATCACTGGTGTAAACGATGAATAAGATCGGCAAGTTAACCGGTTCCTGTTGAAGACCATTTTTAATATGAAAGATAGATGTTACATTGCCAATTCTGACAATAAACCGTCTACGATTAAGTATGTCCTAAAGCATATACAACCCTCTAACGATACGATGTCGAAGGCCTTCTCCAAGTCAATCAGACAAGCACCCGAACATTGCCTTTTAGATTTGTTCCACTGGATATCAGAAACAAGCTTAGACGCACCATTAATAGCGTCATGTCCCGCATTAAAGCCAAACTTATTATCCGGAATTATTTTATTGTTCTCAGCACACCTTACCGCATTTGAGTTGTCCTTTCCATTTGTCGGGAGAGGATGTACCACAATGTTTTCAAACGGACCGGATAATATGAATTTTTCAGAACGTTGTTAAATAGAATGGTATAAATTTCCACAGCTTACTGAGGTAAATGTCGTAGTACAAACTTCTTTTTCTTTAATGAATCGAAGATTAACTGGAGCTCTATCTTCGTGACTTAAAGGTTATTAGCCCCGTTTTGATCGGCGATGATGACACTGAGGTTCTTGAATCGCCACTACGTTATGTCGTTACGCAGTTAGAGGTAGTGCTGCAGGGCTCTATTCTCCAGGTCGTGATTAGGGCGAATACTAGAATTTACCTTGTACACTTGCTGAAAAGCGGATCTTCGACAACAAAGAATTCATCGTCCAAGATGGCGACTCCTGGATCTATTCCTGCTGTCAGAAGTACTTTTCTGTTTTCTGTCATCCTCTGAAGCTTAAGACAAAGAAAGTCGTTCTGATCATTCCTCCTAAAGATCTAAAGAAACATACTCCGGTCACTAGAATTAACGGCCCGAATTTTCTTGCCCCAGTACAAATAAATGTTTAATCGATAGTTTTCTTTGATCAATTTGCTTACGTTTTTTATCGACGACTTCAATGTCCTAATCTCCAGATTGTTTGGGTCAATAAATAAAAAAAGGTACAAACGTTTAAGACTTGTTAAAAGTCTACTTTTGTGTCTGTGCAGTGCATCTGTAGTCGCGTTACGGAACAAGTTCGTAGTGTCTCGTTCTTCTAGTTCTTTCCATGGTTTGTTGTTATTAATATCCGTCAATCTCGGTTTATCCGTCAATCAGTACTATTATGTTTACTATGTACATACATACCTATACATGTTTATTATGTACACTATTACAGTAAATTATTCAGAAAAATATTATTCTTCTAAACAGTTAAAACTTAAAAGTAATTTCAAATAAATTAAAATTGAAATCTTAATCAAATAAGATATTTACAAAAAGACAGCCAATCTGCCTACCTACCTATTCACTTGTAATTAATTTTATTTTTGGAAATATCCAAACCGCCTTAATCACGTTCTCTATAAATTCTAAACTCCATATTCAACGCAATGCACATTACACTTACCCCGTCATCGTCCCTAGTTTCTATGATGCGTGTCTCATCTGCTGCACCTATGCATCATTCGTGGAATTTGTATCAGTAGCGCTCGGCTCGGATGCCACAAGGCCTTGGGATGGCGATGATGATGATGGCGATACGAAAGCATAAGCTTCGTTTCCACTGGACTGTATTGTTTTATTTGCATAGGGGTATATTTATATACGGTACTATACCTACCCTTCCTTATACTCATTGTGAAATTTTGCTCGTCTAAATAATAATATCATTGTGTCTGGCCTTATTTTTAGACACCACACACACGGCACGCATTTTTCTGCACTCGCCAGCCCGATGCCATATCCAAGACTAAACAAAGCAAAAACTGTTTCCCCATACGTGCCAACAAATTGTTTTATCTTTCCATTGGGAGAACACTTTGATATATAACTGTACCACACACATATCGTCCGTCAGTCGAGGCAGGTGCAGTAGGTAGCTATAATGCCTTACCACCTCCCAACAAATAATTTAATACACGGTTGAATGAATGGACAGTGCTGTGAGAAAAAAATTTAAAAATATTCAGAAATACTACCCTACTCCAAAATTGTTTGGTATGGTGCCATTATTTATCTACGTACGCCTTATTCCTCAAGTTGCTATAAGACTAATCCCATTTTAGAAGCCAAGTCTTGTAGTGTGGTTCCCTTAGCTTTGTACCCAGTTCCATACAGAAGGATTCAATTCAGTTTCCACTAAGCAAGGTTTTAGTTGGAAACCTAAGATCCAATCTTCTGACCAAAATTCGAAATGTAGTCAAAAGCCTTCATGCAGTAGGAAAAGAAAAACGCAAAGACCTAACAAATGTCTTTTATTAGCATCCAAAGAATCAGTAAACGGAAAGATGCTGACCCTTCTCTCTATTAAAGACGAATATAGAGAAAGACCTCTCAAATAGTGAAAACCAAGACCTTAAAGCTTTGGAAGATAAAAATGTTTAATGCACATTCTAATTTAGCTGTTTCTGTCTCATCACCGGCATTGTTAAGTTTTTATGCTATTTTTGGCTCAAAAAACTAATTGAACAATGTCAAGTTCCTAGAAGCCGAAGTTCTTCACGTTCGAAAAATTCCCTCCAAGAAGAAATATACAATCAGAATTGTCTTCTAGTACCACCGACCACAATATATCAAGAAGAAAGGAAATGGCAAAAACTTTATCACTGCAAGACGGAAAACTAATTTTTAATGAAAAATCAACAATAAAACGTTTACGTATTGATAGTGGAGCTGTTATTTTAAGCTTTTGAACCTAGGGAAGCAAAATAGCATACACAACCAATTTTCTTATGGCACTGGTAGGTCGAGATGGTACTTGAAAGCCCAGTTTTGATACCATCGGGCACTGTGCAGTACATAGTGCGCAAAAAGTTCTATAAAATGTTTTCTATTCATTTTTCCTCAAGTGAGCTATGAAAGTTCGATAATTGCTGGGCCGATTCATCAAACCGTTCATGTTTTGGCTGTATTATTCATCCCGACATTGTTGAACATGTATAGAGAAGTTTGTGGCCAAATTGCAGATAGACAAAGAACACTAAATTCCCGACATTTCTTAGCCTCATTGCGCAAGTCACCGAGTCAATTATTAGATCTGATTTCCTTTTTTTCTCTTTCTTTATCTTAAAGTTTGACGTTAGCAATAAGTAACTGCAACATCTTCACCAAGTGAAGATCCATTCTTCATTATTTACGATTTTGTGAAATTATATAAAGACATTATCATAAAAAAACCATTCAAACTCAAGGACCTCCTGTATTCTCCAAAGCCAAACGTCTATACCCCCCAACACAAAAGCTCAAAGCAGTATACACACAATAAGGGAACTGTTGACTTTTAAAGAGTTTGACGAGCAATGTTCATATGACCAAGAATAAAATGGAACTTGCCGAATATTGATCACTTTTCCATGCTTGCGATTGGAGATTTTTCTCATAGTTTTTAGCATCCCTCACAATAATTCACATTTATACCATCTGTTGTGGTTCAACCCCCCTCGAAAAAGGAAAGTCTTCGCCCGAGCATCAGTAAAGTTTTCGAGTAGATCATCAATACAGCTATAACTAAGAAGGCTAGCCATGACAAATTTTTGCTATGGCTAAACTTGTTTCTTATATCCAATGGATGAAATGCTTAACGGTAGAAGGTTTGTTGTTAAAAGTGACATGACAATGTTACTTCTACCAATTTACAAATAGATCTTTAATCGGGAGCGTTGGATTTTCTTCAGCATTTATAAAATAAATCGGATAGGTGTTCTAACGAAGGCACTTCCATACGTCGACGATATCGCGTACGGAACGGCCCGAAAGGTTGAGGTAAAAGAATTCCCTTGCAGCTTGATTTCGATAAGATTCAGGTATGTTGCGACGCCTGTTTAAATCAGTTTTTATATAACGACAGTCACATAAATACTACTCTGACTAGGGCCAGAGGAGCTTTAGGTCTGACGAAACTGCTGTTTTACAGAATTCGACTTCACCCTAGAGTGGAGGTAATTAACTACATGGCCCTCACCCGGCCGATGATATTTTATGGCTTTCCTGTAAAAATGGTTCAACGTTGCCCCTTACAAGATGAAGAAGTTTCTCGTATTCGAGCGGGACTGTTTACGATGCTGTAAAGGCTTACATTGAACAGCCGAATCTTCTTACGTTCATTACTTTTCAAATGGAGTCCTATACAAATGGGGTCGAATCTACAGAATTGACAATTTCGTTTTAAAACTCGTTCGCGGTCACATTGATATGTATGTGTTCTACCGACAGTTTAATTTTTGGAGCGTTTTATCCGAACGACGAGTATTTTGAAACTGCGAGCTTTAACGACTTTATTTTAAAAGAGTTCGGTCTGATACAGTATTTATTGGCGATTCTGCTAATCTACCACGTTAGATAAAGAACCTGGTCAGGTGACTCCTTTATAATTGACCTCCTTTGGTTCAGTAGCGCTGGGTCCAAAATTATAGAAACGATAAAGTGAAGCAGGAGAATCAGTTTTGGGTGGGTTCAATCTGCACTTGAATGTGTAGTCTGGATAGGGTTTGAAGCCTATATGAAATAAAGTTAAATAGAACTTAGGTCCAAAAGGCACTAGTAATTACTATTATAGTTTAACTTAGAGTGTCCGTATGGAACCAGTTAGTTATTTGTAAGTTATGGTTAATAAGGCTAGTATAATGAATTTGTCCAGTTTAAGTAAGTGTTTAAAATGAATTACTAAAAATTAATATAAAAAAACATTACGGATGAAATCCTTGTAGACTCAGAAGACACCCTTAGCATTACAATCATCACTTTCCCTTTCTGTACTGTTTGTTTTCATGGTGATGATTTTGGTCTGACCTTCGTAAAGCGATCCTTTCAAAGCTTCACAAAAAAGGCCGCGATTTCTGATCGCATTAAACTCAGTTCAAGATAAACGAGACCATCTTGAACTGCTTCGTTTTTTGGGATTAATACTTACTTTATCAATTTTTCCAAATGTATTTTTTAACCTTCATCTATAGTTTGTAGGGGTTTCTTGTCACTGGGCATGAAATCAAACAAGAAGCCATCAAGAGTCCAAAACCTAATAAAATTTTTGGGAGCAGACATTTCAAAACATTCAAACACAAAAACGACCTTATTACTTCTAAGTTGTTTATCCGAAGCTGAGATTGTGACCATGTCGTGATAGGTAAGGGCGTAAGGACGGAGTACAATCATGAAAACAAGTTTTAACTTTATTAATTTCTGAGCCAGATGTTCTAAGCCTCTTCCAACAAGTTTCTCTAATGTTTTATAAATAAAAAAAATCTATTTTTTGGGGTAACAGCTCTTAGAGAACCAGGTCTTCGTGACTTACAGCTCTCAACCATTTCTGTGTGCGAGTCTCGTAAGGGTCTGAGGGGACCTGCAGTTCTTATGCTGAATCCGAAAGACTTAATTTAGAAAGCACTTTTCGTAAAATGATTTACTCTTGGAGTATGTTTGACGATTCCTCGCTGAAGGCAGTAACAGTGAAAAGAATAGATGTTAAACTGGCAGGGATTGAATCCAAGATCTCTGGCATGGCATTCTATGCACTGCTAACCATCACACCACGTAAATTTCAAACTTTCTTCAATATTTGTACGTTAATTTGAATTATTGGTTTTTGTATTGAAGCAAATTTTTCTTCACAGCGCTGTTTATGGGAATTTAATTGGATTTCTTATTAAGATACAATTTACGAGATTGCTCTTATAGTTTTGTTGTATTTGTTTTTCCTTCAGATTTTTTTTTGGCAAAAGTATTTCTTTATTTATGCAGTCTTAAAGTTATAGATGCATCAATTTAATTTGAATTATTATAATGTAAAAGTATGTTTGTAAGTAGGTACTATGTGTATAAAAGAGGTATTAGATGAGAAGATTAAACTTGATTTTGAAAATTTTAATTGTTTTTGACGGTTTTTTCTTATAGTCGACGACGTTTTGTCACGTTTTTATGTTCAATTTCAATATTGGATGACATTTCCTTGTTGGCGCGTGTCTTAACTTTTTCACTCTTGATTGAATTCTTTTCCCATTTTTCGATTATATTTTGTGTTTTTTTTTCAATGTATATGAATTTAATTTTTTAAGTTCAAAGCTTAAAATTTCTGACATCTTTTCCTTTTGCATCAACATTTCTCCACCTCTACCTAGATTGGAAAATAATGGTATTTTTTACTTTTCTTAAGAAAACCGCAACCTACTGCAGGGCATTCGTTTTTTCAATTTTTCAATTTCACCCAACCACTTTCATGATGATGTCCTTCTTCATCTTAAATTCGTTTTTCCATTTTTTTTTTTTCAAGGAGTGTAGTAGACTGAAGAAAATAAAAAACAATCTGAACAAACACAACGCGACAGAGGTGAAGAAATCTCACGCCAACAAAACGTACTACACAACCGCCACTGGCTACCAACATCGACTCCATCCTGCGATATCCTTGAAAGTGTCACCGACACTCAGGCAATTATCTTAGGTGTAAAAACAAATTTGAAAAAAAGAAAATAAATAAATAAAAAGAAAACAAGAATGAAATTAATTTTTTCTTCTGCACTCAAGGGGCCACAACACAACAACTCGAACTTCCCTCTCCCATATGAAGTCCTCGCCATCAAAGTCCTCGAAATAATTGCCCAGGTCCTGTGTGATGCTGGTGCTGAGGATGGTGGTGTGACGACGCTCTAGCTGGAGCTAGAGCCGGTGCTTCTGTTGCTGCAGGTGAAGGTAAAATAAGTTCTCATGTAATTAAAACCGCAATCAGGACTCAGGAGTGTTCACTTATTTATTTTGTCTTTGCCTTCCCTGCAATTGCACTTTCAATGAGCAACAATTAAGTTCATTTACTCTACGAGTCCTTTTTTTGTGTGTTTACAGAATATCCTGTGTGGAATTTCGAAACTTTTGCTCTACAGAGAGAAAAGGGGGCTAAAGGGTCTAAATAACTTAAGTGGAGATATATGACAACAACAAGAGCACAGAAAAAAATCCTTATACAAGAATTACCGAGGGAAATATCTTTCCTGGTCCTCTCTTGTAGATTTAGATTGACGACAAAAACAACAACAAAGTAACGGTGACGACAACGACAGGACGACGACGATTGTAGACGACACACGGTACTACATTAATTCCTCCAACGGCAGTCTTTTGTCATATGTGAAGACTGCGAAGAGAGTCCTTGACGCACACGTTGACTTCATGTGTGGATATCCTTGTACCTTACTACCTAGTACCTACCTACCTACATATAAGTTCTCAAGCGAGCATCCAGGAGGAATGTAACAAAAATATAAACTCACGACTCATGAAATCATTTTAGATACAAACTCCCCATTGCAATATCTCGAGCACATAGAGACTTTAACATGGGCGAAGTGGCTCGGGGAATTGCTGAAATGACTTGTGTGTTGTTTTTAAGTGAAGTCATACCTCTCTCCCCTACCTACCTACAACATAATAATAATAATATAATATGAAGGTGGATAGGTATGTGGCATTATAACATAATGTAAGGCTTTTGATGTTTATATGAGCAAGAATCACCAGAGGGGTTCGTGGCAAAACTCGAAGGCTGTGCGATGTGGGAGTTTAATGTGACTTATATATGGAAAAGGTGATATCACAATTCAACAGAAGTCTAAAGATTAAGTAAGATTTGGTCTTCTGTATATTAAAGTACTTCACTTGAATAGAACTCAGGATAAGAATTAGAAGGACCTGTTTCTTAAAGTTGCGACACTCTTATTATATTGTAAAACTTACTTACTTACAATAGGTGGAGCTACAAAACTACAGAACATGGGCCTTAAATAACATCCATTTCCAGTCAGCTTGATGCCTAGGTAGCTGTCCAAGTTAATCAAGGTCCACTCACATTTAGGTGCACCACCTTTGCTAAGTTCTTTTTCTTCTGAGCTAGTCCCTCTAGATTGGATTTAAAGACTCTCTAAAGATTTTCCATTCACACTCTTCGTGAACCAGCCATTAAAATCATCTCTACTCATGATTGATTAATTTTTCTTCAGTAGCATCTTTAGACGTTCTCATCCTTCAGAATGTACAAGTCTCAAGTGACATAAATAAAAACTTCTATAATTCCTACTTCTGAACCGCCTTTCTAGTCCAAAAAAGCCGTGATTTACGAAAGTTGATCTCCGTTTAATTTTAGCGTGAATGCCCATTATGCCCCGTTTACTTGCATCAAAAACTTTTTTGCTCCTTTGTTTTGAACTATGAACCTATCAGCATTTTACTTATTTTAGATGGTTCGGAACTATGTGAGGAAGACAAAGCCACAAGAATAGAGCAAAGAATTACGAAATTCCTCGAAGCACCTTACAAAGATTTATAAAAAAAGCTGGTCAGAACTCAGAACCCTAAGCGGAGAAGAAGACTGGACAAACATTTTTTGAAACGTAATGCAACAATTTCATTAAGAATGCCAGAAGCAACATCTTCGGGTCGGGCTATGGGGTTTAACCGAGTCGCTGTGGCAAATTTGTATAATTTGATGGAGGAGTGTATTCAAAAATATGGATTTTCCACAAGTAGGACATTCAACGTAGGCGAAACTGGGATCACTACCGTTGCAAAGAGTCTGGAAAAAATTCTAGCAACTAGATTGAGGGGCAAGTAGGATCTTTATCTTCTTCAGAGCGAGGACAACTATTAACCGTGGAAATTTGTATGAGCGCTGATGGTTCGTATATGCCGACAATTTTATTTTCCCTCGAAAAAGAATAAAAGCCGAGCTGATGGATGGAAAACCACCTAATTCATGGGGCGAGTGCAACAAAAATGGATGGATAACTAAGGATCTGTTTTTGAAGTATTTCAAAAGATTTATTGAATGGTCACGCGCAACCAAATAACAACCAGTTTTGTTATTGTAACTTTTAGACGGGCATGGAAGCCATGTTGAGAGCATTGAAGTCATAGATTTTGCAAGAGCAAGTGGCTTGTTACTTTTTAGACGGGCATGCAAGCAAGGTTGAGAACATTGAAGTCATAGATGTTGCAAGAGCAAGTGGTGTTGTCATGCTCTGCTTTCCACCACACTGTACACATCAAACGCAACCCTTGGATGTGATGTTTATGAAGCCTCTGAGCTCATATTATGGAGATGAAGTAAAGAAATGGCTCAAACAAAATCCTGGAAGAAGTGTTACACACTACCAAGACAATTGTTCGGAAAAGCCTATTTAAAAGCTGATGCAATGAAAGTTGCGATAAACGGCTTTAGGAAGACCGGCACATGGCCATTAAATATTGGAAGACATTGACTTCTTGCCTTGTAAAACCATGGATATGTTACATACATGAAGAGCAACCTAATTTTGAAATAAATTTGCAAGCTTCTCAAGTACAACGAACAGACTCATCAACTTATGTTAACAGAACTTTCATTTACAAGAGCGGTAGACGCATCAGCGCTGTCCCAACCACTTACGTTTTTTACAACCCCAGTTTCGACAATAAATGATCATTCCACTAAATCAATTTCGTACCAGAAATCCGTAATACTATCGACAATAAATGCATTGATACAATCTAAGAACCCTGTTTTAGCAATTGACGATGCGCCGACTCCCTAAACTTCTTTCCATAATCGTTAACCATCTCCATGCTCCATTCCCCGCCTATGCCCATTGTACCCCAGCACCTTGGAACAATTGAAGATATCGAGAAAAGTGCTTGGTCTAAAAGCTTTTTTGACAACAGAAGAATCTTTCTTGTACACTTGTACAGTCTTGATGAAGCAGCGTACATTCTTCATCTTTATTCGATAAACACGGGAAAGATTAAAAAGGATGCCAAATTAAGCTAATGCTATGTAAAGATGTATTATATAGATGGTATCGTGCGTGGCCTTGAAATCGGGAGAGAGATAATAAGTATCGATTTGAAGTTCCCGTATTTTCTCCAATCTATTCCGTAACGTGAATATTTGGTTTACGGTAGACTGTGGACCTATCACATTATTGAAAAACGGATTCTGCGTTCACGGCAGAAAGGGTTTTATAAGCGATGATTCCTCTGTAAGTTAGTGTAGTTGAGATATTCACCTTTTTTGAGGATTTGTCAGACAATCTTTCTTTCGACCACATTCAGCAGACGAGTTGTTGTATACTGACTTGTGCCAACATTGTTAGACCTTAAATTTGAAATAAATATCTTTACTTAGTTGAAGATCCGGAAAGCAGAATTGTTGTTCTGTTTCACCAAAGTTGAATGGTATACTACCGTTTTTGAGACGGAATTTAATTTATCATCGCCGTTGGAGAAATTATTTTCCCATATTCTTAGCATAGACTGTGATTATGCTTGGATGTTTTCTTGATCGTTAGTTATCTTCCAATTTCACTTGGTATAATAATTTTACTATCGTGATTTCATACCATGGCTGGTTGTTCTGCAGTATTGTTTGTACCGTCACGACGCGTATCAAATAGTCCGATCCGGTGTATGTTTTTTCTATTTGACTTGTGCCCATTTTGTTCGTTGCTGAAGCCGTCCAAGATATTCAGAATTCCTTTTTCGCCAAAATCCTTTGATAGAGTTGGACACGTTTTCTTTGATCATTATGCGGTGTTGTTGTCGAGTTCACTTTGTGGTATAGCGTGTAACGAATCACCCACTAGCAAGTGCGCGGGCGTGAGTGCATTCAAATCATCAAGGCAGCCGGAAAGAGGACAAAAGGGCCTCGAATTCAGACACGCTCCTATTTATGCTAGAAACGTCGCGAGCTTCTCGAATGAAAGCCTTTCTGTAACTACAACTCGTTTTAGATGGTGATTGCCCATTTCACACTCGCTTCCCATAACCCACCGAAGTGTGGAAAAGCTGGGTTAATAAAATGCCAATCTGTACCGTGATGTGCTTCTTTCAACATTTGGTTGGTATTTAACGCTTCTTCGTACTTGCCGAATCCAGTATCGTTGTCGAATGTAGCTTATTAATTGTTGGGTACCACTATTAAATGTGTTCTTATGAGCATCTCGGCAAAGCAAATCCGCGTGAGTGATGCTACACCGTATGCTTTCATTAAAGCATCGAAAAATCCATGCAGCTCGATCGATTTATTAGTTTTGATCAACTGGATCCATTTTTGAATACGAAGCTGTTCGATTAGATGAAATTCTCGGAGAAAAGCATCCCAATCTTTCTTCAAAGCAGCTTTCGCGCTTCTTTAATAGTGTCAGCTTCTCTTATAAGATCGTCGACGTACATTTTAGCGTTCGGTTACCCTCTAGAATAGTTGTTGTACCTTTTGGTCCAACTCAATTGCTTCTTCTCTCACTCTTACTTCTGGGCATAGAGCTCGCAAGTAGCTTGAGTAAAACCCAACAATTTGGAGGCGGGATCTCTTATGGCTTATTGGCGATGTTCCCACTGATTTTCAATAAACTGATAGAGGAAGCATAGAACTTCCTAGGAGCGTGTTAGAAACTCGATCGGAAAAGGACATATCAATCTCTAAGCTGACATTTTTTACAATTTTTTCCTGTTTGGGGATCGGAGATCGCGATATCCATCGTCATAACTTAGCTACAAAGAGGTAGTATCCCGAGTAAATGTGAGCTAGTAGGAATGTTCGGAAATCATGTATACTGGAGAAGTGTAGTGCGTCAAACGCAATACAATAAGTCCGGTTGAATTGATGATGAGATTTTCAAGTCTCCTTGTGGATATACACATGGGTGAACTGAGTTCTATCTACCAGAGCATCTTACCTTTCAGCAAAGCTAATCAGCTCAAAGTAATTATTTGAGGTGGTGTTATGTAGGCATAAGTCTAGATCTTACAGCAAATCAAGTGTAGACTTTTAGTATGTCAAATTTCTTAGATTCGTTGATTGTTGTCAATTCCAATGTGACCTTCTTCTAACAAACAAATTTACTTTGAATAAAGCAAAAAGTTTCTGCGAAAAACAAATAATAGATAAAATTTGAACTAAAAAGCAAATGTCTCATAAATATGTCTTCCAAAAGGGGCTTTCCGTAGCCTACTGTACCACACCTATCTTATTTCCGCTTACCTCTTTATAAGCTCCAGTTTAACACACAAACTCATATAAAATTATTTGTTATTCGTTTACATCCTCTTTACCTTAATCCATACATGATCCTTCATCGATTTGCAACAAATCAATTATATTCTAGATTGAACCTTGTTCAATGGAAAAATAAAAGAACCCCAAAAACCCCCTTCCTTCAATCCATTTACAACATTGTGGAGCAAACGCCGACGCGGCGCTACGATGTGATGAAAGAATAAACATACAAACCTTTTTTCATATTATATATGAAGTATTATAAAACCCATCTTCTTAAGTGATGATGATGATGGTATAGATTTAATGTGAAGCAAAGAGATTTAATGTAACAGATTGCAAAAATAAAAGAAGTGAAATCCTTAACTTACATCTTATTATCTTTTCCTTAAGAATCTTATACAGAGGTAAGTTTATACAAAGGAGATAAGATGAAGTGACGGATTTACTGTCGGTGTTTTCTCATGGGCCCAATATTGATTTTGAAAGCATATATCAAAATGTATTCTTTCTTTTAAAATATTATTATTAGAAAGGTTCAAAACAATCACAGTCCCAACTTAAAGACGTAAAATGTAGATAATTGTAATTTATAAAAGAACAGAGTTATTCATTTTGCGCTTTCAAAATTAAACGTATTTAAAGCACATATAAAACAGCATGTAAATTGTTGCAAGCATCGAATCTTTTGAGGTAATTTTCGACCACTTTTTAAAACATATTTTACGGTATCTCAGCCATAACTTGCCGAACGTTGGTTTGTAAGTTCTCAGTTGATATAGGCCCGACGAGAAATTTTGCGGCCAGAAAATGTCTTTTTTTTTCAATAAAAATATATTGTCTCGAGTTCTGTGGCATGTGGCACCGTCTTGCAGGCAAAAAAAATCGAAGTAAGGTCCAATCACTCCTTCGGACCAAAGAGCGCATCAAACAGTAACTTTTTTGCAGATCTGATGGCTCCTTTTCAATTACTTGAGGATTCTCGGAACCCCAAATACGATAGTTTTCTTTATTAACATTTTTCATCGCGGTCGCTGAAGAACATTTTATTCGAAAATTCGCCATCCACCACCTGTTGTTCAAGCACTCATTCGACGTATCTACGAAGTTGTGAATGGTCAGCTGACTTCAGTTGTAATGTATGCTGGACTTTATATGCATGTAGACACCATAATCAGCCGTAGGACAGTCCTAATTTATGAAAGTGACGAGGAATCGACACATTCGGGTCTTTGGCAACACTTTGACTTACAGCAGCGATATTGTCAGCAGTACGAACGAAACGATGATGGACAGGCCTCACAATATATATAACCAATCCAGTCTCTTCAAATTTCTTCATAATTGCTTGCGAAGTTGGACGATTAGGTAAACCATAATCTCGTCTTAAAGCACGATATGTGACATTGGCAGAATAACCAATAGTTAAACGATCCATTTTCATAAATGTCAATTTGTTTAAGATCTTAGTTAGACAGATGTCGAATTCCAGCCATATACTTTGAAACCGAAAAATGGATAGCCCGCTACCTTTAACATTACCCACTTCAGCCCACATAATAAATTGTATAACTAGCCCATATTTCCGGAAACTTGGGAAAGTCCCATCATTCCTGTTGTTCTTACTTCCGGGCCATTAGTATCAAACCTGCTTGTCAAAGGTTTTTTTTATCCAACCACACTTGGCACATGACAGATTTAGCCTCTAAATTTGTGTATTAAGCTGAATCTATACTTTGGCTTCAGAAGAGTAAAGTAATCTATTGGCTGGTGTTCCTCAAGGCTCAATTTTCAGCCCTACGCTTTTTTGCATGTTTATTACTGACCTCCTCCAAGTTTTTCATCATCTTCACGATGGTCTTCAATTTTACCTTGAAGTACGAGAATGACCTCTTCTGTATAGTAAATGAAGATCTTTCAGGAATCTATGATTGGATCTTCTGCAAGAGCCAAACTCTTATCCGATAAAATCTCAGATCATTGCTATCTCTAAATAAAATTTGATATTAACTGTCTGCCACTTTGAGGAGGAAAATTGCTCACGAGCTGTATGAAGATGTAAGTGTAACACTAACTTCTCAAAAGGGAAAATAAAGAGCATAAGAAGAGTGCGGGTAAAGATGTTGAGAGGTTCAAAAGCACAAATGAAGTTCGTAAGATTTATAAGCAGGTGAAACGAAATTCACAACTACATAAACCTTAAAACTAAGACCTCTTTCTATACGATTTTTTTCCGTGTGGACTTTGTTTTTACACATAACGTATTTTCAACGTGAATCGTCTACAAAAACAGACGGCAGACGAATAAAACTCGTCTTTTGTGAATGCGTTCGCGTAGTCACGTACGCCACTGATAAGACGGCGACGGCACGATCGCCGTATATTTCAGTCCTTGAGACGGATGTTTTAAATTGTCCGTACGTAAAAACCCCATCTCAGCCCAGTGTGAAAGCTTTAGTTAATTTTAATAGTTTACTATCAATACCTCACGGATAAAAACCGTACGGTGCATACAAAAACACAGATATGACATTTGTGCGAAACAGTCGTAGCTTTGTCCTTAAGCTGATTGAGTTATTCCTCCAAATTTTCGACAACATACCAAACACCGCTTTTGCTTTGCCGATGCGGCAGATGACGTCTTGTTCGGTTCCGATTTTGATGGAGCGATACTTCTAAGATATTGAAAGCTCTCCACTTTTTCCACAGTTTGCGAGAAAATATCTATTTGAGAGGAAGGTCGGGTTCCGATGCTTATCATTTTTATTTTGCCGGAATTAATTTTCAGCCCCACAACTTCTGCTTCTCTCTCCACCTTGTTTTAATTTGATGGAGATCCATGATCCTATGAGAGAGTTAGCAAATATCGTTCGCGTAATACAAGTGCTTTAAATAGGATACCAAAGTCCATTGGATCCATCCGCTAACTGACAGAGCTGAGCGCAGCACATCGCTTATCACCAACAAAAACAATATTGGCGGCAGAATACAGCTCTGTCTACAACCTACCATCGAGCAGAACGTGAACCTTGCATCCGTCATATGTTGCTTTAAAAATAGCAATTAGTTTTTCTGGGATGCCTCACCTCGGCAAAGCTTACCAGAT
This sequence comes from Eupeodes corollae, assembly GCF_945859685.1. Taxonomy (NCBI): domain Eukaryota; kingdom Metazoa; phylum Arthropoda; class Insecta; order Diptera; family Syrphidae; genus Eupeodes; species Eupeodes corollae. Next base: position 19,490,813 of record NC_079147.1, on the reverse strand, counting down.
ATACTCCCTGTTAACGCAATCAAAGGCCTTCTCGAAGTCGATGAACAGCAGGTGTAGTGGTGATCGATATTCAACGAACTGTTCAATAATGATCCGCAGGAAGTTGATATGATCAATACAGGAGGCATCGAGTGTGGCTTGAAGGTGTTCTCTGATGCGTTCCAGTATTACTTTTGCTATTCTTTTGGCAACGGCGCGTAGACCGCAAATTCCTCACCTTGTAAGATCTCCTTTTTGAACGGATGAAACAACTCGCTTAAAGACGTTGGCGCTGCTTGTATAAGCTCTGCGGGAATTCCATCAAGCCCTACCACTTTGTTGTTCTTAAGTGCTTTAATTGCGGCAACAATCTCATCTTTACTGGGATTAGTTTGTTCGGGTTCAGAAGGCATCGGCTTCACGTATTTTGCAAACACTCGGTTTAAAACCGAGGATAAGTGTTGTTTCCACCTTTTGCCTTGCTCATCCACCGAACTTATCACAGTACCGTTTACTTCTTTCAGCAGGTGTTGCTTTGAGCTTTGTGCACCGGTCAGCTCTTTGGTTATTCGGTCTTGCTGTCACACTTCTTTGCAGCATCTCTGCTTTGTGCCACAATGCGTTGATGTACTTACGCTTGTCACGGCGCACACTGCCTTGAACCTATCTCTTTATCATGTAGTACGAGGACTCGTTTCTTTCCCTCCCTTGTGCAGCAGTTATCCGAGCCCTCAACTGTTTGCATTCGTTGATCCTTGCCCAAGATTTTTCCAAGCCAAGTGTTGTTGCTTCCTTCTTTCCGGCTGATTGTTCTTATTTCGTGTGACAGGTGGTCTCTAAATTGTTGACGGTTCGTCGGATCCTTTAGTCTGGCGATGTTGAATTTGAGGGTTGTTCCGTTGGATTTTCGAACTGTAGCTGTACGCACTCTTAGGGTAGCTATCATTAAGTTGTGGTCATTTAATGTCCCAAGTCAGCGCCTCTTCTATGTCGGACATCCAATAGACTGCTTCTAAAGTGTCGACTAATAGCGAAGTGGTTAATTTGGTTGGCAGACACTTGCCTGTCCGTCGACACCGAGGTAATTTTATGACAAAGTTTGTGTTCAAACAAAGTACCACTAATCACAAGGCCATTGGCGTTGCAGAAGTCAATGAACCGACCGACGGTGCGTAACACTGTATAATGATGAAGGGTCGTACTCCACTCTGAAACCCAGCTTTGATAAGCCTTTCCCCAAGGAGCTCCCACGCATGGAGTATAACAAAATCGTATGAAAGAATTTAGGGACATTTCGAAACAAAAGTTTTTCGCTTGATCTACGGTCCCGTATGGACAGAAAGTGAGGTGGAACGACGAGCTGTACAGTGCTGTAGACTTAGCGAGAAGGATAAAAGTCCAGCGACTGAGATGGCGGGGTCACGTAGAGCGCACGAAAACCAAAGCTCCGATCCAGAAAGTCTTCGAATCCACAACCACAGGACAGCGCAGTAGATGAAGATCGTGGATCAGGTGGCGTGAACAAGTAGAAAGTGATCTCATCCAACTTGGTGTGCGCAACAGGAGACATTTAGCTAGGGACCGAGTAAGATAGAGAAGTTTATTGGGTAATGATTTAAAATGTTCAAGATATGTTAATTAAAATATTCTCTCTAATAAAAAATAGTTGTATTTAAAGCCATGCCGCTCTTTAAAAGTTGTAATACCAGTTTTAAATAGAAGAAAGTCTACTTTTACTTCTTGGTATGATATTTATTTCATGTAAGGTACTGTCAAAACTCCCAAGATTTAAGGTTGATCCGGACGATATGCAGGAAATATGTCTACTTATTTTACCCAGGTATGATTTAAAAAGCTTGTTTTGCTTAAAAACTTGTTAAAATTCGAAAGTCGCTTCAAATTCAACAATTCCTTAGCTAAAAAATATATCGTCCATTACATCAATTGATAACTCCCTAAACATTAATTAATAAATTTGTAAAAACAACAAAACAGTTATAGGTTGATTTAAGTTTCAGTCCGCTCCTGATAGGATTTTGAATAAAACCCTCACCACCGTCAAGAAAAAACCACATCGTTGGGTGTAAAAAAATTCAAATTTGATATCCTGTTTGCATGTTGACAAATTGTGTTTCACCCCCAACCTACAACTTACAAAATAAATTCAAAATGGAGGGGGTTGCGGTGTCCGACCACACCGTTTTTCATTGTCGTAAACATTTCACTTACCGTGTGTCTTCTAAGAAACCACCTCAATCTATTCAAATTCCGTCAGATTCAGAGTTAGAGTCAGAGGCCTCCCCCTTCGAGAGAAAAGTGTGATGGAAATTATCCTGCAGCCACAACCGTATGGAAGGTGTTGGTTGTTTTTTTTATCTAGGTTTTCAAGATTTTTATTTTTTTATTCGCGATTTGAAAAATGAAAGATGAAGATGAAAATCAAGGAAATATGATGATGAGAAGATACGTGGCAAATAGAATTAAAATGAGACATTTTTTTCGATAATTTTACCGCTGCCTTCACTTTTCACCAACAGGATGTGAGATGTTGGCAAAGTGAAAAATCGTAAAAAAGCGCATTTATTATACCCTGGCACCACCGCCCCGTACCTGGACGCGGAACTTAACATCCACCTCGATTTATGGGACGGGATGCTAACGGTAGTCGTAGGATATGGAATCCTGACGGAAGCCTGCAGTATATTATTTGTCATTCTCTATCCACGTAATTTAATATGGTTTTCCATTATTATGCGTTCTTAGTCCTGTTTCCTGTTTTGTAATATTTTTATTTTTTTATTTTCCCGCGAATTAAGTGTTTACATTTTATTTATATAATTTTGTGTTTGTGTAGAAAACACAAGGACTGTGACTTATCGTTGTTTGCCTTTACCACGTGCCTCTGATTACGGCGATGGTGCTACGTTGGATGAAAGAATAAGAACTTGGAATATGATGTCCTTGAGGATAAGCACAAAGAATCTGGTGCTGAGTGTTTGAATAATTTTTTTTTGAAGATGTTGACACCGACGCCGGGGAGAAACGCGTTAAGAATTCTTTTAACGCATATTCAAAAACGAAAAAGATTTCGTTTAAGTAATCCTTGAAAAATTTGACAGGGATAATGTGGTAATTTGTGGGATTGGATGGATGAAATGTTTTTTAACTTATGTATTATAATAAAATATACAAATTTGTCTTTGTAGAGATTTATGGGCACCGTCTCTCGTCGTCGTTGTTGACTTGATGGGCAAGAAAACTGTTGATTTACTTTTGAGGATTGACAGAGATTTCTTTGGATTGGTGTGATTATCCGGTGAATAAGTGCCAATTTTCTTATTGGAATATGTACATTATGTTAATATATTTTATCTTCCAAAAAATAGACTTCTTTGTGGGAGCAAATAAAACTGTAAAAACAAAATTAAATCTATTTTTAAAATAGGTTTTAAAAATCTAAATATTTATTACGTTTGTGTAAGACCACTATGCTCTGAAATCCTAAAACATGTCCTTTTGATTCCTTATATCCATTTTGATCCAGTTTAGGTTAGCAAAAATTTGCCATTCATTGATATATAAGCTATGGGTGGTGATAATTTGCCCAACATCGTGCTCAAAAAAAAATATAAATTGATGACGTCGGTGTCTGTCTCTACCAGGTAAATGCTTGCAAGTCAATCCTAAAGATCTACAACCTACAAGTCTATCATTATTCCTTATTAAGACCTTGGAAAGATTGATTGATATCCATTTAAGGGCAAGTATTGATACAAGACTTCTGTCGCCGTCCATGCCTACCGTAAAGGTAAATCGGTGGAAACAGCGTTACAAACCTTAGTACGCACCGTCGAATATTCCCTTCATCATAAAGAGTTCACTATGGTTTCTTTCCTTGACATCGAAGGTGCTTTTAACAACGTGGACATATCTGCACTTGGGGAGCTTATTCATTTAATGCTTACAAGCAGAAAAATTAACTCAAAACTGGGCAACTCTTCTGGCAGATGATTCGTTAATAGAGAGACACCGCATGGTGGTGTTATATCCCCTCTCCTCTGGAACCTAGTGGTGAATGAAATCCTAACTTATTTGGATGCCGAGGTTTTCAGAGTGGTAGCCTATGCAGACGACATTGCTATATCAGTTTCAGAAAAGCATCTTAACACCCTCAAAAGAACTCTTAAAAAATGCCTTAGGCCTCGGCCACGCATGTATGCGGCTGAGCGGCTAAACGGCTGAGCGGCAAGCGGCTGAGAGCAACTCTAAGTGACGTATGGCCAGGCACTGATCGACTGCTTTTGAGCGATTAGTAGTTAAAATGCCGTTGTCAAGAATAGTTGGCCTTATTTTACTGTCGGAAAATCGTTTGTTTGTGTACAAATTACTTTAACGTAAACGAAAAAGAAGACCATTTGGTTTTCATCCGATTAACCAATTAAGATTGGAGTTTGGAGAATTTAATCATTTATTTTTGAATCTACGAAAATTTCCAGATAGATTCTGGCAATATCTACGTATGTCTATCGAATATTTTGATTTCCTGCTTGAAAAAGTGAGTCGTAGATTAATAAAACAAAGAATTGCTATTGCTCCAGAGCAGAGATTGGCTTTAACTTTAAGGTATGTACATTTATTATTACATTTCTAACTTTTTTTTCAAATTCGTTCATATGTTTAAGTTTTTTCCAAAAACTTTTAAAGAATTGTAGATCGTCGCAGTCTTCCTCCTTTTAAATTTCTGATTTCAACAACTTAAGCCTTTTCCTTTCCAAATTTAAAAATTCGAAATCCACATCCATGGCTGAGCTCTTCCTTTTTTTTGGCTAATGTGGCGGATGGGTGTTGGCTATCGTATTGTTTTTTAAATACTTCTTCTTCATCGACCAGCAAATCACCCAATATATCAGTGAAGTTTAGGTCATCAGCAGCATCCACAGGTCCGGACAAATTTCCCTCAGTTGGAACCGGCACAATGGTATCTTTAATTAATGCCATAGATTCGAAGTATGGCCATTTTATTTTAATGGAAGTTGCTTCAGATCTAGATAATGGTCTTGGTATTTTTTGGAGGCTTTTGCGATACGTGTCTTTTAGGTTCTTCCACTTGTTTTTTGCGTCCACTCCTAAAAAAACGATATTTTTTATATTATTTTTATATTTATATATTATATAATATTTTCAGGTTTCTTGCTACTGGCCATTCTTTTAGGGATTTGGCATTTGCTTTTCGTATGAGCAGTCAGTGCAATCGTTTCGGAGACTTCTGTTATTATATGAAAAGAACTTGTCAATGAGTATATGCCTGCTTCAACAACAGATCATCTTAAAACGTGATCAACGATTAATATACGCTTTGGAAGTTCCCTAACTGTTTTGGCAATATTGATGGCAAACATTGTCAGATTAAATGTCCAGCAAGCTCTGGATCATATTATTTCAATTATATGCATTATTTCTCCATTGTACTGCAAGCTGTAGCTGATGCTGACAAAAAGTTTCTCACAATAGAATTTGGTGGAAGATTTGGTGGTCCAAATTATTTACGTTGCTTGAAACTGAGAAGTTCAATGTGACTCCTCCACAAGCACTGCCGGAATCAAATATTATACTACCGCTTACTGTGTGGCCGAGGCCTTAGACAGACTAATACTTTGGAATGATCGGTTGTGGACTGGGTGTTAACCCACACACAACAAAATATAGATACAAAATTCCATTTGTCAACCCTCCCTATATTAAAGGAATCCAATTAAAATTCTCAGACGAGGCTAAATACCTGGGTCTCGTTTTAGATAAAATACTAAATTGGAAACGCAACGTACAGGAAAGAGTCAAAAAAGCTACTGTAGCTCTCTTTTCTTGCAAAAAAGCTATTGGTAATTATTAGGCTTACAACCAAGAATCACGCATTGTCTTACACTTCGGTAATCAGACCGATTTTAATGAACGGTGTGGCAGTATGGTAGACTGCTTTAGAGAAAGGTATAAACAGGGATAAGTTAAATAAAGTCCAACATTCTTAAGCGGATCGCTTCGCACCACCGCATCTACGGCACTGGAAACCTTACTCTACCTTACACCTCTTGATATATTTAGCAAACAAATAGCTGCAAGCTCTGCTATTCGCCTCAAAGCTTAGTAGCAGTGGGCTAACAACAACATTGGCCATTCCGTAATTATTAGTTATTTAAAATCAATTTCAAAGCACACAGACTAAACCTTCCCCCAACTGCAATTCAACAGAAATTTCCAGATTTCTATACCTCAGAGATCTTTTTGGGGGGATAAGACATTTTTGGAGGATGAGTCAATCCATTTTTACACAGATGGGTCAAAAACAACAGAAGGGGTTGGTTAAGGTGTGTACTCTGAGCGACTGAAATTAAGTCTCTCATACCGCCTTCCCAATCATTGCAGCGTGTTCCATTCGGAACTTTTGGCGATAAAAGAAGTCTTGTCATGGCTTAAAAAAAACGTGATATTCAAATCTGACATCCGTATTTTCTCAGATAGCCAGGCCGCTATCAAATCTCTGGAGTCTGTTTTCTACGTTTCAAGGCCCCTGGAGTCGAAATCAAAGATTATTTTTAGAGAGATGTCTGACGTTAGCGACGTTTTTTCGTCGTTTATAGCTCAAGAACAAGCAGATATATCGACTTCAAATAAATTTTGTTATACAGATAATAATGCAGAAAGATGCAGAAAAGACTTTTAAAAAAATTGCGTAGGTGGTTTTCTTACCATAACAATTTAAAAACGGTGAACATTTTGGTTAGTCATCCATACCTCACGAACCACTAAGGCTAGACTTGAATTAAATGTTATATTATATATTATAACGCTATACCAAACAAATATTTTTTGGGAAACAATTCATTTAACGGTTTATTTTAAATACAAAAAAATCAAAAAAAAAAAATATTTGTCTCCCCTAAAGATTTTACCTCCAAAACAATTTTGTGCAACGAAGAATAACATTTTTAAAATCTGGTAAAATTGTAAGAAAATTCCAATGGACAGTTTTTTTTATAAAAAGCAAAAACCTAAAAAAAACATTGATCAAAGTTGGTAAGAATTTATTTTCGACTCGACTATCTTTTCAAGAGATTAAAGCTTTTATTTAACATTCAGTAAAATTTTGAAAAAAATCGAAGTGTTAGTTTTTTTACAACAAATAAAAACCTAAAAAAAAGCATTACTAAAAGTTTGTAAAACTTGATTTTCGACCCAACTATCTTTTCAAAAATTTGAGATATTGGCTTCAAACTAATTTTATCTCACAGAATATATTGTTTTCGACATCCAAATAAAACCTACTATAGATTTTGAAATCAAACTATTTCATTATATGAAAAATATTGTTGGTAATTTTTAAGAATAATTCAACTGACTTTTTTAACTAAACACGAAAACCTACAATCATTTTAGGCAAGACAAATCGACAGACTAGATAGGAAGTTATCAGTGCATCCCAGTCTCTTTTTTTTTCTTACAAAATTGATGATCTATTTAATACAAAATCGTTTAAGGTCTTAATAAATTGAAGTAATCTTCTGTTTGAGATTTGAATTTAGAAATTGGAAAATTAATCTCCAAAAAAACAGCAAAAGTGACACTTTCGTTAAACTAATGGATAACTGAAAAACACAACGAACGTTTCTATCCATTTATTAAATATAAAAGCTTTGAATCTCTCGAGTACTCCCGTCAGAAGAAAATGCGCCAATAAAAGCCGAAAATTCTTCTTATTAAATATTTGTTTTTTTTTTTCATTTTAACTTTGATAATGTCAACCTCCTTTAAAAAATATTTTAGAAAATTTTTAAGCGGTATCCACAAACTTATGTTAAGGATTTGACCCCTCTGAGAAAACCACACAGCCTTCAGAAAAAGTCTGATACAACGTTTATGTGCGATATAAATAGTACAAAACTAATTCCGTCACATATTTTGCTTTCCGATACAAAGGTGGATCAGGAAGTTATTTGTGACTCTATGAATACCTTCAAATCGGCTACCTGGCATTTAAAGTGTATTTAAACTGAATGACTAGTAATTAGTAGTAAAATGCTCAATTCTCACTCAATCCACAAAAAAAGCACGGCTTTTTTCACAGACTTCTATAGCGTAATGTAATAACTTGAGAGAAAATCCGTTTTTCTACAAAACTTTCACATCAAAATAGTTTCATTCCAACGTGTAAATGGTATTAAAACGGCCCACATCTAGAAATAGCTGAAGACGATTTTCGGATAAAGATTAGGGACAGTTTCGAATTGTTCCAGAACAGAACAGTTTATTGGACTGTCTACGTCTATGTAAATTTAGTTTTAGTTGAATTTAGTAAGCGGATGCCAAGGACCGACTTCATGTCTCAATTTCTCTTGGAAACTTTTAAGGATATCAATGATGATTTTTATACATATAGAACAATTATTTTAATAAAATAGTCTTATGTTTTGCACGTTTGGTTGAACAATATAATCATTTTAAAAAAACAGAATAAATTAAAAACAGAATACGGAATATTGCTAACCATAATTTATTATAGTTAACCAATGTTTTATTGTTCGTCTTGTTTTTTTTTTATTTTTTGTAAAATAAACTTAACAATATAATGCATATTTTTTTTCTAATTTAGCCCATATCCTTTTCAATAAATTATAAAAATTTAAAACCTAAATAATTTAAAGGTCTCCAACCTCTTGTTTCTCATCCTGCACAGACAACATTTCCAATAGAAATCAATCGAAATACTTTTTGAAAACTTTTCCAAAGATTTTCTAATTTCAATAAAATCAAAGATATTCATCAAATCAAGGAAAGAACGCATTGAGAGGGTGGGTTGCGATAGATTTGGCTAAGAGCTAGGTGCTGGGCTGGTTTTTAGAAAGGTGCGGGTTTTCGCAAAACTTTTCTCGACAAACTTTCGGAGAGAAACATTTCTTCCTGCAAACAGCCATCATATAGAAATGGTTCGAAGAACATAAAAACTTTTTCACCGGAAATCAGAGCAAAAATTCCTTTAAGAAAAAGAAACGCACGAGCGACCGACCGACATCGACATCGACACAAGACAAAAAGAAAGAAAACCAACAACAACAATCTAAAGATTAATTTTCGTTCGACCAGGCTTGACTCTATGCTACGAGTATATGCGGAAAAGAATGAGAGAACGCAAGGACATGGCGGGCGTCTTCAGAATCCTATACTACAGTCCTACGTTTATAGTGGCTTGGAGAACTTGCGATTGCGATATAGAGTTTATAAGAATGATAAACAGACGTGATTCGGTTTTGGCCCACTCGCTCTAACGGAGGAAGTTAATTGAATTTAATTGCCCACTTAGTGGTTCAATGATTTCGGTCAAACGTGGGATGAATCAAAGCGTGCAGCAAGCAGAGCACAATATTATAGATGGCAATTGAGTCACTTTTTTACCTTTTTTCCGAATGCAATCTCTTTGGCTTAAGATGGAGGATATTTGATATATGGAGTGTTCTTGTGGGTATACCTATGCTTAACCTAACCTAAACCTATTCGTATAGCTATTTTAATGTGTGTTTGGAAAAAGTTTTTCCTTTTTCCGGTCATAATTCTTATTTCTTGTGCACTTTTTCGTGAAGTTAAAGATGCAGAAGAGGAAATGAAAGTTGTGAAAGAACATTCAATAGCGGAATATGTGCACTTGGAAGTTTGAAATATAATTGAGGTTATATAAAAGTTGATTTTTATTTAAGTCTGATAATTTGGAAAATTAAGATGATCAAATCTCAAATTATTAATTTGAATAAATTAAAAGCAATATCAATAAAAAGGCTGGAATGTGACCCACATTGATAACTTCCCATCCCGTCTAGCGATTTGTCTTGCTGGGGAGAGTACGATAACTCAGACTACAAAGTTTAATGACGGATTTGCATAAAACAGTTAAAAACAAGCATTTTTTACTATCTCCCCCCGTTAAGGCGGTAATGGCAATTTAGAAAAATACGTACGTTAAATGGAAAAAAAATATTAAAAATATTGGTAATACTTACAACTAACTTGTCCATTAGCTTGTTTTTAAATCAAATCAAAACAATGCATAGCTTTTGAAAAAAATTGTTTTAAAGTCAAAATTTGTGCAAAAAAAAATTAAAAAAGGTTTAAATTGTATTTTTATCAAAACTTTAAGATAATCGATAGTATTGATTTTTTAAGATTCCTTGCTGTTATTTTCTTTTGATAAAAACTGAAAACTAGATGATTTAATGTCTTCTAGTTTTTGAGAAAATTAAAAATTATAAAAAAAAAATTTTAATAAAATTAAGTATTAAAGTAGTCTTATTTTTATAGTACACAGTCACCGACCGACTAGCTTTCGTGCCGTACGCATCTCTATCTCTGTCAATTCGACTGCTTTCTCTTTAATAAAATAACACCTAACTATTTAATTTATTCAATACAAACGTCTATTTTCTTCTCCCTCACTCATACACATTTCAAGTGAATAGTTTTACTCTATCGCAAGTGTATTGATTCCCCATCAAAACCGCATGGCCCCAGGGGCTAAAATGAAACCTGGGTGCCATTTTCGGAAGTCTCGCTGTCGGAACAAAGTGCCAAAAAAACAAAAAATTCAATAATACTCGTTTTGTAGAGTTCCCTATACTACCCAAAAAAACACTTTCAAGAACCCAAGATTTATCGTTATTACTCCAAAACACATTGACCAACCACTAACGAAAGTTAGTATTTTTGCGCTCACTAAAGCTATTAACTCAATTAGCAAAGAATATGAGCAAATCACACAACTTAGTGATGGTAATATTCTGATTTTGACCAAAAACCAACAAATTGCGGATAAATTTATAGCCACTACAAATCTCTTAGGGTTATGTCCAGTTACAATCACATTACACAGCCAACTAAATGCCTCTAAAGGCGTTGTTCATGCTTCGTGTCTTATAAACGTCCCTGAATCCGAAATAATCTAGGAAATAAAATCTCAAAATGTCACAGGAGTCTACAAATTCACGAAAAAGTTAATTCAGAACCTGAGCCAATTTATAAGCCAACGGTATTAATGATTTTTACTTTCGATTCTTTCCAACCTGCCGATACCGTGGAAATAGGTTGGTACAAGGCCAAAGTACTACCCTAATCCCATGCGCTGTCAAATTTGCCAAATACTTGGTCATAAAAAAAAAATGCAACAGAAATTCCATGTGCAATGTATGTAATCTACCATCTCATAAAGATACCGCGTGTACAAGAAAAATGTGTGCTAATTGCCTTGCCCCCCACTCATCTGACACAAAAGACTGTCCCACATTTATCCAAATGAAGGAAATTTTAAAAATTAAAACTAAAAATAAGTGTAGTATAAACGAGGCCAAGCGTTTGTATAAGGAACAAAACCCCATATACAACCTAACCTCAATCAAAACTCATACTCCGTAATAGCTAACCAAGATTCAACTTGATTGATTCAAAAATAATCAAATTAAACCTTTTTCATTAAATAACAAAACAAATAATATCAGTGATCAAGAAAACAATAATCAACTTCAACCTTTTTTCTTAAATAACAATACAAACACAGGTAATTCCAATATAAATCTCTTTAACACAATAGCAGCTTCCAAATATCCACAGATCTCTACGATCACTAGCTCACCTTTCTCTAATGCCACTCAAACCCTTCTTAAAAGCAACAACTATTTTGTCACACCCCGATGATGATTCCATTTAACAATAACAATTATTTACAAAACCTTGGCTCTGCTGTTTTGAGGTTCAATCATTTAGGCTCTTTCAGCAGCCTCAATGCTTCAACTTCCAGGCATATAAATACAATGATATACAAGGCTATATAAACAACTTCAACGAGCTCAAAATTTTAATAAAAGAAAGATAGCCATGTTTAATATCTCTTCAAAAGACACATTGTGCAATCTACCCCTATAACTCCCAAATCCTATTCCGGGTATTTTCTTAATTCTCCCCAAAACTTAACAGGCAAACAAGGTATAGCAATGTTAATTAAAAAAAATATCCCCCACTTACTAATCAATATTAACTCCAACATCTTAACTCTCGCTGTAGAAATACATTTAAAGATTAAATTTACTGTTGTAATTATCTATATCTTGCCAAAACAGACATTCTTGGTCTGACCTCTCAAACGACAATAATTTTTGAACATCTTTCAATAATCTCAAAACAAATAGCATTTCCTGCTATTCTCCACAAACCACTGGAAACATTGCAGCGAAACAAATAGAAAGCGCGCTATAACTTTTATTGAATTGGAAAATTGTCTCAGTGCTTTAAAAGGAAAAACCCCAAGTAGAGACCGTATCTCATACCCAATGATAAAAAATTTACCACCAATTGTTAATTCAAGACTTCTTATGATATATAATGAAATACTTAATACCGGTATCATCCCACAGACTTGGAAAGTAGCCAATGTCATTGCACTACCAAAACCCAACAAACCAATAGACTCTATAGAAGGGTATCGTCCCATTTCATTAATTCCTTGCATGTCTAAGGTCTTAGAAAAAATTATTGCTAAACGCCTTTTTTGATTTTTAGAAACCAAAAAATTAATTAGCACCAACCAAGTTGCTTTTCAATCTAAGAGAGGCTGTTCCGAGGCTCTGCTACACATCGATCATTACATATCAAAAGCGTTATCATCCCGAAACCACATTTCGCTACTTTCATTAGATTTTGACAAGGCTTTCGACCGCATAGGTATCCACTTAATATAAAACAAATTAAAAACTTGGGGAATTGGTCCAAAAATATATTCATTCATTAAATCTTTTTTATCAAATCGCAAAATATCTGTTAGGATAAACAATTCTTTTTCCACAGCCAAACCACTGATGGTGATCCCACAAGGATCACCATTATCTATTACTAAAGCTTTAGTTTTAAGTAAAATCGATTATGGTTTTTACATTTATGCAAAATGTCCAACCTCAACTCTAAATGTTTTTAAATCAACATACCATCAATATGCAAGAAGGAGTATCAACGCCTATCGGATTACAAGAATAGACAACATCATGGCAGAGGCTGGACTTCCTACTTTGAAACAGCGTCAATCAGAAAGCCTGTTAAAAATACTGTCAAAGCTTTTATTCTCCAAGGACTTCGTCATTGAAAAAGATATCGACTCAACCTCCAACTTGAAAAAAAATATGCGTCTTCCATCTACAATTGCTAAAGCATTGTCAACTGCAAACCAAATGGGGTAACCATTTAAGCGTGTCAAAGGGAACACGACTTCAACCTTCCCACCGTGGAACATTAATACAAACTTGTTTGAACTAACTCTATTAGTATACAATAAAGACAACACAAACAACAGAATCTATCATTCCACTTTCGCCGAAATCATGGTAAATTTAAAACAAGAAGGCTGGATTCCGGTCTTCACGGATGGGTCGAAATCAACTTTAAATACCTCGTTTGCAGTAAGAAGACGGAACTCTGTTAAGAGCTGGAATTTTATGAGAATTCTCATCAATCTGCACTTCTGAAGCACTAGCCATTTTTGAAGATGCTAAAATTGTCCTGCAATCCACTTCTAAAGCAGTAATTTGCTCCCACAGTCTATCGGTGCTCAAATCAATCCTTAATCCGAACAACAGCAACAAAATAATAAACAATATAAGAGATTTTCTCATAAAACACACAACAAATTAAAATTAATGTGGTTACCCAGTCATATCGGTATACCAGGCAACGAATATGCCGACAAATCTGCAAAACTCTGCAACGAAGCACCTGTTTTTACTTTCGATTCATTTTCAAAGAACGACATTCAATTACTTAAAAAGAACTAAAATCTCAACTGGAATAGCTGCGAAAATCATTATGCAAAGATAAACACTGACCGATCCGCTCCAATCTACCCATAATCACTCTCCAGAACAACAATATCAAACTTCATTCGCCCTCGCTTAGGACACAGTATCTTAACTCACCAACACCTATTAAGGAAAGAAAGTCCACCTCTCTGCCCATCATGCAACAACAATTTGAACATGCCACATATACTTGGCTTATCATCATGTGGAATATCCAAAAAAATTAATGCTATCCTAAAAAGCGACCACAATATTTATTCATTTCTTAATACAATTAATGTCGAAAATATATTGAAAATTGACAAATACCTTTATATCAATAATTTAATAATATAATTAACTAATAATTTATAAACGGTGATTTTTTAAGAGCTTGAGAACTTTAAAAAAAAAAAAACGCATAAAATTTACAAAATCTCATCGATTCTTTATTTGAAACGTTAGATTGGTCCATGACATTTACTTTTTGAAGATAATTTCTTCTTCTTTAAATGTTGACCGCCGCTGCGTCTTAGGAGGTCCATTCGGAAAGTCCAATTTTGGGTAACTTTTTCGAGCATTTCGGCCGGAATAACCCGAATTTCTTCGGAAATGTTATCTTCTAAAGCTGGAATAGTTGCTGGCTTATTTGTGTAGACTTTAGACTTGACGTAGCCCCACAAAAAATAGTCTAAAGGCGTCAAATGGCATGATCTTGGTGACCATTTTTGGCAACAAAAAGTTTGTTAGCATTGAACGATAGCGATCGCCATTCACCGTAACGTTGCGTCCAACAGCGTCTTTGAAAAAATACGGTCCAATGATTCCACCAGCGTACAAACCACACCAAACAGTGCATTTTTCGGGATGAATGGGCAGTTCTTGAACGGCTTCTGGTTGCTCTTCACTCCAAATGCGGCAATTTTGCTTATTTACGTAGCCATTCAACCAGAAATGAGCCTCATCGCTGAACAAAATTTGTCGATAAAAAGCGGATTTTCTGCCAACTTTTCTAGGGCCCATTCACTGAAAATTCGACGTTGTGGCAGATCGTTCCGCTTTAGTTCTTGCACGAGCTGTATTTTATACGGTTTTACACCAAGATCTTTGCGTAAAATCTTCCATGTGGTCGAATAACACAAACCCAATTGCTGCGAACGGCGACGAATCGACATTTCACGGTCTTCAGCAACACTCTCAGAAACAGACGCAATATTCTCTTCTGTACGCACTGTACGCATTCGTGTGGTTGGTTTAATATCCAATAAAGTAAACTGAGTGCGAAACTTGGTCACAATCGCATTAATTGTTTGCTCACTTGGTCGATTATGTAGACCATAAATCGGACGTAAAGCGCGAAACACATTTCGAACCGAACACTGATTTTGGTAATAAAATTCAATGATTTGCAAGCGTTGCTCGTTAGTAAGTCTATTCATGATGAAATGTCAAAGCATACTGAGCATCTTTCTCCTTGACACCATGTCTGAAATCCCGCGTGATCTGTCAAATACTAATGCATGAAAATCCTTACCTCAAAAAAATCACCCTTTATTAGAGTGGAAAGCTTTTGTAGCTAGAGCTCTTTTCTATTAGCATAGGATTTGTAATTTTATGTTAATAAATAATAATAATAATAATAATAATAATAATAATAATAATAATAATAATAATAATAATAATAATAATAATAATAATAATAATAATAATAATAATAATAATAATAATAATAATAATAATAATAATAATAATAATAATAATAATATTTTGATAGTAATAATCGAATATGGATTAACATATACCTAGGGTAAATTAAATTTTCTTAAATCCAGCGGTTGCATACACCCCAACTTGCATCTACCAT
This sequence comes from Eupeodes corollae, assembly GCF_945859685.1. Classification (NCBI taxonomy): domain Eukaryota; kingdom Metazoa; phylum Arthropoda; class Insecta; order Diptera; family Syrphidae; genus Eupeodes; species Eupeodes corollae. Next base: position 19,475,117 of record NC_079147.1, on the reverse strand, counting down.
TATAATTATCAAAATTAGACCACTCAAGCAAAAAAAAATAATTAAATTTAATTTTTTTTTTTGTTGGTAATTTTCAATTTTCTCAAGAACTAAAAGACATAAAAATATCTAATTTTCAGTTTTTATCAAAAACAAACAAGAGCAATAAATTCTTAAACAAGAACAATAGTATATAATCTTGAAGTATTGAAAATTACCATTTAAACCCATTTTTTACTCAAATTTAGGGTTTAAAATTATTTTTTTCAAAAACTACACATAGTTTTGACTTGATTTAAAAACTGGCTAATAAAACAGAATGTTGGCTTTCAAAATGTATAATTTCTAATTGCAAGTATTATCCGTATTTTTTAATTATTGTTTTCAATTCAAATAATAATTTTATAAATTTCCCCTCCCGCCTAAAGGGGGGGGGGGGGGAATAGACAAACCCTCCTGTACTAAAAAATACCTATTTATAACTGTTCTTAAGAATTCTGTTTTAATATCTTGTCGCCTGAGTTATCGTACTCTTGCCGTCTTGCTTAAAAGTTTGTAGGTTTTCGTGTTTTGTTAAAAAAGTTGTCACTTTAATTATTCTTTAAAATTTGAAAATTACCAACAATATTTTGCATATAATGAAAAAGTTTGATATCAAAATCTATTCACTGAATGTCAAAAACAATATTTTATGTGAGATAAAATAAGTTTCAAACCACTATTTTTAATTTTTGAAAAGATATTTGAGACGAAAATCAATTTTTAACAACATTTAGTAATGTTTTTTTTTTATCTTATAAAATTTTGAGAAAAATCGAATTGGCAGTTTCTACAAAAATCCAATCTGCCTTTTTGGTCATAAACGATATAAAAACATTTAAAAAATGCTACTAAAATTGAGAAAAATTAGTTTTCGACTCTCGTTAACAAAAGTAGATTTCAACAAATTATTTCATCATATGCAAAATATGTTTGATAATTTGTTTCTATTTTTTAAGAATAATTCAACTGACAACCTTTCTAACAAAACAAGAAAAGCTACAAACCTTTTAAGCAAGGCAAGTCGAGAGAAGGGTTAGGAAGATATCAGTGTGGGTCGCATTTCAACCTGATTTTTTATATTTTCACTAAAAATTTGTTTCTTAACTTGGCTTCTTTCAATATGAAAGAACCGTGAGTTTGTTATTAAGTTTTCTCAAGAACTAATTAACCGATTTTAAACAATTTTTTTGTACAAGCTATTATATTGTCATAATAATATTTAATGATCAATAATGTCATTTTTTTATTTTTGATTTTTATGAGAATATTAAACATTTTTTTTGATATCTTGAAAATGGTTCATTATTTTTTTTTTGAAATTGATATTTAGAACGTATATTAATAAACTCTAAATAACTCCATACCAAAAATAGGTTTTAATAAAATTAAAAAATGTTATGTATAAAAACTTATTTAAACAAAACGCTTTAACGATCTAAAATACAAATTTTAAAAAAATTACGTTTTTTTAAGAAACCTAAAAGGGTTTTAATTTTTGAAAACATATTTTTTTCAAGGCACATTTTTAAATTTTAAAATACGGAAAATGTTTATACACAGACTATTTGGAGGCATGAGCAAGTTCTTGCGAATCAGTCGTACCAAAATAAGATACCCTCTAAGTTAAAGCACTTTAAAACAGTACAAGAAGGCTTTTGATTTTAAGTTTCTCGTATATATAATTATATTCTTACATGGCTAGTACTCTTGTGGAACTGTTAAAACTTATACCATTCTGATATCAATCAGCTCATCTGAAAATAATCAACATTCAAATGTGATTTATTTTATTAAAGATTTATTTATAGATTTAACTCAATGCCATGGTCAATAATATTTAAGAATAATTTGTAGAATTAGAGATCGAAAAAAAACGTTAACGATCAAAGACTTTATTACTCTCTTAGGTTTTTCGACACAACTATAAGTTAACGAACTAGATTCATGATCTGAAGACAACTTATGGTGCATAGGGACCAGAAAATGTTCAACAATGATAGCCGACAATTCTTTGAGAGACAGAGGTCCTCTGAAAATTGATATCTTTTCGTAATCTTAAAGGTTCGTCCAAATATTAAATCTTATTTATTAATATAGTTTGAGGGCTGGCTGCTGGAATAATGTTTTGATATCAATTAACACTAATTAAATCACATAGCAATAAAGATACTTCAACGGTCATCATTTTTACTAACCTTCTTTTTACCGACGCGTTATCTACAGCGTAGCATCACGTAAAAGTATGTTAAACTTACCAATAAAGCAGCTTGACAATCGATTCAGTTTTATTCAAAATTTTAAAGTGAGTTTCTATTCTTAGGAAGAAAAAATATTACCACGTCTAATTTTCTCCTTTTTTTTGTGAATGTTTAATTTAAAGGAACAAAATCACCCTTTAACTCGGCCAACAAATTTTGCCAATTCAATGAATTGCACACACTAACAAAATGCCCACAATTTATTTCCTTAATCCCTTTTGTATATGAGTTTCAATAAAAGATCAAAATCCTTTTACCTTGTTGCCCAAAACGAAATGCGCATATAAAAATCACATTCCAACTTTGCATTTTTCCCGTTTTTTGCCCTATTCGAAGGTATTTTCAAGGGGTAGTTTTTAAAGAGTTTAGTAATGCTTTTGAAGAAAAATCTTACATTTAAAAGTTTTCAAACTAAATGTATTGGAAGCCTTATAGGGAATGTTTATTTTGTATACTTTTACCACAGATAATAAATTTATCTTTATGATCCTTTTTACTTAACAGAACTCTTGTCCATATTAAGTTTATAACTCAGTGACGAAAAAAATAAGCAAGTAAAAGCGACTTTAAAAGGTCCTTTATTTTCTTAAGCCACCCATCAGCCATCACTGAAAATTTATAAATCATTGTTATAGTTTAACCAACCGCCGAGTCGAGCCGAACCGTGCACTGAAAAGGTAACTGCGCCAAAAGGATACACACAGGCTACAGTTTACATCGCCAAAAGAGAAAAGAATATCCTACCTATACATTTTTGTTGTTGTTTTATTTGAATCAAAATCAAAACCCTTTTATTGCTCACTCAACCATGTTGCCATTCTCACTTTTCATCTCCACATCTATCCACATCCTTAGTTGTGATGGCGCTTCGTCCTTGTTGTTACAATACAGCATCTAGCATACATCGCAGTGAAGGCGATGACGATGGCGAAGGCGGCTTCCGCATCCGATAAACGTTTATGACACGGTGCACATTCAGGATTCAGGAAGACGATTTATTCCTGCCATAGTAGATTGAAAAAGGAAAAATCTCGAATCAAGGAAGCAATCTATTAATTTTTTTTAAATATATTATGCGTGCGACATCCTTTTTATCAATTTTTTCCGTCGCCGTTGTTGTCCTATAAATGTATATTTTTACTCTTTTAGCCCCATTTTCAAAAAGAAAGCAGCGAAAAAATAAAACTATGTGCTCTTACAAGAGAAAGGATACAATATAAAAATTTGCGATAGATGGTGAATAAGGTGATGGTATATCGCTTCGTTTATCTGAAGGAGTGGGAGAGTTCGTCTATTCAGCATCCATTCAGGGCTTATACTCGTCTAGAGGTGACTATATAAGGAAAGAGAGTCTTGAATGGAATTTTGGTATATAAAAATATTGTTTCCTTTATGTGCATCGTTTAGAGAATGGTGTACCTTTAACCGCTCACAGGAAGGATAAGGTTTCCGTAGACACAGTAAACCATCAGTACAGCAGCGCAGAGGCAATTGATTTATGTTTTATTAAATCTATTGACTATGCAAAGTTTGTTGTGGCACAACAAGGTGGTAGTTGTTTAAGGAAAAAACCATCATCACGTTTAAGCTCTTTTGATGTTGACTTTGCGATATAGAAAATTGAACTTAAGTTGTGTATCTATATTTTTTAAATTGAATATTGAAAGACTTAGGGAGGTAAAAAAAATGTACCTTTATGTTTTAAAAAAAAAGTATACCAGGAACATAAATACGGTGTGTATTTTAAGATCTATTGTATCATCTAAAAAGACCGTATTTTTTTTCGTATCGACTTTTTTGGATTTTTATTATTGATAACGCTGATCGACAAAATTTAGTTTTTTTCGTGAGCACAAGAAAAACAATTCTTTTTTAAAAGATTAAGATGTCATTTAATGCTAAAGACAATAATAGAAAATGGTTTTTTAAGGCTATATTAGAGGTTGAAATATCTCCTAACGATAAATTGTATGATTTCAATTTCAATTTCAATTTTAATCATTTCAGTATCTTACTCAGTTTCTGGTAATATTTATTATTTATGAGTCTTTATTTGTCTCTATTTGAAGTTTTAATCAAACCTTGAAATTAACACTTTCATAGTTTTGAACAATACATATGCGAGTTAATTTCAAGTGCTGATTTTGAATCCAAACTTAAATTTTAACTTTTTTATCAAGTTTTAAAAATACCGGTTTCAAACATTATTTGTATATGCTAATAATTTTATTTAATAGAATTGTTTATATGACAAATTCGTTACAAGAACAAAAATTACTGATAAACCGTTTAGCATTTTTCTGTTGAAGATTCTTTTAGCATGAATGATTGTGCGTTTCTTTCAGATTTTTGTAAAAGAGGTAAATTTACAAAACATTTTATCAAATAATATAAATATTTCAAAAATAGAGTTTATATGTAGATTTGTAAACAATCACTAATTTTATTATTACGAAAGTTACTTTATACATTTATATAAAAATATAATTTTAAAGAGCAATATCTCAAAAACCTGACGTGACTTGATACAATTATTTTTAACTCGTATATTGTAATTTTATTAAATATAAGCCTTCTTGTTTTCGACCTATGTAATGTTTTAACCCTGATTTACTTCCTTTAGGTAGGATTTAAAGTTAAATAAACTCTATAAATATATTTTGAAACGAAAATCCAATATATTTGTATTTCAACAAATCTTTCAAGTTTTTAAATTAATGGCTATACGAACCAAAGTTGGTGCCACATTGGGTCCATAGACACCACACTTGTGTTCACACTTGTGTCGGTGTGCGGAAATGTGTGCTGTGTGTGGGCTTGTGTCATCTCGCCACCGATTTTTGGTGTGAGACACGGAGCGAGTAAAATCAAAAGATTTTGATTTTTTTGTGTCGGTGTCTCAATCGGTGTGATGTGTATGGGGATGCGCGCTCACATTTGCTATTCAGTTGCATGTGAATCGTTGTTGAGTGTGGTGCGTCGAATGTTGTTAAAATGGCAATTCAGGATTGTGAATTCTTGCGATCTTTTATAGATTTGTACAGAAAACTTCCAGAAATCTGGCAAATAAAATCTAGCGAATATAAAAATCGCGATAAAAAAAAAAACTTTGAAAATTTTTGTAAAAAAATATAAAGACTTTGAAAGCCAGGCAACAATAGATGTGGTAAAAAGAAAAATAATGTCGTTGCGTTCATCCTACCGTCTACCTACTGACTCTCTACATATACCAACATTGTAGTATTTTAATAAATTGGAGTTTCTTAAGGATCAGGAAACTCAAATCGAAGGAACATTGATTAGCGCGGAAGCTTCAACGTCAGTCATTCTGATCTTTTCTCTTTAAAATCTCTTTCACAACCAATGTGTGTATGATTTGGTGTGTAGTCTGTGGCGGATGCCACACCATTTTCCAGTGCACCGCACCGGTGTGAACACAAGTGTGGTGTCTATGGACCCCTTAAAGATTTCCAACATTGCAAAGAATACCGCTTCCTTCTTTTTGCATTCGAAATATGTAATGTTTTTGAAGATATGCTTTGCAAATTGAAGAAATTAACGCCCACAGGACAGCGCAGTAGAGCAAAACCAAGGATCAGTTGGCACAAGTAGAAAGTGGCTTTTACATTTATTCAAATCGGCAATTTTTTTGATTAAATAAAATTAATGACAAGATTCTTTACCAGGAGATTAAACTTGACAAACATTCAATATTATTAAATTAATCAAATGTCAAAATTCAATGTCAAACAATCTTATTGGGTGATATGAAAGCAGTAAAAAATTCGTTAGAATTTTTTTTATAAAGCCGAGATTTAACTCCTTTACATTAACTCAATAATAAAAATACTCCGAGATTTAAGGAATTTACAGAATGTGAAGAAATTCCTGAGTTTTAAAGATTTTAAAAACAAAGTTTTAAAGATACACCAAACCAAAAATTATTAGATCTAGATTTAAATTGATTTTAAAACTTTGCAAACAAATTGGACATAAGAATCACGAAATTAAGTTTAATGTAAAATTAATAGCACTATTTAGGAAAAAGTGATATCATTTTCGAGTTATCATTTTCGTAAAATGAATACTCTAGTCTGTCCAAATTCAATTGTTCTGCTGGTAATGAAAGATCGTAATATGACATTACAAATTAATGGTATGCCTTAAACTAACATTAGTTATAGATGTTGCATCAACACCCATCTTTGACCAAAAAACTAATGTCGAGTAGTGCATGGAAGTGCCAAAAAAAAAAAAACAAGAAAAACGAAAATAGGAAAATAGGAAAAAGTCTTTTTAGATTTTGTTTTTTTATTTTTATTTATTACGTTAATATATTCTGAAATCAATTCTCAACAATCAAATGCAAACTATCACATATCAAGCCAAAAAGTGAATTAAGTCTTAAACAATTGAAATTAGACATGATTTGGCAAAACAGTTTATCTACAAAAAAGTGGACTACCAAAGCCAGTGTATTATGAGCTCATTAAATTCTGATCTTGACAGCATTGTTCAATGGGGATTCAAAAACTGTGTAGAATTTAATGCTTCGAAAACTCAATGCTGTCTACTGTCACAAAAGCGTAACCCTCCCCCAATGCCACTATCTATGGGTGCATCGAGGAGATCACAAACCACTTGTTGTGGAGTGATTTCATGTAAGAAGTTTTTTACCCCTTGTGATCTGGCTGCTATTTACAAAGCTTTTATTCGCCCTAAACTCCAGTATAACTCTCATATTCGGGCTGGAGCCCCAATAACTTACCTGAGTCTTGGATAGAATTGAAAGAAGATAGGTGATCGTTCTCTCTACGAGACATTTGCTTCTCTCGAACGAAGCCGCAAGGTCTCATGCCTGTCATTGTTTAATCGTTATTTTTATAAACAATCCTCTCTATTGAAATAGCCAGTTTCTTTTCTTCCATTAAATAATTCAACTGTAATACCCGTACTGCTAGGAATGCCCATCAGTTTACCCTTGAGTCCTATTTCGGACGTACTTATAAGTACAGAGATTCTTTCTTTAGCCGCACTACGTGAATGTGGAATGCTTTACCTGACTCAATATTTCCCACTCTTTACAATGTGCAGACATTCAAAACCAATGTGTATTGGTTTCTCCTTCCTAATCCTACCCACCTTCTCTAATTGCTCGCACTGTTTTTAATCATTATAAGGGCGTCATCGGTTATTCGCAAATCATCACTGCCTAAGATTAAATTATCATCAGTTCTATCTACCTCAGCAGCAGACGAGACACCAGCAGCAATCATATCTTTACCTTTCATAAGCTTTCACACTGCATGGGGCTTTAGCAAAATCGTCACTCTGCGTAGAAGATTTAGAATTGCTTGAAGTTTTTGCTTTCAGCTTAGATGAGGAAACTGTTTTTTTTCCTTTGTTGATATGCGGCTTTTTGACAACCAATTTCAAAGCAGGATATGAAGAGAGGGTTATTTTAGGCAAAGGTGAAGATAGAGACAATAATCGAGGAAAAGAATATGATAAGCTCTTCTCTTTACACTGTTGTAATAATTGTTTATTATTGGAGCGGGTCATACGAGAGGACTTCACAAGGTTATCAAATTCTAATTTTTGGTCAACAAAGAATTGATAGAGGTCTTTTATTGTTGGTATGCAACTTAAAAAAGAAATGTTCCATATGTACCACACTTTCAATATATGTCATCGTTTGATTCAAGAGTAGCGCGATCGGATTCACTGATTTTAGTGCATTTTAAATGAAAACACGATTGGCAAACTCCACAAGAAATCAAATCATTTTTAGAAGCAAGAAAATTGCAATGTGAACATTGAAATTCCATAATGATAACAATAGCAATTACTACATAGACTGTCTTTTATGAAAGCTAGACGGATACTGACATCTACACAAATTATTACATTTTATCTTGTTAAGGTATTTGTATTTTTAAATAGTCGTCCTAATACATTGGGAACATACTGAAATATTAATGCGTTTTCAACAATTTTAGAGACACTTTGGTTATTCTAGAGATATTATCAAAATGCAAGCACCACATCCGAAGAACAAGGATGAGAATCTAAAAAATAGTATGAAAAGCTGAGGGTACTGTCATCAGTGAAGCAATAAAGTGGGTAAGTAGTTTCAGACAAAAGATCATTTATGAATATAAGGAAGAGAGTCGGAGACAAAAAGGAGCCCTGGGGCACACCAGCGTTTATTTTGTGGATATCAGATTTGAACCCGTTTAATACTACTTGAATCGAACGGTTCGTAAGGTAATTTCTAATCCAATAAAGAAGAGATTCGTCGATAACAAAAGCACTCATTTTCGATAAGAGAGCTTGATGCCAAACTCTATCAAATGCCTTTGAAATATCAAGTGCAATAACCTTGCTTTCTCCAAAACTATGTAAAGATTTGTTCCACTGTTCGGTGAGTTAACCATGAGATCATCAGTGGACCTATTGCAACGAAAGCCATACTGCCGGTCATTAAGAAGCTTCCGTTCTTCAAGATATTTCTTAAGCTGAAAGTCGATCAGCGTGTCCATGACCTTGGAAAGAAGGGACGTAAGTGCGATTGGACGGACGATAGTTAGAGGGGGATGATGATTCGTTTTTTTTAGGGACTTTTTAGGCTGGACAAATAAAGTTTTCCATCCACTCGGAAGCAAACCAGAAGAATAGGACAGATGACAAAAGCTTACGCAGTGGTTTTGCCAGCGTTTAACAATAGCGGGGACACTATCCCGGCCAGCGGATTTGTGAATGTCAAGATCTTTTAGTACTCGAATATGTCCGTTACAAGTCTTTTTAGCTTTTTGACCGTATTCCAGTTTTCATCAGTAGAGTTGGCTTTATAAATCCGGAAACTTACATCCTTGATCCTAATAACCTCTTTACAGCTCGAATCAAACCATGAGTTTTCTTTAGGCTTGTATGATTTTACCCCATTCGGGATAAAATTTCTCATTCCACAAAGAATTACGTTTGTAACCATATCTGCGCTGGAATCCACGTCACTATCGAGGAAGTCGTTGAGACCGTTCCAGTTGGCTTTCGCATATTGCCATACGGTTGTCGAAGGGTTAGCAGATATGACCAATTGGTCTGATGTGCCTAGAGTTGATAATACACTAACCGCAAATTTATTAGGATTAGGATTGACCTGCAACGTCAGGAATCCGAATTGGTTCGTCAACTAGCTGAGTCCGATGGTTTAACTCAGCAAAAATCTCGACATACCTTCCTTCGGATGGAGAGACAGTTTTTTCATCATTATAATATGGAAGAATATTTTCTCAAAGCAAAATTATCTTATCATTCCAATAAAATGTTTTGTAAGAACATTACTTTGCTTTGCAACTTGGGAAATGGATAAGTTTAAAGCAGTAGCAAAAATTCAAACGAATTTCATGGAAAAAAAACACTTTTTGATGTACTAACATTGCAATTAATTTAAAAAACAGGGCTTGCAAAATTATTTACCAACACCTTTAAGCATCAATAAGACTTTATCTGTAAAGTTGCTGCACATTCAGATAATCGTTTGACCATGAAAATGCTAATGTATGAATTGCGCAATAGGGATTGAAGAACCTTAGGGTGGCAATATATTGCCTATAAATGTAGATAAAGTCTTCATTACGATTTAACTTCGGTCAACTAAAAAAACACCTTAACAATATATTTCAAAGATAACAACTCCTGCCCTTTAACGAAAGTCCATGCAACGGAAATTTCCAGCAATTTTCTGCAATATTCGAGCAAAAGAAGGCTGCTTTAATATTATGAGTATTTGTTCAGCCTTACAATGCAAGAAACAACAGAATTATTTAATAATTTAAATTATATATTTTTTATTATTAATCGCTCCATACAGTGCCGTTCTAAAAATGTTGGCCAATCTTTGTGTTGAAATAATGAAATATTTTAAAATTCCCATAAGAAGCTATTGTTATCGGTCTGAATTGTCGAATTAACATTTTTGAAGTTTCTCTACGTTTCAAGGTCCCTAGACTTAAGTAAAAGATTTTTAGAGAAATGTATGTGCGTGCGTGTGTACGTATACGTTCGTCCGTACGTCTGTACTTCAGTACGTTCGCTACGTTTTTTCGTCGTCCACAGCTCAAGAACCAGTAGAGCTGTCGACTTCAAATAAATTTTGTTTACAGATAATAATGCAGAAAGGGCTCTAAAGAAAATTAAGTATGTGGTTTTTTACCATAGCAATTTGGAAAAATTGTTAAAATTCTACGAACCACTAACGCTAGAGACTTGAATATATATTCAAATATATTTTTGTAAAAAATTCCAATTAACTTTTTTTTTATAAATCAAAAACAAAAAACTGAGAACAAAAATTTGTCGCCTCGAAAATTTTAAAAAATGATTTTATCTCCTAACCAATTTTACGCAACAAAGAATAACGTTTTCAGCATCTGGTAAAAATCGAAAACCTAAAAGAAATATTACTCAAAGTTGGAAAAATTGATTTTCGACTCAAATATCTTTCCAAAAACTTGAGATTATGTGTTCCAACTAATTTTGTATTATCAGAAATATTATTTTCAACATTCGGACAAATTTTACCAAAATTCACATCACAACAGTTTTTTTTTACAAAAAAAGTAAAAACCAAATATCTTTTTAAAAATTAAAAATGTTGGCATCAAACTAATTTTATCTTATAAGAAATACAGTTTACAACAATACACAATTTTCATACAAAAATTAAAAACAGATAATTTTCGACTTCAGTACATTTTTTATAAAAATTAAACAGTCCGTTTTTTTCATAAAAAAAATAAAATCTTTGTGTACTCAAATTTGGTAAAAATTGATGTTCGGTTCTCGATATCTCGTGAACAATAGAAGATATTGACTTTAAATTAATTTCATTCATCCAATTTGTACAAACTTTCTCGTTAACAGAAATATATTTTGAAATCAAACTTTTTCATCATATGCATGATACGAATATTGCGGGTCTTATATGATTTATATGATTATTATGCATGAATAATTCAACTGACAATTTCTTAGCACAACACGAAAACCTGAAAACTTTTTAAGCAAGACAAATCCACAGACGGGATGGGAAGTTATCAATGTGTGTCGCATCCCAGCCTCCTTTTTTATTATTATTTGTCCAGTATTAAAATACAGGACAACATTTTTCAGGAAATTATCAAATAGTTTGATTTGCAAATTATTGCACAGTCAGTTTTTCAATAAAGAAATAATACGTCATTACTAGCTGAGTTGACAAAGATTTAAAATTCGTTATGTTGATATATATAAAATGATATATCAATTAAAAATGATATTGTATAACATTTGTCTCGAGAGAGATATATATTTTTAATAACTTTCTCATAATCACCAACGACAGAAAAATCAACAAGCCACCTTCTATTGCTAAATATTTTAGTATATAAGTTAAGGTACCCTTACCTTCTGTGTACCTATTCTCTTACATCAATCATCATTTAATACCACGGTAAGGTTATCTTTAAGTTATATGTACCTGCCTTTGACTATAAAAACGTTAAAAAAAGCAACTTTATGCTTATACTTAAACTTAACAAGAAATTCCCCCTCAGTTATGTCTTGAAAGACATTCGAAGATAATTTTCTACCCCATAAAAATGATATTAACCTGCACTATAAAGCGTTTCATCAGCCGTACATCATATGCAACAAACCCATATTGCCGACCTAACGACGACGACCATGCTTAAATTCATCCAGGTTAAACTCCATATAGAGAGATGTGTACCTATCTATGTATAGGTTTAGATACCTCATGATGTTGTTAGCCCATAACAATGCTCATAACTTTTATACGTAACATTTTTATCGGAAATTGCCAAACAGCATTCACCCACTTACAACTACCTACCACCTCGTTCCATACATCCCTTTATCATCCATTCATTCATACTCCTATAAGGTCCTAAGGTACATAACATAGGTAGATAGGTATGTGAGGATAATATGAATTGAGGATAGGTACACAACACATCACATCAACGACGGAATTCACCCACAGGACACTGAGCAATTTCGTTACAGTTCATTAGACATCATCCGTCCGTCGCTCGTCGTCGTCCTTGATTCTGATGCTGAAGCTGGATTCTGAATGTTGGATTCGGATGCTCCTCATCCTGACTCCTCTTGTTTTGGTTTGAATGGTTTCAGGGATCCTTTTTATGCGTTGCATTGGTCAAACACAGGATATGTAGTTATGTGATTCATATAAGTTCCCTCTCTCCCACTTTTGGAGCACACAGGATGTGTGCACTTTAGTCTACCGGTTGCCCTCACTTTCGCCACACAATGGACTAAAATGTTTTTCGATTGTTCGGTTTCATTCCCATAGAATTGCAAAGAGTGTGTGTGCAAGGATAACCGACATAAATTTGGCCAAAAATGGTTCTTTCTTTTTTTTCTTGTATAGGTAGACCGACCACGTCATCCTTTTTCTGCTCCTCATTTCTTTTTGTTGTTGTAGATGTATACCTAAATGTATATCCGAATATCTGAACTGAAACGTCTTCTCCATTAACTGTACAGGGAAGATATTAAGAAAGTGGTGTACATCCAGAATGGGGGTGGGATGAAGGGTGGCTTAAGGGTTCAGTGAATGTACCTTTTGGCCTGGTAGCGCAATATTATACGGAACGAGAATGCCCTCTTTTACGGTTTATAACCTCATTGTCCTTCTTCTTCTTCTTTATTTTTTCTCCTTTCTTTCATTTTCTTTAATCATCATTATCTGAAATGTTGTCATCATCATTGTCATCATCTTCGTCGTCGTTTATGCCTCCTGGGTCGAGCTGTGCTGATGCTTTGCTCATCAATCGCATCTTAAAGATTGTATACCTCGCGTTCTCGTACCGTCGCGTCGTTTTCGTCGTCGTTGTCTTCGTTTGGACTGTCGTTTGGTCGTTTAGGTACATCTACCTATAGAAGAGACCTCCTTTGGACTCGATTAAAGGGATCATTGAGATTTGTCAGCAGAAACAGCAAAGCGCTTTAGGCACTCACTTCTTCTTCTTCTTTTTCTTCTAAGATTGGTTGTAATGCCTACAAAGGTAGTATGACGATGATGATGATGATGGTGTGTGCCTGTGCACTTCAAGGATATTTTCCTTTTTGTCTTCATCCATTTCTTTATACAAACCTCATCTCATATAATGTTATATGTACCGTATGTAGACATCACGGCTAACTAAGCAAACACATTAGGTGATAGAGCATAGTCAAGTCAAGTCAGTTAGTTGTTGGTATGACGGGCGGTACTTTATGGATATGTGTCCTGAATGCGAAGCAGTCTCATCATCGTCATCATTATATTGAATCGCTTTTGCAACATCTGAAAGGAAAAATAAGATCCTTTTGGCCTATCTGCTTATAATTTCTTCAAGTATAGCATCTCCTTCATAATCTGGGACAAGGTGTATACCTACTATATACACTCTTGGGCCAAATCAAGTCTTTTATAAGGAGCACATATTATATCAGACAATGATTTACAGTCCAAATCATTTGATTTGGGATTAAATTTTTTTAGGGGTAGTGGAAAATAGTTGACGATTGTAATTTTAGTCTTAAAATATGTGAGCAATTTTTGTGGGATATTTGTCGAAAATGTTATCTTAACATCAGAGATATATCCCACTGCATTTGTAGGATATTCGATTTAAAAGTCAATTGGTTTCAATAGTAAGTCAAACCACTTATAGCCTCAAATTTAATCTTTCAAACGCTTAAAGGTATATTATTGTCTAGGTTTGAGAAATTAGAATTTGTAATTGGGATGAAATATTACTAATTAAAGAAAATTTAAGAATGCCTGGTTGTGGGACATTCGCGAAATATATTAGCCTAAGAAAGATAAAGTCAATCGTCCAAATAGTTAATTCATGAAATATGATTCGAATCAGCACAAAATTTCATCCTAAGCAACACTTGAAGAGTCCCCAAACATTACCTTATTGGCTTTTTGTAAAAAAGAAAAATAACTTTTTGAAAATTTTAAAATTAATTACATTTCACTTGTGAGACATTCGCAAGCAAAAGCAATAATTCCGCGTAAGAAAGAAATTATTTTTTAAATTCATGTTCAAGTTAAAAATATAATAATTCCTAAGCACCAAAAAAGAAGAGCAAAATCATTAAAGCTTAGCTTATTGATTTCATTGACAGTTCACCCATTATTGATTTGGGATTTTCAACTTATATTTGGGATATTCGAATTTAAAAGAAAGTTTCAAAAATCTAATTTATTTCATTAGGAAGCCACTTTTTATAAATATTTCATTTGGGGGATATTCGTTCAAATTTTATACTCCCACAAGAGAATTAACGGTAAAAGCACAACTTTTAAAGCTAAAGAAAAATGTTAATATTTTTGAAGAAATCTAACTTAGACAAATTTTCAAGCACTTTCATTAGCGGGTTAATTACATTCGCAAAACGTATCACTAAATCCAATTATGTAGATGTAATTGTCTATAATAATATTTTAAAGCTGAAGAGTTTGTTTGTGCGTTTTGTTTGTGTGTTTTGTTTGTTTGTTTGTTTGTTTGAACACACTTATCAAAGGAAGGTCCGATTTGAAATATTTTTTTCAGTGTTATAACGCCCTTTTATTGAGGAAGGCTAAAGCTGCAAGCTGCAAGCTGCAAGAACTGCAATTCAGAATGTTTGCAAATTGGGGGATTTGTCCCTCTCTGAGAGTTTTTACTACGTGCGCTTCAAAAACGGTTAAAGTTTTGCTAAAATAATGTATAACATAATAGTTTTAAAAGATTACCCGACAACAAATTTCTATCACTTTAACCTTTTTTATCATCATCATCGGCTCGGCAACCGGGATCCAAACCTGGCTTCTTACAACAAGTCTCTTTATTTATCCCGATCGCGAGCCGATGCCATTCAATTGCGCACTCCAAGGCTTCGGGCGTTCTAGTTTTTCACCTTCTCTCCAGCATAACCATGATTGGCTACGCTGTCGCCTACGATAAAATGTACTACAAAGATCTTTTCGAGGTAATCTAACGAGCTTATATTTTGTTAAATTGTAATTGTTAAATTGATTGTAGCGTCTCCGGAATCGTCATGCCTCCCAATTCTTTATCTTGATTAAGAGATTATAGTGCCTTAACTATGTAAGTACTGGAAGAACCAATGAGTACCTTGATGGTTTGACCAATCTTTCTTGTGGCAGTAGACTTTGTGTTTCCTTAAGTAATGTGCAGCCCCATATTTTGTGCCACCTGCTAGATCTGGATAAAGCAATCCTGAACTGCTTATTGATGTCGCCTGCCCTCTTGTTGACGTTCCAGAGTAACGAATTGCATTCTCCAACGCTGGAGATGCTGAATTCTCTAATGGCTTTGTATAGTTCTCTCTTGACTATGCATGTAAACAGATATTGTTGGGATCTTTATGTTTTTACACAATTCTATCGCCATTGCTGAACACCTTTGTTCTAAAATATAGCATTCGAGAAACGACTCGGATTGAAGTACTGTACAAAAGGTCAGTAAATGGTTATATTAAGTTCAATTGTTCTTATCAGGTATTTTCAGTGCTTAATTTGTGGGATTTTCAAAAACAAAAACTACAAGTCAAAAGCCATGAATTCTTTTAACTTGTAGGGTAAATACATTGTTAAGTCAATTTAAGTCCGTAATATTCACAAATCAGACAAAAAAACTCGTAAGCCTAATATCTTGGACTGTTTGCAAAAAAAACTGCATAACATTTAAATTGTAGAATATATTTTTGGGATATTCAAATGAAAATATTTTCGAAAATCAAACACGTTCTTCAGGAACTTGAACATTCAAAAAACAACGTAAGCCAAGTAATACCATGTTTTCTGTCAAAAAATGGTCAAATAGTTTGAATAGTTTCTAAATAAATTTGTTGGGATATTCGAAAATATTAAACCACTTTTTAAATAAATAATAATTCATTTACATGTTGAATGAATATTTTCAATTATACACAGTTTAGATTTTGATCAAAATAAATGTATAGACCTTTTTTGCGAAAGCAGGTTTCAAAATAAGTAAGTAAGTAAATAAGTTCTAATTTTGTGAAAACCATTGTTTTGCAATATTTACAACACCTTACAGGGAATATCCCACGTATCATGGAAAGAATTACATTTGAAGGATTTGTCAATTACTCGAAAAAAAGCAGGGAACTATTAAAAGTACATATTATAAAATAAAATGGAAGCCTAGAAATACTTCATAAAATTTTAGATTTGATGTTAGACTTGTTATTTTTACCTCATCTTTGGGATATCCGAATTCAAAACAATGTCTCATGTATCTAAATGATTTCATTTGTTTTGCACTTTGCAAATCTGATAAGTTACAAAATTAATCTGGGTCATCATAGAATTATGAATATTATTTTATTTGTATGATATTTGTTAAAAAAGTGGAAAACTAAGCGGTAAAAAAGCTCAATTTGTAGAGCCAAAGAAGAATTTAAATATTTAAAAAAATCAAGCTCAACTGTATTTCCAAACAATTACATTTGTGGGTTATTCGAATTCAATCAAACTGAAAAAAAGGTACCTTAGTCAAATTATATGTTATTAAATAATTGCCTTAAGATCTTAAAAACACTTATCTTAAAAAAGTTTGTTTTTTTGTTTGTTGGTTTGTTTGTTTTGTTTGTTTGTTTGAAAGCGTTAATCTCAGGAACTACTGGTCCAAATTAACAAATTCTTTCTGTTCAGTGTTAGATATCCCTTTTACTTATACGAGCACCAATAAAGAATGTTTCGTAGATGTTTTCCCCTTTGAGAGCTTGCACTGAGTGCGCTGCGTAAATGGTTAAAGAGTTGATAAAATAATGTAAGACTGAATTGGAAAACACTGTTTATATACATATTTTGTGTAAGAAGGTTTAAAAATAACTGGTAGCCTTGACAAAATTTAAGCTCATTTATTAAATTCTGATCTTTACAGCATTGTTCAAGGGGGAACCAAAAACCGTGTAGGTTTCAATGCTTCGAAAACTCAATGCTGTCTACTGTCACAAAAGCATAACCCTCCTAATGCCACTATCCATGAGTGGTACTTGCATCGAGGAGACTGAACAGCTATCAGTCCTAGGTATGTGCATTCCAAACCACTTGTTGTGGAGTGATCATGTATTTGACATCGCCAAAAATGCTGCTAAGTGTTTAGGTGTTTTCCGACGATGCAAGAAGTTTGTTACCCCTTTTGATCTGACTAAAATTTATAAAGCCTATATTCGTCCAAAACTTGAGTAGAATTTCCATATTTGAACAGGTGCTCCTACAACCCACTTGAGTTTCTTGGACAAAATTCAAAAGAGAGCTCTAAAAATGATAGGTGACCGTTGTCTAACTAAAACTTTTGCAACTCTCGATCGACGTTCGTAAGGTTTCATGTCTCTCATTATTTTATCGCTACTCCCCTCAAACAATTCAATCGTAATGCTCGTTCTTTTAGGAATGCTCATCAGTTTACCCTTGAGCCCGGTCGCACTGTAAAGTAAAGAGAATCTTTTTTTAGTCGCACTACACGAATGTCGAATGCTTTACCAGACTCAATATTTCCCATTAATTACAATATGCAGGCATTCAAAACCAATGTGCATCAGTATCTCCTTTCCAATTCTAGCCTAGCTTCTTAATTGCTCGCACTGTGTATAATCATTATAAGGGTATTCATATCCCCATATCCTCTTGAGTGCGCGCACAATATGAAAAAAATCTACCTTGTATTAGTAGTTTTTGGTATATTAATAACACCCTGTATCGAATATCCCACAAATCAGTTGCTAAATCCCACACATAGAAACTTTTCTACAACAACAGAAAATCAATCACGCTTAGTTTATGTAACAAGTACCTATAACAGCTTCTTGTATCCATTTTCATGTCTTGCAACCACCTTGAATAAGAAATGATGTCATCCTTAAATCCTGATCAAGGAAAGACATCAATCAACTGAGGTGGAGTGTTTGAGAAAAGAAATTATTGTACCAAGGAGTACCTACTAAATTCAATATGGCATAGTCTGCAGGATATAATAATTCTCTTTATATTATATACGTTCTCATAATACACCTACAAGGTAAACGTTTCCATATTCACCCAATACCGCTACCTCCATACCGTTCTGCCACTCTGCTATTGTCTGGGCTTTTGGAGAGCAATGAGGTGTATAACAATACACTTCTTATACATACATAATTCTGTATGTGGGCCTCGTGGGCCCCAAGGATTATGGCAGGCAATGAATGAATCGAAAAAATTCATATAGAAAGGATCCAACTTGAAAATCTGCTGTTTAAGTCCTTAACAAAGAAATTGCTTCATTGGCGCTTTTCATACGTTTCATGCCTTTAGAGATGATGATGATGATGACGATGATGACGACGAGGACTACCTACCACCTATGATGTTCAGTCGTCGTTGATGAGGGTGAAGGCGATGGCAAGGGGCTAAGTATGGGGAAAAGAGCCCAGATAAAAGGACTATAAGGATAAGAGGACGTAATCGATTGATTTTCAATAATCGAAATGAGGATAATGCCTGCCACGTTTATATTACTGTAGCACTTATTTGTTTGTGAACGGAAAAAATGATTCACGCGCCCTCTTTGAGACCATATAACAACCAAACCAATGCTGGAACTGGAGATGGAGCTGTAGCTGTATCCAGGATATAAAACGCATCATAAAGGACCAAAAGCATTCTCGCAGGTGGTGATATAAACATATCGTATATGGATGGCAGTTTCGTAGCAGGATCAAGCTATATACTCATAGTATAGGTAATACCTACACACAATGGTGATACTGACGATGATGATGATGATGCGAAAAGTTCCTCTGGCGTGAGATGATGCTTAACTGCGTCTGCAGCAGCAATAGCAATATTGTCTGCGTTCAATTCATGTGGTGATAACTGCAGCGGAATAAATCTCAGTAATAACAATGTGAGGAATTATCTTGCCGGATGCTGAGGGTTCTTACTCGATTTTGTTCTCGTTCTTCTTTTATTTTGTATTCATTTTGTTTTAACAAGAAATTTGCCAATTGCATTTTTATGCTCAGGCTCAAGCCCGCGCAAGTAAATTGAATTTGTTGAGAGCGTTAATGAATTTCAGATGCAAGTACCAACCTACCTATAGGTAGTGAAATGATACTTGGAACAAAAGTTACATTTAATCCGGCTTCATATTAAGAACCTTACACTATAAGAGCTTCTATAATCTATATACGTACAAAAATAAAAAAAAAACTATCAAGGACTTCAATTTGGTCAGGCTCTTATTACATGACCTATTATGTCTTTATACAAAA
This sequence comes from Eupeodes corollae, assembly GCF_945859685.1. Taxonomy (NCBI): domain Eukaryota; kingdom Metazoa; phylum Arthropoda; class Insecta; order Diptera; family Syrphidae; genus Eupeodes; species Eupeodes corollae. The sequence goes on along the minus strand of NC_079147.1, from coordinate 19,455,474 downwards.
CATATTTGAACATATAATTTGCAATAAAGAAAAACTTGGAAGAATTCAATATTGAAATTTAAGTAAAAATGGAAAACAAAATCAATACCATTTTGAAGTACATATGTGCTAGCTATACAAGAAATTGAAAGGATCAACGAATAACTATGTTGACGAATGTTATACTTAAAAAACGCATTTTAAATCCCAAATACTCCTAGTGTTTTAAGGTGTTTTAAGATGCTTTAAAGTATACATATTTTCACATTGGTAAGGTTTCAGAATTCAAAGAAATACTGGCACTGAGCTTATTATTTATCTTCTACGTTTGATATCGTAAGTTTTCGAAAAAGTATTTCTTCCGCATCTAATTACCAATAATAGCAAAAGAAAAAAGGTTTGATATATTAGTATTACTTTGGATTTAAAGAGAAGCACTCAATTATTGGCCAAAGTAACGATGTAATTGAGAAGGTTTTTAAAGGCTAATATATTTGTTCGACGGTCTTTTAAGATTTTTCGCAAGTCGCCTTTTAAATTAATACAAGTCCTGGCTAAAAGAGTGTGTATAATTATTAAAGAAAATCCAGAGAACAGAATTCTCCCAGCTAGACCCAGAAACAAGTATTCAGACTTCAATGAAATAATGGCTTCTGTACCATAAGGTAAAGTTATAGGTTAGATTTTGTGACTTTTATTTACACACGATAACCCTTAAGTAGGTTTAGCAGAAGCTTTATGGACGAGGAAGAGGAAGAAATAGTTCTTCACCTCCTCTAAACAAGCCTGCTATAAGAGAAATCTCCTATACGTTTAAACGATCTCAGCCACACTTACAAGTAGCTCCAATTATTTTCATAGAGCTCAGAAAATTGATTCAAGATGTATGTGGTATCACAATGTGAGAACAACTTCATTTAACGTTACCCAACCTACACAGAAAGTGTGTTAATTCTATCAGCTCAATTCTTAAAGTAAAATGAAAATTTTAATTTTTGCTATTCGATAGAAATTACGCCTTCCCATTAATTGGCTGCGTTCAATCTCGCGTTGGATAGGGTATCTTGGATAGGTGGATTTTTATATATCTTGTAGAACGAGTTGGATAGCTGTATTGAGATAGCTGTCAAAAAATAAAAGCAATTTTCAGCTGTTTAAGCAGAGAAACATTTAAGCTTCGAATTCAAAATTGTTGAAAGATAAAACATTTACATTTAAAAAATTAGATTATAATTACCTTCTAAAATTCGGAGGCAAATAGCTTCTTCATCGTCTATTATGTACAGAACATCTTGAAATACAACTTCAACTAACATTTTGTATGCTTTTGTTTACCAACAAATACAAAAAGCTGCAAGTTTCTTGAAATTCAACCATGTGTTGAGCTAGCTGTTCTGGCAGATACCTACATACATACCCCAAAAATTCTTGAATACCTTTGGATTCCTTTTTTGACTTCTCAGCTGTTTTTGATCAGCTGTTATTTTACACGTAAAACACTAACAAAGAGGTATCCAGATACCCTATCTGTCTAAGATTGAACGCAGCCATTAATTCGTGAGGAAAGTTGATTAAAAAGTTAGTCAAGAAAAACCTCCGTAACTATAAAGTCAAGTCCACTTATGTCAAAATGGTAGCTCATCATATTTTTTGATTGAATTGAAACATATTGAAAGAAAAATAAATAATATTGCTCTACAATATAAAATACTAGTCGTGATAGACTTGAAGCTTATAAAATAAATTGGGTGACGCAACAGTCCGTTGAGAACTAGGGCCGTAGTAATGTTGTGAGAGATGGAAGGATCGTGCAGTTTATATCCCGAATCCGAACGGCTACTTTGAGAAACACTTTTTCATGACAAGTGTTACTCTTGAAGAATTAGTCAATTCCTCGCAAGAGGCAGTACCTGTGAAAAGACTTAAGATGGCATAGGCCGGGATCGAACCCAAGATCTCTGGCATGACAGTCCAACGCACTAACCATCATGCCACGGGTACTACAGACTTGAAGCTTGCCTAAGACAGAAATTGTTCTTGACACGATAAAGTAAAGGTAGAGATTTGTGAAGTTCCGAGTCTGAAATGTATGATACTTGAAAAACCCTGGCCAAAATGTAGATACGTTTAAAGAATGTAGTGGACTGCAAATGAAGTTCCTTATGTTGTCTGAACTTGTCAATTTGTATTCGTTTTATTAAAAAAAAGTTCACTTGAAAACGTCAAAAAGTGACGTATAGTGAATAAAAATATAGGAAATAGGCATAGCTCTAGGAATAGTACCTAAGTATTACTTTTAAAATTTCAGAAAATCAGACTTTATAAGGATTTAGAAAATTACTTTTCAAGCAGGCCGTAAATATAATTGCGAATTCTATTCCTCCAGGTCGCTAACTTACTGGCTTTCCGATACTAACAAAATACCAGACCTTATTGACTTTTTCGTAGCTAAAGGAATCAAACGAAATCACATTAGTGTTGAAGGTAATTATGACCTGTCATCAGATCATACTCCAGTGATTCTATCACTAAGTGAATCGGAAGTAGTAGAAAAAAGTAATCCAAAGCTTGTAAATAAGAAAACAAACTGGAATGATTTTAGAGAAAGGCTTTTAAGTTTTATAAATTTAAGATCTCCCATGGATACAATTGAGCAAATTGTCCATGAAGTGGAACAAGTTATAGCTGATGTGCAACAGGCCGCTGAAGAAAGTACTCCAACATTTTCTAATAGAAGACAAAATGAAATAAAATATCCTTTAGAGATAAGAGAGTTGATAATAGAGAAAAGAATATGATAAAACACCGTTTAACCGTATAAGCAACAATCTTAAAAAACAAATTTACAAATTCAAAAATGATTCACTCAATACATTCCTAAGGAATTTAACGACTGATGCTTCAACCGATTTTTCGCTATGGAAAGCAGCCAAGTGCCTGAAATGACCGCAGTTACAAAACTCGCCCTTGAAATCTCAAGATGGGAAATGGATCGGTAAGCCGAAAGAAAAAGCTTACCTTTTTCGCTGAACATCTTGCGAATGTTTTTAAGCCATACTCATCGAACGCGGCTGAAAATAGTTGAAATAATCTGTTGATAAGATAGATTAAAGTGAAATACCAATTGTAAGACTTAAAGAAATAAAAAGTATGTGTTTACATCAACTATCAAATGGAAAATCACCAGGTTACGATCTAATTACTGCTCAGGTTATGAAAGAAATGCAATTGAAAGCCTTCATAAAACTCCAATATATAATAAATGCTTGCCTTAAGCACCAGTATGTCCCGCACCGTTGAAAAATTGCTGAAGTAATTGTCATACCAAAGCAAGGTAAGCCACCTACAGAAGTGACGGCTTACAGACCAATATCGCTTATACCAATTATGGCAAAAGTTTTTGAAAAACTGCTTCTGAAGAGAAAATCATAGAAGAAAGAAGGTCAATCCCAAACCATTAGTTTGTTCATAGAATATCGGATGTAATAGAAAAAGTATTAGAAGGAGAACAAGTATGTTCAGCTATTTTCTTAGATGTTGCTCAAGCTTTTGACAAGGTTTGGCATGAGGAACTTGAGTACAAACTGCTAAGGGATCTTCCCAGGCAGTACTTTGAAATATTAAAATCGTACATCTCAGACCGATTGTTTAGAGTAAGGTACGATCAAGAATACTCGGAATTGAAGAAAATACAAGCCGGTATACCACAAGGAAGTGTCCTAGGTCCTACCCTGTATTTACTATATACAAGGGATGTTCCAGTTGGTAATCACACTATAATGGCTACTTTTGCAGATGATACCGCAATTTTGGTACCCTACAAATGTGTCTCTAAGGCAGCAGTAAAACTTAAAAATGCCGTCGACACAGTGAGAGCTTGGACCGAAAAATGGCGTATCAAACTCAATGAAACAAAATCTTCACATATAAACTTTACAAATAAAAAGATAAACTATATTCCAATAATCATTAATAATCAAGCTGTACCTTACGCCAATACGGCCAAATACCTTGGAATGACTTTGATGCAAAGCTTAAGTGGAAAGATCACATCAAAAAGAAAAGAGAAGAACTAAACTTGAAATATAGAAAAATGTACTGATTGCTTGGTAACAACTCTGATTGATAATCCAAAACAAAATGCAGCTGTATAATCAAGAACTAAAGCCAGTTTGGACCTATGGAATCCAATTTTGGGGCTGTACAAAGAAAACAAATACCGAAATCATCCAAAAATTCCAAAACAAAGTCCTTCGTGGAATAGTTAATGCACCTTGGTACATAAGAAATACCGATCTACATCGTGACTTACAAATAGAAATGGTTACAGAAGTTGTTGAAAAATACGCTGTATCGCACAACCAGAGACTGCAAAGTTATACTAATTCTGAATTGGAGTCCTCCTTGAATATAAGAAACCATGTTCGGAGATTAAGAAGAACCAAGCCTCATGAGCGTATGGTCTAAAAAAACATGGGAAAGTATTAAAAGTTTAAATTTCCCCCAACGTGAATGAACAAAATTAAGAAAGAAAAATCGGAAGTCGATCCTTCAAGATTGGTCCTGATGAAAAGGTGGTTTTAGTGGTTAAGAGTCCCACACTACTTGGTGTCGAATACTGCCAAGTGTCTTTTGAAGATTTCCTCCTGTCAAAAAAAAAAAGTTCCGCCCATAGACAATCTATGACGACCTATGTACATAGCACGAACAAAAGTAACAGGTAGAGGAGATACTGAATTAATATCACAGCATCAAAATGAAGTTAATTACTGGAGAAATGTGTTGAAGCGGATTGTAGCTGTCGTAAAGTTTTTTAGCTTCGCGAGGGCTTACATTTCAATGAGATCCTTGGATCTCCCAATAACGGGAATTATTTTGGGATACATTGAGTCGCTTAGCGAGTTTGACCCGTTTCTTTAAGCAAATATCTGTAATGAATTTATTCATGTCATGGTAAGGCAGATTCTGAAAACTATTGTAAAAGAAGTCAAAATGGCAAAATATTTTTTAATTAGCCCGATCTGTCTCATGTTGATCAACTAACATTTATTATTCGTTACGTAAAAGATCACGAGCCTGTTGAAAGGTTTTTAGACTTTATTCCTGAAGTTTTTGGAGTTTTCGGTAACAGATTGCACAGGCCAAAGGTACGACAACGCGGCAAATATATCAGGAAGTTTTTTTGGTCTGCAGGCAAGAATTTAAAAAAAAATGTAAATTTGCCACTTTTGTACCTTGTGAAGGGCACTCATTAAACTTGGCAGGAGTGGATGCCGCTGGGTGTGTCTTAGAAGCAACCAAATTCTTTGACACCAATCAGCCCAAAGTATTAGTCTGTCCAAGGCATTTTATAAGAGTTCTTTTAGGGTGTTAAGATACTTTCCTGAAACTGCTACAGCAACGTCGTCCACATAGGCTCTGAAGCCCTCCGCATCCAGACTAGTTTTTTCATTCACCACTAGGTTCCAGAGGAGAGGAGATAGATAGATAGATGTGTCCACGTGTTAAAAGCACCTTCGATGTGCAACCTAACCACATTGACATGCCATAGACAGTCCTTTTGATAATGTTCATTTAGATTTAGTAGTCTTGCCCATGGTTCAAGGTTACAGGAGGCAATTCCATTGAAGGAAATGACCGCCGACACTGTTGCTACGGCTTTTTGGACTCATTGAAAACTATCACCACTGATCAAGGGACGCAATTTGAGTCAGCACTTTTCAACGCTTTGACCAACTTGACAGGAACCAAACGTGCTCACACAGCAGCGTATCATCCACAGGCGAATGGGATGATTGAACATTGGCACAGACCTTTCAAAGCAGCCTTAATGTGTCACTCATCCTCAACAACGCCATGGACAGAGCTTCTCCCAACAGTACTGCTTGGGTTGAGAACGTGTTTTAAAGAGGATTTGAAGGCGTCTGCAGCTGATTTCCTTTATGGAACTTCCATCAGACTTCCAAATGAATTTTTCATAGACGAAAACATGCCTAATCCAAATACTCAAAGTTTTTTGGAAAAATTTCGCGAGCACATGCGATTGCTAAGACCTGTTCCTTATGCACATCACATAAAAAAGAGTGTATTCGTCCTTAAGGATCTTTATCACACGTTTTGCTTAGATCCGACGTTGTAAGAAAGCCATTGGAGCCTCCTTACACTGGACCATTCGAGGTACTCGAAAGATTATCGGACCGTCTCTTCACTATTCGGATGAATAATAAAGATGTTAACGTGTCAGTGGATCGACTTAAGCCTGCATTTATTGCTCAAGGAGAAATACCAACTGAAATCAATGTGCCAAATGAGGAATCCAGCCAGCAGCCAACACTCGAGCTTCCAAGAACACTAGAACCCAGCCAGAGTCAGCAGCATCAATTTGAGTTTCAAAGATCTCTAGAATTCAGTCAAAACTCACAGCAGCAACAAGACAAAGAAGCATTGAAATCTCCATCTCCAGCAAAATCCTCAAATATAAAAAGAAGAGCCGCTTTCAAAGGCAATAACATAACAATCGTGACATTGTCACTGGTGTGTGTGTCAACTCCATCAGTGTCGCAAACATTACCAACACATCAACATGCCACAAAAGTAGCAGCGCCAAAAATAAGAAAGAGAAAACAGATTCTGTTGCCACGACAAATTTATTAGTTCAGTTCAGTGTGCGCCTTCGTAAAGTATATATTACTTTTCCTTTTAGTAATTTTAATAAAAGATATATTATTTATTAGTCTTCGACTAAATCCTAATTGTTTTATTGGTGTAATAGTCATTACACTAAAACATAAACACATGAGCACCATCTGTTGGATTTATTAGACAAACATGCTGTCGGTTAAAAATAACCGCCACTTCATAACGTTTTACAATCTGAATCAACGCATTTGTGGTCTTACCATCGCATATCAACGCATACCGACTCTTTGCTGTAGCAAATACATCAACCACTAATCAATGACATTGCAACTACAACAACTGTCAATGTCAAGTGTCTGTCAGCTGTCAAATCCGCAACGACCATTTTCGTTTGCTCTTCCTCTTGTACCACTCGTGTTTTGTGCGCGATAAAGAAAAATTCGCATAAATTTTCCAATTTGTTGAGCTTTATTTTCTTTTTTTCGTAACTTCCACTGCAGCAATATTTTGATTTTGCATTTTCATGTTGTGATATCAAACATTTGATAAAGAAAAACAAAAATCAATCAGTGAGTGCGGCACTACAATCAAATCAATTGGAAAAAGAGACGAAAGTGAAAAAGAATTGAAGAAGAAAAACACTTCAAAAAATAAAGATAAAAACGCATTAATCCCCAACTCCAGACGAAGAACGAATTACGAAAAACGAAGAAAAGTTTTTTGAAATTTATTTTTTAATCGTTTGTTGAAAAAGAAAACAAAGAATTGCTCTTTTCAAGTCGATATGTAAGTCCTTTTGAAGAGGAGTTTAGAGTTCAGTCCAAAAAGAAAAAAAAATAAAGTTCGTGTTTTATTCCTCGATTCTGATCATAAATTAATTGAAAATTTATAAATTTGCAATTATTTTCAGTAAGAAATATCTTTAAGAAAATAAATTAAAATAAATAAAAATGCTACTCAGCCGAAACAAGTAAAGAATTAATTAAAATCTCGCCTCTGTAGTTTATGTTTATTTTTTTGTATTTATTTAAACAAGATGCTCTGGGTTTTTGTTTCATTTGTTGTAAACTATTTACCTAAGTTTATACATACATATATATTCTTGCTTATTTATCTAATTTACATGATTTTTAACACCCTTTTTTCCTCCTCGCGAAGTCCCAACTTTTGATTTGTGATCCAATTTATTTTATTTTATGGAGATTAATAATTCCGAAGTGGAGAGTTCTTTTTGTTTTGTTTGTTGTTGGTTTTTTTTTGTATTTTTCCTTCGCACACACCGCGAATAAAAACTGTAAATAATATTAATTCCAATTTAATTAAGTTCTATATTGATCGGCAATACTTTTAGGTTGAGGTACACACATAACTGGGGGTACATAGTTGAGTTGTGAGTCTAGCTGAGTGTGTTTCTTCTAGATTTAGAGAGACGAACGCGACGTGTAGATGGAGACGGGTTGCTTTTTTACTTATCCAATTAGCATTTAATTCTCTTGTATCCTTCTGCTTCTGTAAGTACTTAAGTAGGAAGGTGGGTAGGGGTACCTATTGGAATCGTAAGCATTTTTCGACAGTCGTTGGTTTGTGGTTCAGTGTGTTTTTATCATCTCACAAATTTCGGTCACGAGTAGATTTGTGCGTCTTCTTTATGTTCTGCAATTATCAACCCCCCCTTCAGGGAGTCTTGTTTGTGTCGTCGTAGTCGTTCTTTATAAAATTATGATGGTGTCTATTTGAAATTTAGCTTTCGACAGTTTTTTTATGAATTTACCTTTGATAGAGGTTGTACTTATGTGTGTATCTACCCTTGATGGTCGTCTATCGTTTCTCTCTCCCATGTGGTTGAGTTTCCCTTCTTCTATCAATCAAAGTCACAACTCTCAGATAAAGGTTGATAACTATAATTCATCTATCTACGTTTACCCGACGATAGCCGATAAGATAAAAATAGTAAGTACCTAACTTAGTAGTTTTTGAGTTTGTGGATCAAGTGGAGGGATTTAAGTCTACTTCATAATCTTCTCGGGGATAAAGAAAAGTCTAAGGTATTAGTTTGATTGTTGGTATTATGCGGCTTTTTAGAGATTTACATTTTGTATTGATATATTTTTTTTTCTTTGGCATCAATCCAAATGAAAAACGTGATTTTGTGTCGTTGATTTTTCTCTTAGACTATCTTAGCGGCAAATTAATGACACTTGTTAACTACAAAAAAGTTGAGAAATCTATTTTGTGTTTATTTTTAGAATCTCACGTTTTTTTTGTTTCTTTTTAATCATTTAAAGATGAATATTGACAAAAATACACAAAGTTTGAGGTTCAAATCGGCATGACCCACAAATGTATTTAAAAGCTGATAAAACCGCCATTTCTTAGAAGATTGCTCAAAATTGTTGACAAGTTGATGATAAACAGAAACAATGTGTTCATTTGGCATCAGCAATGATAGAAAGTAGCGAGTCTTTGTTTTAATTTCTATCATAGTGAAGAGATAAGAATTCCTTCAAAAAAGACCATCTTCTAACAGTGACTAAACAGTGAGCATAATTTTCTTAATTTAAAGACGATTTCTTTTAGTGTGAATAAAAATTAAGTTTGATTTAAATTGACTGAGTTGATAAACAGATGTGTATGATATTTTGTCATCCGAGTTTCCTACAAAAATCGTACGACATTACATAGCTCCCAACAAATCTTTGGGTTTGATAAAGTGTACGTTGTTCGTTAATTTAACTTACAAGTTATAAAACTCATACGTTTTTTGTAAAGGAAGGATTGACACTAAAAGTTCCCTATCCACGTATACGGAACTTTTTTTTTTTTTTTAAATAAGTACGTACTCGATATAAAAGCCGTCATACTACCGAAAGTATTTTGTTATTAATTTTTAGGTTTCAAATGAGACGAGTGTCTTATCGTTAGTGTTTTTTTGTAACTACATACTTTCCATTTAAAATGTCAAAGAAATAATTACCTACAAATTTCATATATCATTATTGTTTTTTTTTTACATCCCAACAAGTTCTTAGCAACAAATCGTTTAGATTAATATCCATATCAAATTTTAAAAAATATCGTTAATTTCTACATATTGTCACCTGAGTTCTATCTTGTTCTAAATGGTGGGAAATTGAATTTTAAGGCCCAGATCGAAAACTTTTGTTTATTTTACCAAATTAATTTTTGGAAGTGATGTTAAATTATATAAATTATATTTTACTTTTAAAAATAATATAAATAAAAATAAGAAACAGTATTTAATTCATTTTTCACTGTTTGTTCTTTCATAGTATTTTGTTTCGTTTTAAATATACAAATTATTATATTATTAAAATAAATAATAGAACTCAATGTCCCTGATTAAGAGATCCGAATCTAGTTAAAGTTGACTTTAACAAAATCTTACTTAAGGTGGCGCTACAGTCCGGGGCGGACCTGGGCCTCAACCAACATGCATCTCCAGCCAGCTCGGTCCCTAGCTAGCTGTCTCCAGATTCGCACGCCAAGTTCGCCAAACCCATCTTCTTCGCTTCCTTTGCAATGCTCAAAAACGCTCCACTGACATCACGCTTTGATCTTCCAATTATGTCAATATCTTCTGCGTATCTGAGTAATTGGATGGACCTTTTGGAAGATTGTGCCTCTAGTGTTGACGGTTGAGTTTTACACAATTCTTTCCAGAACGATATTGAAGAAGTCGCATGACAGTGCATCGCCTTGTCTAAAACTCTTTTGGCATCAAATGCATCGGTAAGATCTTTTCCGACCTTGATAGAACAGCGTGCATTCTCCATCGTCATTCTGCACAAACGGATAAGTTTGACAGGGATGCCAAAACTAGACATTGCTCGGTAGAGCTCTTCCCTATAGATGCTGTCATACGCGGCTTTAAAATCGATAAAGAGATGGTGGGTATCGATTTGAAGTTCCTGGGTTTTTTTTCAAGATCTGCCGTAGTGTGAATATTTGGTCGATAGTGGACTTTCCTGGTCTGAAGCCACACTGATAAGGACCAATCAGGTTGTTGAGGAATGGCTTCAGACGTTCACAGAGAGGATCTTATATGCAATGTTAAGGAGACTGATGCTTCTGTAGTTGGCGCAGTTTAGAGAGTCTCCTTTCTTATGTATCGGGCACACTATGCTGAGATTACAGTCATCGGGCTTGCTTTCTTCCGACCATATTTTGCAGATGAGTTGGTGCATGCTCCGTACCAAGTCATCGCCTGCTGCTTTGAATAGTTCGGCAGCGATGCCTTCAGCTCCAGCAGCTTTGTTTGACTTAAGTTTAGATATAGCTATCTTCACTTCGTCAAGGTCGGGTAGGCGGAATTGTTGATCTGCGTCGCCGAGGTTGAGTGGTTCTATCTCCCTTACAGCGGAATTCGGTTCGTCATCGCCGTTATATAATATGGAGAAGTGATCTTTCCAAATTCTCAGCATCGACTGCGGTTCTACTACGATGTTCCCCTGATCGTCTTTACAGGCTTCGGTTAGTGGCTGGTACCCTTGGGAGGTTTTGTTTACCTTTTGGTAAAATTTACGAACCTCATTCCTTATGTGAAATCCCTCTATCTCCTCGATTGCGTGCTTCTCATGCTCTATTTTTTTCCATCTAAGAAGCCGGTGTTCCTCTCTCCTCTTCTGCTCATAGAGCTCGCGAGCAGCTCTAGTCCTTTTGTGCAGCGCCGTTTTGTATGCCTCTTGTTTCGTCAAACCAGGGGTTTCGCTGTGGTGGCCGTGTGAAACCTAGCACTTCAGAGGCGGCATCTCTCATGGCTGCAAGGCAATGTTGCCACTGGTTTTCAATGCTTAGTGCAGGAAGCATAGGACTCCTTAAGAGTTTATTAGAGACTCGATCGGAAAAGGACATGGCAGTCTCTTGCGATTTTAGCCGTCTAACGTCGAATTTTCTTACAGTACTTCCTTGTTTTGGCTTGGATCGGGATATCCGTAGCCGTACCTTGGCTACAATGAGGTAGTGGTCCGAGTCAATGTTGGCCTCTGGGAATGTTCGGATATCCTGGATACTGGAGAAGTGTCGTGCGTCGATCGCAATGTGGTCAATCTGGTTGACGGTTGATTGATCAGGAGATTTCCATGTCCCCTTGTGGATATTAAGATGCGTGAATTGCGTACTAGCTACCAGAACGTCTCTCTCCGCAGCGAAATCGACCAGCCTGAATCCGTTGTCGGAGGTAGTGTCGTGCAGGCCGTATCTCCCGATTATGCCACCAAAGATGTCTTCTCTTCCTAGCTTGGCATTAAAATCTCCTAAGACAATTTTAATGTCATAGCCAGGGCACTGCTCATATGTCTTGTGCAAGAGCTCGATGAATATGTCTTTGGTGTCTTCATCTTTCTCCTCTGTTGGGGCATGTGCGCATATTATGATTATTTTGGCCTTGATGCGGATTGTCGTGTTGAGCTCGCTCACACTGTTGGAACTCAAACTTTTTGCCTGAGTCTAGTTCCAACAACAAATCCACACCCAAATAGACGCTGTCTTTGTTCTCGATAGCAGTCGCCGTAGTATACGTCGCAGACTTTTAGTTTGCATTTGCCCGGTCCATCCCATCGCACTTCTTGGATGGCGGTATTATCTGCTTTGCAGCAGTTTAGGGCTTCCGCTAATTGTTCGGCTGCACGTGGTCTGTTAAGGGACCTAACATTCCACGTACAGATCCGAAGTTCGTTGTGCTTATTTCGTTTGCGTGGGTTGTCAACAGTGAATCCGTCCGTATCCGAGGCTTGTTGGTGCTTCGCAACTAAAGGTATTTTTTACGTGGCCAGGAAGTCACCCCGACGGCACAACCCCCAACATGGAGGGCCAGATCCTTAGTATAAATCCAAGGAAGGGGAGCCGGATAAACCGCTCCTTACAGGCCTGAGCTACGAATATGTCGAAGAAGCCCTGTAAGGTGTTCACTAAGTAGTTCAACCTTACTGGAACTGTAGACGCCACCGTTGATTTCATCTCAAGAATTCGTCCGCTGCCGCCTGGATAAAGAGAGGTGCCTTAGTGGAAACACCTCTCCCCCCTCTCTCGTTTGCTGCCCGCAACAACTTCCCACTAGGGTTGGAACCCAATCTCCAGTTGAGGTACTAGGCACCCGATGTTCACCGCGGGGAGGTGAGAGTAGGAGTTGATAGACAGAGGTGGGTTTTGAAAAAAACCTGTGGACGCTTGTGTCCTCTTGAATGCACATATCTACTATTTGAACATCAAAAAGATCAAGACTAGCTTTATTAAAAATCAAAAAATCTTCTTTCTTAAGCTGCGCAATCTCAAGTTTTTTTCAAGTATTTTTTTAATCCCACTGTGCACATCATCCACTTCTTGCACTTGCGAATGGCCTGATTCAGAATACTTGTGTGTAATTGTCTCAATACTGGTGTTACATTCCATAAATTTAAGAATGGCTAAGGATACCATTCTGTTCATATTTTGCGGACCAATCGGACCACAAAATAATCCTTTTTGTTTCTGGAAGATCTTCCAGAACTTTTTTCAAAATAATAGTGAGACTAGAATAGAATTGAATTTTCTCATCGTCTTTTAATACCCAAAAGGCATTGAATACTTGAAGACGCTCCTCATATACCCAAATTAAGTGCAACAATAGTGATCTCGTATGATATTGAACAAAATAGAATTCTTGTTCTTATATAACCAAATTCATATCTTTTTGTTCAATAAGGAACAAAATGTAACCAAAATAATTTGAAAATCGAACAAAATAGAAATAAATGAAGTATATAAGGATATTGAATCGATAAATGTGGATATTAAACAAGAAAGAAATAATAAGATATGATTTTAAACATATTCTATGCATTATTCTATATGATACAAAAACAATGTATAGTGGTTTATTGAACAAAAGTGATACTCAAAATGGTCAGAAAAGTGGTTAATTGAACAAAACAGTTCTCCATAAATCGAAAGAGCACACTCGAATTATAAAAACTGCATTTCTAATTCAATTTCGTCAAATATGGTCTATTGAACAAGAGCACAGGTTACGATATTCATTATGTCTGAAAAAAATCGGTTTGGGTTTCTATTTTTGTAGGAAAGTAAATTCGCTATAAAATTCTTTAACTCTAGCGACCTTTAATTTGTCTCTTTCGTTTAATACTAACAACTTGAGTCTTACTTATGTATACACTTAAGGTGGCGCTACAGTCCTGTGTGAACTAGGGCCTCACTCAACAAACTTCTCCATCTAGCTCTAGGTCCCTAGCTAGATGTCTCCAGTTTCGCGCTCCAAGTTGGGTGAGGTCACTTTCCACCTGTGCCCGCCACCTGATCCGCGGCCTTCCTCTACTGCGCTGTCCTGTGGGTGTGGATTCAAAGACTTTCCGGGACAAAACTTGAGTCTAGCAAGAACAAATTAAATATAGTATTAATTTAGTCTTTAGACAACAAGACAGAAAAATTTATTTTTTTTTAATATTAACGTCTTAAGTTCATTGAGTCTGCGTTACCAATTGTTGGCTTAAGTTATTTTACCCTAAAGTCGAACAATTGTTGGTCATAACTTTTTTCTTTAGGTCTAGCCATTCACGAGTAAGCAGACAAACATTTTTTTGATAAAAGTTAGTTAAAGGTCTGCTTTGGTAAGATTTTAGAAGAAACCGCAACGGGCATTTGTAGAGCTTTCAACTATTAATTGATTAAGAAAAAAACCTTTTAATGGGTGTGGTGATAATATTCAAGGCTGCTAAGCTATAGACATTTAAAGAAAAATTGTCAAATAAAAGGACCAACAAAAATCCAATGCCATTTCAAGAAACCCGCTTCAAACTACACTTTTCCACATCCCTTTTCTAATAACATATTGTCATTGCACATTTAAAATTCTGGCAGTATAAATGTAAATGAAAAATACTACCTAAACATCAATTCAAAGATGTACAAATATATCTAAACAAGGTTCTAATTTCCTAGACCTCCCAATTTTAGGAACTAATAAATCGAAATTCTATCTTAATCTGAGATCTTAATCAGAGTTCTAATTTTTTCAACAAACGGAGTTTAATGGATCTTAACTTTGTCAAAAAAATTGCCGAAAAATTAACTAAATCTTATCCATAACTAAAATTAGAGTTTTAACATATTGGGAGAAGAAGTTGTAAATCAATCAAATTTGAAAACGTCTTGTTAAAGTATAATCTCCTTAAAAGGGTTTCTAATTAGAATAGTAAAAAAGATCATTTGTGTTGACCATAGTTGCTTCTATGTATGTTGTGCTATTTATCATTCTTTTGATAGGCTTTAAGCTTCCAGGACCTTTGGAAATGAAACAACCCCAAAGCATCACCTTAACTCCAAAGATGCTTTAATCTGAGAAAATTACTTTTTCTAGTTATCTAAAGACCACTTTTGGTATTTTCGGCCACTCGCTTTTTGTATTCAAGGCACCAGTTTAAACTTTTTTGCTCAATTCAAGAAGACCCTATTGAACAACAGAAAAATCCGCTTCTACTTAGCTGTTGCAAGTTTTCTTTGAAGGTCTTCCATAAGTTAGTCACACTATTTTGAGCATATATTTTGTCATTATGAGTTGTTGTTAGAAGAGTTGCAATGGAACCTGTCGCCTAGCACAATGAAATTGTCCTTGCAAAACTTGATTTTCTAACTCCAATTGAAACATATTTCCACTGAAATGTCCATATTATCTTAAACCATAAGAATTTTGAACGAAAATCGTCCAAATAGCATTATGATTTCTTTAATTTGCCAAACAAAGTTTTTAAAAAATGCTGACAATACCATAAAGTATACGCCAAAAAGTATTTAATTCAGACTTGTCAAAAACATTAAAAAAATTTTAAATTTCATAATATGCTTGACCCAATTATGTATGAGTGTAAAGCTGACTTTCAAACCGTCGATTTTTTTCAATAAATGGCCATAAAAATCAAATTTTTTTATTAGACACTTAATATTGCATTAGAAAAGAATGTGGATGTTTTCTGCTCTGTAGTATCATTGCTTAATGAAAGCGCAAATTAGGCTAGTTTATTACACCGTTTACCAAAGCGGATGGTTGGTTATCAAGATCATATAAGCATCTCTACTGGATTAGATGATGAGAAATTGAATCGTTGTAACTTATTGAACTGTATTCTCAGATGATTTAAGTTATTTCTTTGCTTAGCTTTCCTGAAATTTGTAGCCAAACGCCCTTTTCAACTTTCTGAGCTGCTTAAACGTCTACGTCTGAATCAGACCAGATAGGATTAATCCGAGTTCCAAAATTAACTCGGACCATTTTAAGCGGATCCGACACCCATCCTTAGTAGTATTTATGGAGTTTGCAAATATGTGGTTTAACTCTTCGGACTGCAAGAATGTGTGACACAGACCAATTATTTGAAAGATTTCCATAAAAACATAAGTGCATGTCAATTTCTTCATTAAAATTCGTCATAAAATTGGAAGTTCCCTTCAGTTTTGCATATTTCTGTACCTTGTTTTGTTTAAAATAAAATCGAAAAATTAAAAGAGAAAAAAGAATTTTAGAAAATGTTTCGGCCTCTTTTACTTTAGTAGATATCAACTACCAACATTTTCTCTTCGAATGGTGGGAAATGAAATATTTGTAATGAAATTTGAAGCTTAGGAATGCAATCAGTAGAAAAAATACACATATTTCAAATTTAAGTAGTACCCATAGCGTGATGGTATCCCTGCCTCTACCACCTAACTTTTTTCACGGGTACTGCCTTTTGCGAGGAATTGACAAACCCTCCAAGAGTAATTCTTGTCATGAAAAGTGCTTTCTCAAATTAGCCGCTGAGATTCGGCGTATAAACTGTACGTTACTTCCATCTCTGACAACATTACTCGCACACAGGAGTGGTTGAGAGTTGTAAGTCACTAGGCCCTGGTTCTCTACGAAACGTTGTGCCACCTAATTTATTTTTATTTTAAATCAAACAAAAATTGGTTCCATTCAAATTTTAAATGCCTTAAATTCAATATGGTTATAGTTTTTGTAAAGCGAAAATATCTTAAATACAAAATAATTTCGTTCTCAAAAATTGTAATGAATCTAAATAAAATCTATAAAAAAATGATAACTTTGAATAAACGCTGTTGCACATCTCTTTCACTGCCAACATCCATTAATTGTGAGCTGTCTAATCCTTTTCTGCTTAACGATTTCACTTTGAATAAACAAACGAACCAAAATAGAAATAGAAACACACAATTTAATTTATTTTTCTTTATTCTATAATTAAAAATATTAAAAGATTTTCGAAATGCATAAATACTTGACAATAAAAACATGAGAATGAAGAAAACATTATTTATTTCATTGAGCAATATTTAAAAAAAAACAATAACAAGAAAATTGTTAATATTATTAAAATTTGCAAAAGATTTTAAATATTTTCTAAAATTGGCCAAATACAGTTGGCTATCGTCGATATTCCACAATTAACCTTGATTTTATCTATTTCCAACATATGCATCCTTCATGGTACTTCGGGCAAGTTGATTCAGATCGATTATAGACAAGTAAGGTTTAGGAGGCACATTTAATGTTTCCACTTGAACAACTCTCGATGATTTATCCGATGGAGGATTACTTTTCCGCCCTCTTTGTTCATTGGAAAATTCTAAATTATCAAATTTCGCCGATTTTATTGTTAACAATGAAAATTGATCATTAGCTGGCGTTGAGACAGGTGGATTGGCCATTCGACGGTAGTTTCGAAAGCCGAAGTGACTACTGGGCTGTCTCAAAGGGGATCCTTCTTCTGATGATGCACTATCATAGCAAATCGAGAGATTTGTATAACTTATGGGAGCATGACAACGTGTTGTTCGTGGACGAGGTTTCACATCGTAACGAGATTTCGATCTACTTCGAGAATGATGTGTTCCAGGTCGATTCCGACGTTTGGTATGGACTTCAGGTACCAAAGGCACAGGAAGAACATTGATAAAGCGGTAATATTGAAGGAAACTACGTGCTAAATTCCTTCCTAGACGAAAATCTAAAACAAAATTTACATATTCTTGTTTTCTTTAAAAAAATAACAACCATTTTATGATAAAGTTTACGAGCAGCAATGTCAATGTCATAAAATAAAAAAGTCATGAATATGAATAATTCATACTCACATCCATCTTCCGTATACAATGACATAGTCTTGCCATCCTTCAAGATATAACCTCCCATCGAGACTTCCAACGTATAAGCATTTACTGTATCACTCAATCTTTCACAACAAAACCTCCTCGCACATCCTGCCTTCCTCTCATCTGCATTGAACATCATATTCTCGGTCACGTAATCATACGCATTCGATGCAAATAATCGTGGGAACACTAGATGCCTCTCATACCTATACACGTCCTCATAGGTATTTCCATAAATAAACGACCCATTAAGACTGGAGTGTGCATGTAGGTCAATCACAAAATCAACTTGATAAAACTATAAACATACAAATTTAGCTTAATTGGTAGAACTCAATTTAATTCAAATCTTACATCTGATCCATCGAGTTCTTTGAGCATATTTTTAATTGCAAATAGGGTTGGATGTGAAAACTCTGTTGCAACATTCCACGTTCGATTCAAATCCTGTCCAATTAAATTACATCGATTATTGCCCAAAAATACCCCATCCGGATTGACCATGGGAATAATTTTAAAGACAAAACTCTCCCTCAAAATCACAGCAATCGGATGATTTCCAATAAGAAACTCAATAAATCCTTGGCATACATACGAAGCTGGGGCCTCGCCGGGATGAGATCTAGCTAAGATTACAATTACACGTATAAAATTCTTATTTATTCTAGCTCCACGCTGTCGAGGCACATGATCCACTGTTATCAGGTCTAAATTTCGATTTTGCTAAAAGGATTCAGTTTGGTTTGTATGAAATTTTCTCTTGGAATTGAAATTTCTTACCAAAGTTTTGATCATTGTAGTTTTTGTGAATCGTTTCTCCACCGACCTGGCTTCTATGACATTCAAGTAGGACTGGAGTCTAGAATAGCTGTAGGGAGGAGCCAGAGCAAATTGGAACACGTCGTCTTCCTTGTCGAATGAAAATGCAAAACTCAACACGTAATGGTTTTGATGCAGTACAGATCTGTAGTAGAAGACGTATTTCTTGGGAATCCTTTGCCATTTTGGCCGACTTGATGACTTCACCAACGGCGTCAGACCCGAATTGAAGAGATTTCGTATCTTACTCATGTTGACGATGTTGAATATCACTCGTTGGTCTTGTTTCACATTGTCCACAGTGAAGTTGAACCAAAACCGAAAACGAGGGTTGCATGTGTCGGGTCGAAGAAATAAGTCGTATTCGAATTCTCCTACCAAATCTGCTCTTCCCAGATTTCCCGTCTCGAACGCTGCATCAAAGCACAAATGTCCACGTTTGGCTTTTCCACTTTGACCCGGTGGACGGATTATAACTCGACTTACATTTCCCAGACCTCCTTCTCCATCGCTGTCTTCGCTATCTGAAATGAAATAGAGTTTCAGGGGGATTAATTGAATTCTAGAATTTTCAGGGTTTTGTACCCTCTTCGAGTCTTTGGTACATGCTCGTATGCTGCAATGGATCACATGCCATTCCAATCATTTTGCTAAGATTTTTATTTAAAATTTCTTGTAAGGGTTAACTGAACCTATCTAATCGAATTTTCGAAATGAAGTGACTATGGCTTAACACACTCATCGATTGTTGCTGTTCGCATTTCTTAGCACTCGAAGTGTAATTCCTTGGAGCAAATAATAATACGTTAAGCATTCGAAA
Source organism: Eupeodes corollae (assembly GCF_945859685.1). Taxonomy (NCBI): domain Eukaryota; kingdom Metazoa; phylum Arthropoda; class Insecta; order Diptera; family Syrphidae; genus Eupeodes; species Eupeodes corollae. The sequence goes on along the minus strand of NC_079147.1, from coordinate 19,436,057 downwards.
GTGAGGGGAGAGGTGTGGTAAAGAGGGTGTACATTAAATCGTGTCAGAATTGCATGCGTGATTATCCACTTTTAGATTTTCTTTATGGCCACAAAGGAGGTGCCATTTCCAATTCAAATTCCTTAAAAGCCGCCACCAAACACTTAAGGTGTTTTGGATTGCCGCACAGGTATAAACTCTATAACAAGGCAGCATTCTAGTTATACAGTTAACTTTACGTACCGAACCGTACTTCATACATAGATTTGCTATTTTCCTGATGTAAATTGATTCTCTGGCCCTGTCGTAATTTTATTTTTCGATTTGATGGGTATATTCATTTCATGTTGTGAGCGACAGGAAACTCTTATGCAAAGTGTCTATCAACTATTGGTCCCTATTCCCCCTCCCTCCACCCATCAATTCAATTATTATGTTGTCTCCTGCTTGAAATGTGAGAATAATATGACCTTTGTGTTCAATTTTTACAACATTTTCGCAAAAAAAAAAAAATTAAACAAAGTAACTGGAGGATTTTATTACTAAATTTGCATTTAACGTACATACAAACATATCGAGGTGTGTAATAAAAATGATAGTTAAAAACTTATAGATACATACAAAGATTTTGACCTAGTCTAAATGATTTTTAATGAAATTGAGCTATAAAATCTGTTTAATCAAGATTCTTTTCAATTCAAAACAAAGTAATGATCAGAATTACAAGTTCCATTAATAAAATAATAAGATAATTCAAGCTTAAGCTTAAGGCCATCCCTTGATAACGTTGGGCAGGGCATTCGAACTTCAACATCATGAATTGACATGCTTTCTAGTTTTCTGTAATAAAAATTCGACAGCATTTATTCAATCAAATGCGTACTTTAAAAATTAAATAATAAACTTGAAACGACTTATAAACATTTTTACATAAATACATTTTAAAGATTCTTTTCTGATTCCTTGGAATTTTTTCTGTTGGGTAATCGGAGATGTATGTATAATTAAGATTTATAATTTGTATCGTCAGGTAACAGATTTGCTTCTGGTTGCAAAAAATTGCTTCTGTTTGCGGTCAACCAACCAACAGATGCACTGCAGTGGTAGAAGTTTTAAAGAAACATGATATCTTTGGGTGGACTGGAAACTATAATAAATCGTTAAAATAAATGTTTATAGAATACGATTATTAATGAAATATCTTATATTAAATGTCAATGATTTTCTGTGTGGATAGGATTGTTTACTAATAAATAAATTTATTTATTTGCTTAACTCACGTTGCATGATTTAAAATAAAAAGAAATGTATACTTTGTTTGATACGAGAGATCAATTGGAAATTATTTAGTGATCTAGACAGGCAAATAATTGAGAGTCTACTTGAACTCCAAGGGTCAACCCATGGACAAACTGGGGACAATATTGTTGCTTTTTTAATTCACAGACATACCGAAGTTGTTACGTCTAATCCTGCGGTAGCAAGAACCTCTTCGTAGCATGACATGCTACGTGGGCCTGGACACCCTCTCTTGCCTTCTGCCAGGATCAATAGTCAACACCGTTAAAATATATTTTAGATTAGTGCAGTTTTTTATTACTTTCTCTTCAACGGGCCGTAGACACTCGATGAAGACACCAGTAAACTTTATTCTTCAACCATGTCCGAGCTAATATTCAATGGCGTCATTTTATTACCAACTTCATGGTAAACAAATGATTCGGTCTTAATGTCACCCATATATAAATTAGATTGATATCTTACATTTCTATTTTTAAGGATTACGTATTTTTCTTGAATAACATACGTGCACTTATGTACGTGCGCCTGTCATGTCGCTGATTTAACCTAACGCTTTAGATATGTGAAGTTCGACGCCAGAAGTAAAAAAATCAAATTCGAGAAAATTAATCTTACTTTCTGCGGGGCTTGGTCGAACTTTATACGTTCGATGGTTAAATGTCTACAATACGCTCTAAGAAATGTTCACTTCCTTAACTCAATTCGGAAGAGTTGCCAAAAACTTGAACCTGGATGACAAAAGCATCCATTTTTATACAGATGGATCCCTAATATTTGTGGCGTCTTCCAAGTGGAAATTTAAGCGATTCTTTCCTGGCTAAGATAAAACGTGATATCAATTTCTAATATCCGCAACTTCGCTGACAGTCAGGCTGCTATTAAAACTCTTGATAGTGTCTCAACCAAATCTCAAACGGCCATCGTTTTTCGACCATCTCTTATGAAGATGGCGCAGCAAATTAACTTTCACCTCTATTGGGTGCCGGGCAACAGAGACATCACAGGAAATTGTAGAGCCGATGACCTCGCTTAAAATAGAACTGTCATACCTATTTCACCCGATAGCGACATGTAAACTTATGCTAAAAGAAACAGCTTTTGCGATAGCAAACTCTAGGTGTCACAATTTAGCAACATGCGCAGCCACTAAACTCATATGGCCTTCACCAGACCTAAAGCGCTCTAAAGACTTGTTATCTCAAAGCAGACTTAGATCCCTAATAGGTGTCCTTACGGGACACTGTCTTATAGGCAGACACGCAATACGACTTGGTGCAGCCTCAAATGACTTCTGCAGGAGCTGTATGGACGATTAAGAAGAGGAAACAATCTCTCACCTTCTCTGCACTTGCCCTGCTCTTTCACTAAGACGCAAAGTTCATCTTTTGATAATCCCAGTGAACTAGCTTAAAAGGATACCAAATATCTTCTTCGCTTTATAAAAAGCTCAAAATGGTTCGACTAGTAATAAGTAATTCTCTAGATTCATGTGGTATCATAATGGGCCTTTTCTTTTGACCTAAGTGTGTGGATTCTGAATCCGCAGCCAATTTAACCTTACCAAACCTAAGAGCAAATTTTAGAACAACATAACTTTCTCAAATAAGCCTCGAAACATTTTGAAGCTACTTGTTTCTTGTAACTGGCGCTATTTCTACACAATACTTAGACGCACTATATTTCCTATCTTGCATCTAAGTATTGTGTTGGGCAGATAATCATATCAGATAAACCATTTTTTTTATCAACTTAATTAAGCTTATATAATATTTAAAAAATCGGTAATTTAAAAAAAATTAGTGCATGTTTATTTCATTGTAAAGACGAAGATATGCCAATAAGAATGGAAAACGAAAACCTTTTCATAAAGCTTTTCGTGACCATATTCCCAAATTTTGAAGTATAGATATAATATATAGAAAGAAAAAAGTCTGAAGCAGTTAAATGACAAGATCTAAGTGTCGAATTGTGATCACTTCTTGTAGAAATAAGACCGCCATGAAACAGTTGTGATATCATGCCTTATTGAAAATATCAAAAATCATTTATTAGAGGTCAGTAGCGAGTAAATTCATCGTGGAAAAAGCACCAGCCTCTTTTAAAAAAAAATTAAGTTCCCATCACATCGCCCCATACCAAAAACCACACCATCAAGTTAGGACCTTGAAGTTTTACAACATTATTACATATTCAAGTCTCTCAAGCCTCTAAAATAAAAATGAGCCCCAATATCATCACTGAACATAAAAAAAAATCGAAAAAAAATTAATTTTGTGTGAATTTAACAGCCTTAAGACTGACGTCTTTATGCAAAATACGGTATATTGTCGTTTGTGGAATACCTTATTGCAAAAATTTGATAGAAACCCGTTAAACCTGGGTTTTCGTCAAAGGTAGCTCTCAATCAGTTTTTCTTTAGCGACGCAAAGGGTTTCGATTTTAACATCACTAACAATTCGAATTTGAACACTAGTTACACAATTATTTGGAGATATATCAAAAAGTTTTAAGTCAACAAAATTTTAGGTTTTGATTTAGTTTAACGGATTTTCTTTTTCTAACAGATTTTGTTCTCTAACAAATCAAACCTAACAAAACTGCTAACTATTGTATTAATTAAGTCTTTAGACAATAAATCATATATAAAGCATATTTAGTTTTTTAATTAACGTCTTAAGTTTATTTAAGTCCTATTTGTCTTACTTCAAAAAACTGTCTTCCAAGACACCAATATTCCTTTAGTTCTAAGAAATTTCACTGCAAAATGTTCACGGTTTGTGTAGCAAATGCCAAAACGAAACCTCTTATTTCAAAACTCTCTAGTTCCGTAAAACGCATGGACTATAAGTAGATGCTACCCATGCTTGATTTTTGGCTTTTAAACTGCTCATCTCAAAAAACCAACAAAATCGAATAATACTTTATTTATAAAAGTATCATAATTTGGCAGGGTTGAACTGAAAACCTCTTGCATGGCAGTCCAACGCATTAACCATCATGACAGGGCTACTACTTGTAAGAATTTTAGCAAGCAAAAAATGCCCAGAGATTTCAGAAGCCATGTTGGTGTATGGCGGATGTAAGAGTGGGCAAGACCTCCGAGGGTCAACTCATGGACAAATTGGGGATCTAAATTTAAAAGCATGGCATGCTTTTGGTGCTAGAGTCAATGTCAATACCGTAAAAGATGTTTGAGGATAGTACCGTTTTCCATTGGTTTTTCTTAAGCGGGCCATAGACACTCGATCAAGACACCACTTAACTTGTTACCTCAAGAACGTCAAAGTTGATATTCAATGCCATCGTTTTAGTACCAACTTCATAGTAAAGGAATGATTTGGTCTTAATGTCATTCATATATATGTATATTAGATCGCTATTTTATATTTTTATGTTCGATGATTACGTACTTTTCTAGAACTAAGTTCGCCTGTCATGTCGTTTATTTAACCTAACGCTGTATCAATGTAACCTTTGTGAACTGCAACGCCACAAGTAAAGAAATCAAGTTCGTTATAATTGATCTCACTTTCTGCGGGTCTTGTTCGAATGTTAGACGTACCATGGTACAATCAGCTTAAAGAATTCATTTAATATGAGAAATAGGAATAAAAATTGTTAAGCCCTGAATTAGGGCACATTTTTTGGGACAACTTCACTTTCTCAAATATGCCTCGAAAAATCTTTAAGGCTATTTATTACCTCCTTTGGGATTTTTGATGGTTTCGACTCAGAATATTCTCCGATAGAGCTTTTATTTATTTTAAAGAGAAATTATTGGAAGTTTATTTCATTGTAAAAGAGAAATGTATCCCACCTATGTTGAAAAACTATACCAGCCAAATGGACTACGTTTGCAGTACGACAAAAGGAAAAGATTAGAGAAAGAACCCGATTTTACAACAACAAAACTAATAAAAATGCTAGTATGTAAATTCAATTGAGAGGACCACAATAATTCAGCTGGGGTGGCGCGGTGTGTAGTGCATCGCCTCGCTAAGCTGCTTGGTCAGGATTCGAAACGCAATGACGGTTGAAAAATGTTTTAATTAATATGAACTAAAGACTAAGTACCTCAAACAAAGGCCATCGCTCACATGTTAAATTCAGCACCACGATATCCTTTCCATGAAACTTTCTTCGCTAACTTTACAAATCAATCCAAATTTTATGAATTGCGAATCATTATCATAAACTTTATCTTTGACATGACCGCTAAGAAAAAAGTCTGAAACTATTAAATCACAACATTCCAAGAACGAATTGTGATCATTTCTTGGCGAAATAATACGGCCATTTAAAAGTTGTGATTGTTTCGTTGCTTGATTTGCACGTATCGCCGACTCGTTGGAACTTCGTCCACTTCTGGTTATTAAAGTAGCCTCTGAGGTAAAAACGAGACTCAAAATGAACCTCATGATCAAAGCTAAAGATAATTCTTCGAAGAAAACCTGAATATTGATGAATTTCAAGGACCGAATTAGCGAAGATATAAAGTTTCTGATGATCGACCGGATAAAGTTTTTGTACCTACTTCCAAAGGTCAATGAAAAATCGATAAATAAATAAATGAGATTTCGTGAACAGTAACTTTAAATCAGTTTTTTTGAGCGACGGAAAGGGTTTATAATTTAAAATGACTAACAGTTCGAATTTGTCCACTCGGACAACAAAGTCCAAGAAGGAACTTCACTCACGACGACGACGGCCTAAAATTGCTTTAGTTTCTTAAACCATTCACCGTTTTTGTAAAGAATTTTAAACAGAACCTTTCTTTAATACAAATAAGTCTTTATTGTGGCAAAAGTTCTAAAGCAACGGCTATGCTACAATGACTGTTCTTGTCTAAATAATGTCTTTATTGTTCATGGCTGAAACTCATGCTATATGGTTTGCTTTTAAACTGTGATTAGATGTCATTTTGGAGCTATTATTTGAGTTTTTATTATATACAAATATTCGTTTAACTATTTTGTATCCAAATCAAAAAAATGATTGCTGCGATCGGTCTCATAACGATAAGCCATCCGAATACCTTCTTGTTAGTGTTTTACTTAAAGGATTCGAAGGGTATCTAAGAATTGTTGGTATATGTGGATATCTGACAGAACAGCTGAACCAATAGTTTTGGTTCTCACAATTTAAAAATTGGTCCGTCTTTTTGTAAACAACTTGTTTATCTATAGCTTTTTAGTTGCATCAATAATGCCCATTTTTATGTTTCATTCATATTTTTAGTGACACTGCCAAACTAAATACCCAAATTTAATAAGTTATCGAGTTCTTCATCAATACTAAATAAAAAATTCCTGCGCTGAATTCAGAATCAGCAGCAAATTTTGTTTTAATTAAATTAAGATCTCAAACTGATTGAACGCAGAGCAAACTCGAGATTATGCTTAACTTTGGAATTAACTTGATCTAATAAACTGGGCATCAAACTAAATTTTTCTAACAACGTTTTGTCTAAAATTGTAGTTTCGGGTTTATTAAAGCTAATTTCCTTGCAAAACATTATCCATAGATAGTACTTCACTTCAAATCAAACTTTTTAATAATTGCGTTTGGGCTTAGTATTATTAAACTTTTGCATATAAACCACAAAGACCGTCATACATAATAGAATATCAACAACTTTATTCTTAGTCAAACTTGTAGCTTCTTTGAATTTAAATTAAAAAAAAAAACCTTTGATAAGAAAGTTTCTATGAAATCCTTAAAACCTACTGGTCATACTTTCTTACCTGAATCACCCATCCTCTTGCTTGTTTCTGGTTCTACTGCATGTTGCCTGACAATCTATTTCCAACAATCTCTCTATAAAGTAAATTTTCCTTCAATCTACTTCCTTTCATCCATTTTGACGCACAGTTTCTTCTTCTAGTTCTTGTTGTTTTTCAAGGAATTTCACCCTACAAGGATTCAAGTATACGGTGTGTTTGTCGTCTTCTTTTGTATTCCGTGCTAAACTCCAGAGGTTTGTTTTTGAAATTTACGACTGACTTAAGAATACTTTAAAGTTGTACAATCACACGCAGGCTAAACACTTTCCAATAAAGTCTACATTCTATGGTACATTTTTGTTCAAAGGATATCGTAAATTTAAATCTTTTTGGTTCCTTATTTTATATTTTCTTTTAACTTTTGTCCTTAGTTAGTTTTGGTTGCATTTTTATTTGCTTACAACTCTTTAGAATTTCTTATTTGCATTTCAAATAGATTGATTTAAACATATATACCCACACTTTTGAGTTTAGGACAACAACTTTAAAGAAACTATACGATTTAAAAATGAAATTCCCAACATTCGATGTGTTTGATCGATAAAATTACACATCTTTTATGGTTGCCATATAAAACAATACCTATAGCAAAACTTATTTAGTTCACTAGAGCAAATAGGAAAAAGTCTCAGATAGGTAAATAATGCAAATTCCTGCAATGAAAATCAATTAATTGCGAACTTTATGCAGTGATTACGGTAACGGGCATATAGACGCTCTTGTATAGTGAACAGGAAGTGAAAAACACATATTCATATAAGTAGGTACCTTACCCACCTTAAGAAAATGTAGAGTGAAAGTTTGATGTAACGTAGGAAATTCCGTGACCCTTGTGCGTATCAATAGAATTCAGTTTGTTTACCATAAAATTACATTTATGGTTTTCGGTCTGTACCTCTACCCAACATATAATTTTATGGGATAAATAAATTCTCTTTTAATTTACTTCAAAAAAGTATCGATTTAAATTTGTAGTTGGTGTTATTGGTTTTGCAATAGTCAACAGACTTTCTATAGAAGAAAAGCCTTTTCTTTTTATTATAATAATCATCTGTTTTAGTTGATATCGAATTCTATATTGGTAACTTAACCCTATACCCTTAGTCAATCGGACAAGTTCATATGGCACTCAGGTAAATATTTAATATTGGACATGAAATACCCATCATTTTAATTCCCAGATATCTTCCATAGAGTATTTGTTTCAAGAAATCAATGGTTTTAAAGAGGAAGGTATAAAATCAAAAATGATAACAATATCAAGCCAAGGAATTTTGGGGCTGAATGATCTCAATAAGGTCACGAATTACAACTTTAAGGTTTTGAGTGGATTATGATGGAGAACTGGTGTAAATATGTGTAACCAAAGAAAAAGGACTTAAATCCCCAGATTTCATGACCAAATGATGACTTTCTTACTTCCTTAAGATGTCGCTATAGTCCTGTGTGAACTAGGGCCTCACCCAACAAACTTCTCCATCTAGTTTGGTCCCAAGGTAGATGTCTTCAGTCTCCAGAGATGCCAAAACTAGACATGGATCTATACAGTTCTTCCCTTTAGATGCTGTCATATGCTATTGAAATCGATGAAGAGATGGTTGCAGGCAGTTGGATGTTCTTGGATTTTATCTAGGAACTGCTATAGTGTGAATAATTGATTGACAGTAGACGTTCTTGGTCTTAAACCACATTGAAAAAGACATATCATCAGGTTGTTGACGGTTGGCTTTAAACGTTCACATATTACGCAAAGATGATATTGTAAGCGATGTTAAGGAGACTGATGCCCCTATAGTTGGTGCAGTTAAGATAGTCTCCTGTTCTCAGTTTCGGGGAAACAATAATGAGGTTCTATTCATTGAAAATGCTCCATTCCGACTATAGTTTACAGATAAATTGGTACATGCTCCTAATCAAATTATCTCCAGCTACTTTGAAGTGCTCTTCAGCTTCATATGGCATTCCTTCCTTCGTCTTAGTCGGGAAGACTGAATTGTTGGTTTTCGTCGTCTTTACTGATATACTATCCTGCCACAAACGGAAACAACTTTAAAAGAGGTTACTAATGAATTGGTCGGCGAAGGGTTTAGCGATCTCTTGTTGTATCTTCTCCCTATTTTGCCTTTGGTATGCAAACCCAAAGTTCAACCTTGGGTACAACGAGATAGTGGTCCGAATCGATTGTAGCTCTTCGGAAAGTTCGGACATCCATGATGCTGGAGCGGGTCCAGCATCGATAGCATCTTACCAAATGACTACTTTTCTTACTAAAATTTCGAACAAGTGAGGCTCAATAATATCCATTGCCCAAAATATCACGCCAAACAGTGACTTATCCTAAGTCTTTGTTGGAATTTAATTTAAAGTCTATAACTTTCAGAAAATAAAATGCAACAAGTTAAACGTTATAAAAATGGCACGTCCAGCCAGTAGTTTTATTAAAAACAGAATAAACAAAAGAAAAACAATAGTTCAAAAATAAGAAAGATCTTTGTGTGACAAAGATGTGAATATAATACTGTGACAGAGATAAAAGGATATAAACTATACAACTCGTATTTCCAATGGTCGTTTCATATCTGGTACCAACAGTCTTTTTGTAAAATACGTTGTAATGTAGTTTTTAGCATGCCTAATTCCAAAGGTCGACTAGAAATCGAAAACCTGGGCAAGACTACTGTCTACACCAGCTACATTCTTGAGCGACGCACACTTGTCCCAACAGCTGCCTTATTCAAAATAAAACTTCTTATTGAAAAACTCTTCATGATACTTAAATGGTGCTTCAAACCTTTTGAGTTAACTGCGGCCTTAACCAACAAGCCCTTACAGCCACTTCTGACTCTGCCTAGACGCCTGCAGTGTTCCAACCATTCAGATTTTTGGCAAATCCTTCTTCTTGGTACAACTTCAATAAACGCATAACAAAAAATCACCTTCATCTTCTGGGTGATGCATCAGTATTGTCAGAGAAGTATCTCACGTTGATCTCGATGGATCTATTATGCTCCCCAGGAAATGATCAGGATTTATAGAGAATCTCAGAATTTCTTTTAGTTGCAAAATTGAGACGTTTCCCCAAAAAAGTGGAGAGTGTTTAACTTGGTCTTTTCATCTTCACATGATCTACATAAATCAAATCATCCGATACTTTTCTTTTCATGTGTGTACCTATCGAACTATGACCCCTTCAGATACTAACTTATAGCGATAAGAAGCTTAGGCTTGCTTAGTCGTAAAAGTTACCTCATTTTCTCCTTTAAAACATATATCCAACGATTCTCCAAAACCCAATAATTTTCAAGAACTGCCCATCTGTTGTTTGTGTTCTCAATTAGATTTTCATTGCTGAAACTTTGATGAATTTCACCATTAATTTGTTTGAGTGGCTTATAAAACAATGCTACAGTTTGACAGGGATGATGTAAATATCCTTTTTTATCCAATTTGTCTGTCTACCCTGGAAAGTACCATCTTCGCGTCGCTCTCTACGGCAGTGTCTCACCAATTTTGACAAAAATGACGGAGTCGTTACTAATACCTGAGCAAGATCCATGCGTTTCGCTTACAGCAGGACTGAAATGACTAATGTCTTGTATAAATATTGTCTCCTTATCCTTATGAGAGAGGCCCTTATACGTACTATCTATAAATGAAATATATTTCCTTTGTGAAAAAAAGAATCGATTAACTTACACATCTTAACTATTACTTTTCGAGCAATATCAGGAATGCGGGTACCTAAAGTTTTATGCCGAATCCTAAAGCCAAATTTTAGAAGCAATTTGCATGATATGACTTCAATTCCACGCAAGAGGTAATGCAGATGAAAAGAAGTTTTAAGGCATATGGCATGAGAGTTCTTCGCACTTCCCGATCACTTAACGGATACTACATTACCTAGCTTAAGAAAAAAACTGAAACGTATATTCATAAGATAAAGTTTCATCCATCACTTTAGACTTTCATTGCTGCTTCCATAAGTTCAACCGTTTTTAAAAAACAACGCTCTTCATACACCCCCAGAATAGCAAACGTCTTAAAAAAAATAAAAACAAAGAATTAGCTTTCGTTCCTAGTTACCCTTTCCCCGCCACTAACAGAATTTAAAACTTGTATATACAATAAAAAGCTTATAATATTAGAGCACTTATATTTGCCTATACTTCCACCTGGGTTTTATAGCTTATATCCCGGGAAGAATAATTTACTTGTTCCGCTTTAAAACAAAAAAATGCTAGTTCCATAGATTTTCTTGGCGTTTTCTTTTTCTATTGACTTAACATTTAATTAAATTTTAACTATTCAAAGTTTATTTATGTAATTAATATTTATTTTACAGATTAGGAAGTGTCCGTCCACCAAAACGCTATCGAGGCGAAATGGAGGCATCATCAGCATCAGAAATTGTCATTATCCATGGCAATTCACATCCTGATTTGGCAAATATGGTTGCCGATCGAATGGGATTGAAGAGTGGTGGTTGTTCAGTTTTCCATAAGACAAATCGTGAGACTATGGTTGAAATTGGTGATTCTGTTCGTGGTAAAGATATATACATCATTCAAACTGGAACTAAGTCAGTTTTTGAAAAACTATAAATTATTTCTAATACTTTTATTAACTTTGCTTTTTTTGTTTTAAAAGGGATGCGAATAATAACATCATGGAATTGCTTATTATGGCTTATGCTTGTAAGACTTCATCGGCTCGTTCTGTTGTTGGTGTAATTCCATATTTGCCATATTCAAAGCAATGTAAAATGAGGAAACGTGGTTGTATTGTTACTAAATTGTTGGCCAAGGTGAGTGGATTTTAAATATGATTGTTTTTTGGTTTAAATTAACTTTAAATATTTGTTTTTTTTTTTGAAGATGATGTGCAAATCTGGTCTCACACACATAATCACAATGGACTTGCATCAAAAGGAAATTCAGGGTTTCTTTGATATTCCCGTGGATAATCTAAGAGCTTCACCATTCTTGTTGCAGTATATTCAAGAAAGTGTAAGTTGTTATTTAAAATATTCAATTGAGCTTGTCTGGAAAATCATTACGAAGCTGGTACTTTCTATATTTAGTCACTCCCAGAATTCAAGTCAAATACTGTTTTGAACAGGCCATCTGTTTTAGCGCTAAGCGATAATTCGGGGTTTAACCCTCACCGTTATAGGCATGACTTAGCCGTATATGTAAGGAATGATGTTGCTTATGATCTCTACCGCAAAATGGTCCGGGTACCAATATAAATTTAAATTATATGTGGTTAAAACTCACGGTTTAAAGGCGCATCATTCATACCTTTTTTTATTTATGGCCGCCCAAGTCTGCAAAGTAATTCGACTTCCAACAAATTCGATGCGCTGTACGAATTTATCCAGAGAATTGTTTTCCATTTTGTGCACAGTAAGATCGTTGTAATGGGCGATGTATTCAATTCTTGGTGGATTTTAGCGCAGATATGATTTCATACTTAATTCTTTCATTTAGTTTTCGGATTTACAAAGCCAACCTCACTGAGGAATACTGAAAATAAGATGAAATCAGCCAGAAAGACGGACATAGTCGACGCATTAAATTCGGCAAAAATACTACAATGTCTCAAAGATAGTAAAAATGTCTGGTCATTTGTAAAAAATGTTTGCAACACTACGTCATTGTTTCCAACGACTATCCTTTTGTAAGCTCGATTGGTAAAGCCAATTCCCTTGCCCCACAGTTTGCTATTAATTCTTGCCGGATAGTATCGTTTATCTTACCGAAACTAATCTTTACATTCTTTTGAAGAAAGTAAGATTATTGAACTGACATTTCAAAAGTACATACGTTTCAAATTTAGAAGGAATTTCAGGATTTTTATTTCTATAAAAAAAATCATCACGAACCACGAACCGAAGCCTGTAAGGACGATCAGGGGAACATCGAAGACGACCAGCAGTCTATGTTGAGAATATGGAAAGACCAATTCTCTAAACTATATAACGGCGATGACGAACCGAATTCCGCTGTAAGGGAGATAGAACCACTCAACTTAGGCGGCGCAGATCAACAATTCCGCCTACCCGACCTAGACGAAGTGAACTATTTAAAGCAGCAGGCGATGACTTGGTAGGGAGCATGCACCAACTCAGCTGCAAAATATGGTCGGAAGAAAGCATGCCCAATTAGTGGAATCTCAGCATAGTTGGCCCAATCATAAAAAAGGACACCTTCTAAATTGCGCCAACTACAGAGGCATCAGTCTCCTAAACATTGCATATAAGATCCTTTCTGCCGTATTATGTGAATGTCTGAAGACGTTTGTCAACAACCTGATAGGTCCTTATCAGTGTGGCTTCAGACCAAGAAAGTCCACTATCGAACAAATATTCACACTACGCCAGATCTTGGAAAAAATCCAGGAGCTTCAAATCGATACCCACCATCTTTTTATCGATTTTAAAGCCGCGTATGACATCATCCATAGGGAAGAGCTCTACCGAGCAATGTCTAATTTTGGCAACCCTGTCAAACTTATCCGTTTGTGCAGAATTACGATGGAGAATGAACGGTGCTCTATCAAGATCTGGAAAGATCTCACCGATGCATTTGATGCCAAAAAAGTTTTAGACAAGGCGATGCACTGTCATGCGTCTTCTTCAATATCGTTCTGGAAAGAATTGTGCAAAACTCAACCGTCAACACTAGAGGCACAATCTTCCAAAGGTCCACCCAATTACTCGGATACGCAGATGATATTGACATAATTGGAAGATCAAAGCGTGATGTCAGTGGAGCGTTTTTGAGCATTGCGACCGAAGCGAAGAAGATGGGTTTAATGAGGACAAGACCAAGTATATGCTGTCATCAAAAAAGGACATTTAACAACGACGTCTTGGACAAAACGTCACCATGGACAGCTATAACTTCGAGGACTTTGTCTACCTAGCACCGCTCTAAACACAGACAACGACACCAGCGCTGAAATCAAACGAAGAATAACTCTTGCAAATCGCTCCTTCTTTGGACTTAGAAGGCAGTTGAGAAGTAAAGTCCTCTCTCGAGCATCTAAAATCACCATCTATAAGACACTCATCATCCCGGTTCTCATTTATGGTGCTGAGGCCTGGACCTTTTCAAAGAAAGATGAAAGCGTCTTAGGATGCTTCGAAAGAAAAATTCTTTGGGTGATTTTTGGTCCCGTACGCATAGATGGAGAATGGAGGAGAAGATATAACAACGCACTGTACGGGCTGTACAGCGACACTGACGTATTTAGCAGAATTAAAGTCCAATGGCTTAGATGGCTGGGTCATGTAGAGCGAATGGGCCTTTATATCATATAATGAGATAGGAAAATATCCATTTTTAATAAAGTAAAAGTATTAAACAAAGGATGAAGCCTAAGATGGCTTCCTTTAGGAACAGCAATTGTGTTTGGTAGCTTAAAAGTTCTCTTCAAAAAATATCGCTCAAGTTTTCTGACCTTATCCAACTTTTTATGGCCCCATATTTGTGCTGATTAGAACATAATTGCTTGTGGGTTGCTTGAAACACTCTATACTTTACAGCCGGATCCACATTCTTGTGTACCATAAAACTCTTCCAACTTGTGTTTAAGGCACTTTTCGATTTTGCTAGCTTTAAAGCAATTGTTTTCTCCTTCTTAAGTTTCTTTTAATTCCCAAGTAATTATATTCGTTTACAGTCTCCATATCCCAAATTTATAAGCAACATTTTTCGTTTCGACAATTTCTAACTCGTGCTTGTCGAAAGATGATAACTTTTGAATTGGTTAGAATAATCAGTAACCTCTACCTCTCACAATAGTCAGCCAATCTGTTAATCAGAAATTGAAGTGCATTTGACGTATCTGCAACTGCTATGATCTCATCATAAGATTGGTAATTTTCACTGTGTAAATCACGTTTATCCCTCCAAGACGACAAATCTCTTCAATGTCGTCAGTATACAGAGCAAACAGCATAAGTCTGAGTTTGCAACCTAGTGGTTTATTAACAGGGTCTATTTCGTTTTCTTTTCTCCAAAAACCATTTTAGTTAATTTTGGCTTCAGTTTTTTAATGAAAGATAAATAAAATATAAATAAAAAGGCGATGCAAGAAATATTTCAACTCTTCTGATCTGGCTGTTATCTACAAGACTTGCATACGTCCAAAGCTTGAGTATAACTCTCATCTCTGGGCTGGTGCTCCTGCAACTTACTTAAGCCTCTTGAACGTAGAGCATTTAAATTGATAGATGATAATATCATCATAAGACCTGTAGATGGTGATTATCGTGAATTTTGGAAATAAATGTTAACGACTTGAAAATGTTGCAGTATTGTAGGTCCTTAAATATTTTCCAATGTATACTCAAAAGTGTGCTAAATACACTTCAATAGCATGAAAGCTAGTTGAAAAATGATCCCTTCCAGAAATTCCTATACCTCTAAATAACACCTTCCATTCCTGACCTTACTCGATAGTCGACATGTGAATGGTTCAGAGTAACTACCTGTTGCGCCACTAAATTAGTGTATTTATTTAACTTTTCTAATTTTGAAAAAAAATTTATTGTTATTCATCCAATCAAAATACTTCATTATGAGATGCGATTCTTTCTAAGTCTTATACTATTTTTCATAATGATTTTCCGACAAGAAACTGTGCTTTTAATTGTGATATAGATTAATGAAGTCTTTTCTCTTCTAGATTCCCGATTACAGAAATTCGGTTATTGTAGCCCGTGACCCTGGCTCAGCTAAAAAAGCAACTTCCTATGCTGAACGTTTGCGTCTAGGAATCGCTGTCATTCATGGTGAACAAAAAGAAGCTGAAAGTGATGAAGTTGATGGCCGATATTCTCCTCCACCAGCCAGGTTAGTGGTGTTTCAAGTTTCTGTGTACTATTTTTTGCAAAATAGTAGGTAATTTATGTTAGTTCAGTATGCTAGTCATGCGGTTCATCA
This sequence comes from Eupeodes corollae, assembly GCF_945859685.1. NCBI lineage: Eukaryota > Metazoa > Arthropoda > Insecta > Diptera > Syrphidae > Eupeodes > Eupeodes corollae. The sequence continues at coordinate 19,420,042 of NC_079147.1, read as the reverse complement.
AAAACAAAAACAACAACAAAAAGAAAGGTGATGGTGAAGTACTTGGTCATATAGAAATTAACATAAACAACTATTGTATTTCTTTTGACTAAAGCAATTCATACATACCATTTGTCTTTTTTTTAAGAAAAATGAAATTGCACTAATAATACTATAAGAAAGCTAGTAAGCGATTTCTTTTGTTTAATTTTTCTTAATTTATTTTTGTTAAGTACATTTCAACTATCAATTTGAAAATGTATTTTGTTTGTGTTAGTGTGTGCGAGAAAAAGTAGAAGAATCTAAAGAATTCGAACATTTTATGATATTTAAATAGCTTCATAAAGTAAATTTGCTTAATATAAATGAGCTTCTACACAGCTTCTACTTTGGTAAAAGATAGTATTTGAAAATAGGCAATAAAAAAGTTGAAATATTTATCAAATAATGAAGAAACTCAATTTACAATTTGATTAAACAAACCGTTCGACCTCAAAATCATTTACTAAATTATTGTTATCAATTCTTCATCCACAATCATTTTTAGTAATAACTTGTACATTCTTTTAGTCCCTTACTACCAAATTAAGTCAACTTGTTTCAAATTGTCAGAATCATATTTTTTTTTATTCGACTAAAAGTAAAACTTCATTATTTTTGATTTATTTACTTGTCTGCATTATGCCATTAAAATTTTTGTATAAAATATTTCTATTCCTTTTTCAATGAGTGTATCAATTGTACCTAGTTCGAGTAGTAGGTTAAAATGTTATTGTATTTTTTGTCTAAACAACAGATTGTTAAGGTCAGTGGCTCCTCTTAGTCAACCAAATCCTTAATGAATTCGAACGAAGAGGACTTAAAGTCGAAGCGCTGACGACATTGAAATCATAAAAAAAAGATAAAGAAAAGACTTCTATGCCTGCATGTGAATTTTTGGCAGAAGATAAGCTCCAAGCCCCAAAAACATTCAGTTGTTGTCCACTGCCCTTGAACACATGTTTAGTATGGTTGCCAACTCTTGAAACATCTTCCAATCCTAGTAGTAGAGGACTTTACCAACTGTAACCTTAAAGACATTCTTCTCGCTAGCCTCTTGATATATTCGTGAAAGTATTGTCGGTTAAAAATGTCAAGTTATATAGAAACATAATTAACACTATCGTCATAGACATGAACACTCAAAACTCAATATCTTACATAGAATTTGACCCAGTAGCCCTAACAAAAATATCTATTAAGGAGAAATTAATTGAAAACAAGGTCATAAAAACATATCATGTTTCGATTATATCGGTCAAAGGAAAAACAGAATACCTTTCACAACTAAGCAGGCCCCAAATATCCTACTTTCTTGCTAAAAGAAGAATAATAATACTAAACATCAATCGATACCGAAACTATTTGAAGATATTAATTCTCAAAATTAGTAGTTTTAGATAAAATAAGGGATTCGAATTAAGAAAGTTTCTAGTATCTGATTACTTACTTAAGGTGGCGCTATAGTCCGGGCGGACCTGGGCCTCAATCAGTTACGCACGCCAATTTGGTTGAGGTCTTCACCCACCTGAGTCGCGATCTTCCTCTACTGCGCCGTCTCTCGGGATTGGATTCGAAGACCTTTCGGCTGGAGCGTTGATGTCCATTCGCTCTATATGACCTAGCCATCTAAGCCGTTGGACTTTAATTCTGTTATCTAGGTCAGTGTCGCTGTACAACCCGTACAGCGTTCGTCGTAATATCTTCTCCTCCATTCTCCATCTATGCGTACGGGACCAAAAATCACCCGAAGAATTTTTCTCTCGAAGCATCCTAGGATGCTCTCATCTTTCTTTAGCAGGGTCAGGCCTCAGCGCCATAAATGAGAACCGGCATGATTAGTGTCTTATACATGATGATTTTAGATGCTCGAGAGAGGACTTTACTTCTCAATTGTCTTCTAAGTCCAAAGAAGCAGCGATTTGCAAGAGTTATTCTTCGTTTGATTTCAGCGCAGGTGTCGTTTTCTGTGTTAATAGCGGTGCCTAGGTGGAAAGTCCTTAACTACCTCCAAGTTATAGCTGTCCATGGTGACGTTTTGTCCAAGACGTCGACGTTCAGTGTCCTTTTTTTATGACAGCATATACTTGGTCTTGCCCTCATCGACCACTAAACCCATCTTCTTCGCTTCCGTCGCAATGCTCAAAAACGCTCCACTGACATCCCGCTTTGATCTTCCAATTATGTCAATATCATCTGCGTATCCGAGTAATTGGATGGACCTTTGGAAGATTGTGCCTCTAGTGCTGACGGTTGAGTTTTGCACAATTCTTTCCAGAACGATATTAAAGAAGTCGCATGACAGTGCATCGACTCGTCTCAAACCTTTTTTGACATCAAATGCATCGGTGATATCTTTTCCGACCTTGATAGGGCAGCGTGCATTCTCCATCGTCATTCTGCACAAACGGATAAGTTTGACAGGGATGCCAAAACTAGATATTTCTCTGTAGAGCTCTTCTCTATGGATGATGCCGTACGCGGCTTTAAAATCAATAAAGAGATCGTGGGTATCGATTTGAAGCTTCTGGGTTTTTTCCAAGATCTGCCGTAGTGTAAATATTTGGTCGATAATGGACTTTCCTGGTCTGTTTATAGGCTCTCCTTTCTTATGTATCGGGCAACTATGCTGAGATTCCACTCATCAGGCATCTTTTCTTCGAACCATATTTTGCAGGTGAGTTCGTGCCCTACCAAGTCATCGACTGCTGCTTTAAATAGTTCGGCAGCGATGCCGTCCCAGCAGCTTTGATTGACTTGAGTTTAGATATAGCTATCTTCACTTCGTCAAGGTTGGGTAGGCGAAATTATTGATCGGGTAGGCGGAATTGTTGATCGCCTTGGTTGAGTGGTTCTATCTCCCTTACAGCGGGATTAGGTTACTCATCGCCGTTATATAATTTGGAGAAGTGGTCTTTCCATATTCTCAACATAGACTGCGGTTCTACTACGATGTTCCCCTGATCGTCTTTACAGCCTCCGGTTAGTGGCTGGTGCCCTTAAGAATTTGTTTGTACCTTTTGGTAAAATTTACGCACCCAATTCCTGTTGTTACATCCCTCTATCTCCTCGATCGCGCGCTTCTCGTGCTTCCTTTTTTCCATCTAAGAAGCCGGTTCCTCTCTCTTTTTCAGCTCGTAGAGCTCGCGAGTAGTGCAGCGCCGTTTTGTATGCCTCTTGATTCGCTGCGTGCGCTTGCCGGCATTCAGGGGTCAAACCAGGGGTTTCGCTGTGGTGGCCGTGTGAAAAATAGCACTTCAGAGGCGGCATCTCTAATGGCTGCAAGGCAATGTTGCCATTGGTTTTCAACGCTTAATGTAGGCAGCATAGGACTCTGCAAGAGATTACTATAGACTCGATCGGAAAAGGACATGGCAGTCTCTTGCGATTGTAGCCGTCTAACGTCGAAGCTTCTGTACCTTGGCTAAAACGAGGTAGTGGTCCGAGTCAATATTGGCCACTCGAAATGTTCGGACATCCTGTATACTGAAATGTGTGAACTGCGTACTAGCTACCAGACCGTCTCGCCCCGCAGCGAAATCGGTCAGCATAAATCCGTCTTCTCTTCCTAGCTTGGCGTTAAAATCTCTTAAGACAATTTTAATGTCATAGCCAGGGCACTGCTCATAAGTCTTATCCAAGAGCTCGAAGAGTATTTCTTTGGTGTCTTCATCTTTCTCCTCTGTTAGGGCATGCGCGCATATTAGGCTTATGTTGGCGAATTTATTCTTGATGCGGATTGTCTTGATGCGCTCGCTCACACTGTTGAAACTCAAGACTTTTTGCCTGAGTCTAGTTCCAACAACAAATCCACACCCAAATAGACGCTGTCTTTGTTCTCGGTAGCAGTCGCCGTAGTATACGTCGCAGCCTTTTAGTTTGCGTTTGCCCAGTCCATCCCATCGCACTTCTTGGATGGCGGTAATATCTGCCTTGCAGCAGTTAAGGGCTTCCGCTAATTGTTCGGCTGCACGTGGTCTGTTAAGGGATCTAACAATCCACGTACATATCCGAAGTTCGTTGTCCTTATTTCTTTTGCGTGGGTTGTCAACAGTGAATCCGTCCGTATCCGAGGCTTGTTGGTGCTTCGCAACTAAATGTATTTTCTACGTGGCCGGAAGTCACCTCGACGGCACAACCCCCAACCTGGAGGGCCAGTTCCTTAGTGTAACTCCAAGGAAGGGGAGCCGGATAAACCGCTCCTTACAGGCCTGGGCTCCGAATATGTCGAAGAAGCCCTATAAGGTGTTCACTAAGTAGTTCAACCTTACTGGAACTGTAGACGCCACCGTTGACTCCATCTCGGAAATTCCTCCGCTGCCGTCTGGGTAAGGAGAGGTGCCTTAGTTGAAACACCTCTCCCCCCTCTCTAATTTGCCGTTTGCTGCCCCCAACAACTTTCGACTGTAATATCTGCTTGCCCAGCTGAAAAAAATGCCCTTTTAATTAAGACAACTTTATTCGAAAGTTGACTTAAAAGTTAGTCTAGAACAAATTCTCTTACTACCAAGTCAAGTCGACTTATGTCAGAATATCAGCTGATCATGGCTCAATATTGAACTGTAAGTTAAACTTTTTAACACTGATTTATTTTATATTGTACAGTTGTATTTAAAGTTTTGTATAGAAGCTTTCTTTGTAATATTGGAAAAGGAACAAGGACTTTTTTTTAATACAAAACACAACCTATGATGGAGCTGTAACCTATGAAAGGAGTTTTTTTTTAAGATAATATAGTTGTTCGTACTTTCTGCACGTAAAAGATGGTCCATTAAAGTTCCTAGTTTTAAAATAATGACATTTGAAAAATTAACAAGCTGCTTTGGTCTTATTTTGAGTTCAGAGAATGCAGTTGACTGCAAATGAAGTCCCTTATTTTGTCTGAACCTGCCCAATTTTAAAAAGCACATACAATACTTCATTTAACCAATGACGTAAATTTAAAGTGGCCTACATAGTTGGCTTCATCTAAATTTGGGTTCAAGGAGTGTAGTTGAATTCACTATATTCAATGAAGACTGATTGTTTGTTTTTGAAGTTAAAAAGGTATTAAGTTACTCTCTTAATCAAACGGAATTCGGCTTGGAACACTTCTCGACACAATTAAGTTGTCCTGAAATCGAATCGTGCCTTAAATTCTTCTAACACATTATATTTTTGTAATATGTAAACCCTATACAAAATTGCTAAAAACATCCAAAAACGGGATTTTAAACGTATGATTTTACAAAGTAAAAGATTTTACAAACTAAACAATTTTGTCTTTAAGTTTGAGTTTAAATCATTTTAGAATCCCACCTATTTTTCGTGAATTCTTATTAATAATAAGATGACTTATGGGTCTTCATTTGACACTATCTGAAGTTTTAAAACCCTTTATTGCGATTTCTTTATTTTTTTTTTTAGCAATTCGTGTTAAAAAGTGTTAATTTTTGGTGCTAATTCTGAATCCAAACTCCAATTTTAGCTACATATGTATGTATATGTGCTCGAAATCAGAAATTTTGAAACCTTAAGACCATGAATTCGTTATAAGACCAAAAATGGAGTTTCTGCCATTTTGTGTTAAGAACAGTTTTAGCACAAATGCTTTAGTTTTCCTTTCACAACTAATGAGAATTTTTTTAACATAAATAGAAAACAATAAATCGAAACATTAAGGGATTGTAGATTTAGAAAATCATCACGAATTTCATTGAATTCAAAAAATACTTCAAGAATTTGCATAAAAAAGCCTAATTTAAGGTTGTACCTCAAAAACTTTACGTGATAGATTAATTTTAAATTAAAAATGATTTGAACTTGAGGTATCAAAAACCTGAAAAGTATAATTTGATTGATAGTTTTTTTCTCAAAAAGTAATTCTTGTCAAGAAAAAAAGTGCTTTCTCAAATTTGCCCTAGTTCTTAAACGGACTGTTGCGCCACCCAATTTATTTATTTAGTTGCAATGTCCTGTCGACCAGTCTGATAACGAAGAACTTTTATACTTTGTATCCATTCTTATGCTTATATTTTTAAAGCATTTTTAAATTGTCAATTTTTAAGATAATTAAGTTTGCCTTTTCAAAGTAAATAGTTATTTTCGACAAATCAATATCAAATAGGATTTATAGAAAAATACATGTTTGTGTTACACTTCACTTCAAGAGTCTCAAAAATCATTTAAATACTCACTGTTCATCGCTTTCCCACTGAAAAAAGTGTTTTCATCGCATAAGTTAATCAATTATTCATTGAAATTGATATTGTTTCACTAATGATCAATAAAGTATTCTAGTAATATGAGAGATAATCATTAAAATCATAGTTTCACAAAATTTTATTTTAAAAATGCAAATGTAACGCACTACATACAAAAATATCAGCTGTTGTGTCGCTTGTAAAAAATATCACTCAAATCTTAAAAAACAAAGTAGAACAATAAAAATGTGTAAAGCCATAGTTGCACATATGTATCTCTGATTGTACGTAAATCCTTCAATACAATGTCAAGCCTTATTAACACAGAAAATGGAAATCCTATATCCTTTACTTCAAATCCTTAAACATTGTATTGAAACAATATTTTCCTTATATGGTATTTCCTAGTTAAATTGCAATTTGAAAATAAGCTAACTTTTGTTTTGCCTTTTATATTTTGTATTTTGGTTAATTTAAACGTTTGAACAAAAAAAAAATACCAAAACGAAAAATCGATTCGAATTAAGAAAAAACAAAAACCAAAAATCTATTTTCTGTCACACAGTACATATAGCACTACAATAGGGAATTCAGTTGAAATGTGCTTTCCTTCGACCCCTACTCGTAGGTTTGTATGAATCCAACGAAAAAACATAAATTTCCGTTTATTTAAATTTAAATATGTACTAATTTTTTTTATAAATATTCCTAAAGTAGTAGCAGACAGAGGACAATCAGCGTTTCAGTTGGAGTACCTGGACATCCACCAAAGGAAAAACCACCAATTAATGTTGTTGGTGATGTTAATGGACGAATTGCTATTATGGTGGTAAGTTTAAAAGTTTATTTTACCTTTGTAGTTTTTGACTAACATATTTTAGTAGGGAAGGTGTGGAATTTTCTAAAGATTATAACTTATAGCAATAAGAAAGCACATAGTGTTATAAAAGGTTTTTCCAATAAGAGATCTCATTTTAATATCCTTTTGAAGCTGTCATGACATTTGACAAATAACAACAGTCAGTTTTCAGGGTTATTACTCACGACTAAAGAACTTTTAAGTTGTCGTTAAACATCTTCTCGGCGGGTAATAGTTAACTTAAGCTTTTGGGACAAGTTAATGTTGTTACAAATCGAAACTGTCACCTTAAAACTTTACTCCGAGGTTTGTCGATTCCTCGTCGATCTTAGGAATGCGAAATTTCTCCGCAAACTACATTACAAGGTATCTTGCATATAGACTTAGGTCTTAAACCTTTTAAACTTAATTTTACGCAAGAACTAAAGCCGGTTAATCACCAGCTACGTCTTAACTTTGAAGAACGAAAAATCATCTTCATTGATGAGGCAGATTTTCATCTAAGAGACTATGTTAATGAGCAGAATTGTTGAAAAACATATTCATCTTCAACTTTTTACTGTAAAGCTACAGATTGCCCCACCGAATTATAATTAATGATTTTTGTACGGGTGAGATTGGATTAACCTGATGCCGACTTGTAGAAAAATCTTGTTACCTTGCACAGCGTTTAATGTTTTTATTTTAGTTGGTTAGGAAAATACTTCTAGAAGCATTCACATACTTATAGTCGGACTTCATGAAAATAGGTTTTGGTGCACAAAAAATATAAGCGGGCGACCTTAACTCCTTATATATATTTAGGTTCATAATTATATAAATTTTATCGGATCCTTCAACATGCAATATGCTTAATTTCTTTAAGTTTGTTTTCAATAATACTCCTTTAGTGAGCTTTTTTGAGAAAAGGTTAATTTATTGTAAAGCAGTTAATCGCAAACTTCACCATGTCTAATAGTCTCATAGCTCTTTTCGTAAAGGTCATTTTAACACTATTAATTATCAGCTTTTGAAAAATCGAAGCTTTTTAATGGTGGCCAGTATAAGTTTCCTGATAATAAGTCCACTGGTGGATCTTATGGTTTATCTCACCGAATAGTAAAACTAATGTTTGAATATTTTTGGAGGAAATTTTGCATTTGATATTTCAAAAAATTCTGGAATCTTGCTCTTTGATCGAAAAGCACTCAAAGGTCTCGAAATAACACTGTTGATCATGTACTCGTATATGTTAAAATATAGACAGATAAATAACAAACTAGGTGGTACAGAGACTAAAGTATCAACAGAGACACGCCTCAAAGTGGTGTGTTCTCACCACTTTTCTGGATTCTGGTAGTGAACGAAATTCTTTCCAATCTCGAAAACAATGGTATCAAAACATTGGCCTATGCTGAGGACGTTGCTCTCTTGGCGACAGGGAAACTCCTAACCTATAAGTGAACAACTGAGGACTAAATCTTTTAATTATATTGTAGATGTACACTGAGGGCCAATCTCGTGCCGAGCTTGAAAGACGGGGTACAGAGGAGGTCATGGGCAGAGTTCGCTCCTGGGGTATGAATGTGGGTGTAGATCTGGCCGTGGAGAAAACTTTCATGATGATGCTGAAGGGTATGCTATATAAGAATAAGCAACTAACTGTCAGGGCAGGAGGTGTTTCTCTTAATTATGCAACACAAGTTACTAGACTAAGCTTCCATCCACATTTTATAAGAATTAGGGATAAGGTTTCGGCAGTGGTTCCCATGAATTCCTTTTTAGGAGGACAGGTCGTACCGTGTATGAGGGATTTTTAGTTGCATGTGCAACATTTGGCGCCCCCATTTGGTACAACGCGGCCAAATTAGTTGTCGGTAGGAATAAGATTCTCTCGTGTCAGAAAGTAATGCTCATTGGCTCCTTGCCAGTGTGTCGTACTGTCTCTAAGGAGGCAATGCAAGTGCTGGCTGGGCACCTCCTGGTAGTAATACGCCTGGCGAATGCCTACACGATGTCAAGAGGAATACACTTATCCTCAACGGACTCGGAGAAGACCTCAAATTTTACTGACAAGAAAGTAGGATAGATGTGTGTGCACTAGATAGCAACTAAGATGAAAAAATAGTGAGATGGGAAGAGTAACTTTTGAGTTTCTTCCCAATATTGATCAGGCAGTTAGGGTTAGGGACTTTGGTGGTATCGCTCTTCACGGGCTTTTTACTCACAGGACACGGGCCCATGAATGCATTCTTGCACATGAAGACACTTTTGAAAACAGCGGAGTGTTCCTGTCTAAGAGGTAGGTAGGAAAGTCGTGGTGCTGTGGTTGCAGTATGCGGATCTAAATGGTGTTTTAAGGGTTCTTTTTTACACCTATGGCCCTTAGAATACAAGAAGTGCAAGATAGACCTCGCTTTTCGACAAGGGGTGCAGTTCATGCCATACACATGACTGAGAAATTGTTCTTTTCTCGGTCCTTATATTGTGGGCAGACCCACCGTGAAATGAGTCCTAAACGGAAGGTCTTCACGTTAACCATGTCTATAATATCTGTATAATATTTGTAATGCATAGAGAAGGCTAAAATTCTAAAAATTACTCACAAGGGTACAAATAATAGCATGTAAAGGCATAACACTCACTCACACCACATGAATGGAAGCAATACTCCATATTTTACCCTTGGATCTTCATATTCAAGAAACTATTGCAAACCGTGCCTTACGGCTCAGCCAAAACAATTCCTGGAAATACATCCAAATAGGACGTGCACAGATTTTAAAAAGAACATAGTACATGAAAGCTTGAAAACTGATGTAGTAGTTTTCTGACAAACTGAATGTTGCTATTCCTTAAGATTTCCTAGACGAGAGAGCTGATGAGCTGGCAAGGATTTTTCAATCAGTAAACAATGGTGCATAGACTCAGTAATCTTAAGCTTTAAGCATTACCAAAGCCTGTAAAAGACTATTACAATATCATAGGTTTTAATTATTATTTTTTTATTTTAGGTAAGTTAAATATTTCAGAGTATCACAATGGATCTACAATGATCTAAATGCGGCGATAACGTCGTCAATCACCAGCTCATTAACATAACCTAACAGAATCTGCTCTCTAATCGAAAATACGTGCTTTCATTGTCGATGTATTCCTGTTTCATTGAATTTAAAGTTTTCTTTCTAATCGTGCAATACAAGTTTTATTGAAAAAAAAACTATAAATGCTGGGGTACATCAGGGCTCCAGTTTGTCTTCGATCCTCTTTCGCATACAAATGAAGAAATGGTACAAATAATCTTTCTGCAACTTCTAATCCAATTAAAGTTTACGCTAACATAAGCTTTTCATGTTCGTTTGCAAACTCACATCCCTTCTCTTCACCAACGAACTAGGAAAATCTCACTTAAGTCTTTTCTACACATCAATTTACAATAGGAAATATTAAACCGCGTTCTTAATGCTCTCAAAACCTAATGCTGTCAAGCATCTCTAAAGCAAGACATATCACCAGGTCACTATCAGCTATGAAAACCAAGAAATTGCCAAAAAAGCAGCAAGATGGATTTTCTGTGAAGATGCATGGAATATTTCTCTCTTTTTGATCTAAGAAAAACTCCAACCCCTATTGCTGTACGAGGGTTGCTACTTATGTTTCTGGCTTAATAATGAAAAAAAAAAAACAAAGATTGGTTTTATTATTTTTAAAAATATTCTCCATTCCAACCAATTTTCGTAGCACTTTTTCCACTCCGATTGAGGTACCTCCAAAACATAGTTTTTGAATGCATCAACGGCTTCTTCAGGGGTCGAAAAACGGTATCCGCGCATTTTTTTTAATGTGAGGGAATAAACAGAAGTCATTGGGTGCCAAATCAGGACTGTACGACGGTAACCCATTAATTCGATCTGTGAGAGCTTGCATTGTCATTACGAAGAATGATTCGCCTTTTCTTCTGCTTTTTTCTAATTTGTCCGATGACTTCTGGCAAACAAATTGTCGTATACCATTCAAAATTAACCGACTTACGTTGGGCTACACTACTGTCGCCACGTGACCGGTAATGCTGAGGAAACGGGCAACCCTTTGCTTCGATGTGCTTCTTTCACGAACAACTTTTGTTGGATTTGGCTCATCTTCGAAGACCCATACAGTCGATTGCTGTTTTGTTTCGGGCTCATACGGCTACATCCATGATTCGTGATCTGTGTAGATATTATACACAACATTTTATGCACATTTGACCGTATTTTTCACCATTTCCTTGCACCAATCGACACAAATCTTCTTTTGAGCGCTTGTCAGATTATGCGGGATCCAACGCGAACAAATCTTTTTCACAGCCAAATGTTCATGTTATATCTTATTGATGCTAGTCATACTAAAGCTCAAAGATGACTCTATCTCACGATATGTAACATATCGATCTTGTTTTATCAGTTCATGTACAGCATCGATATTTTGGACGACCTTCACGGAATCCATCCTGGAGCGAACGACGACCATGATTGAAATCGCACTTAAATGAAACATGCTTTCTAGAAGGTTATGGTTAAAAATGTCAAACTTTCCGTTGAAAATGTCAGATGGCGTCTGGCAACACTTACTGTTACCTAGGCTAGAAATATAAGTAGCAACCCTCGTATTTAAAAAAACTTACTTAAAAAACTTAAGCCTTTAGAACTGTTTTCAAAGATAAGCTTTTTAAATGCATGGTCATACATCACACATGGTCATACGTCACGCAAATACCTTCGTTAAGTTTCTTGTAAAAGATTCAATTGAATTCCACACTTTAAACAGTTTGACAGTAGTTCTCAAGTTTCTAAGAGTGACCATCATTTTACCCTAAAACCCAACTTTCTCTGTACTATGAAGTACAACAATTCGATCTTTAGCCGTACAACGCGAATGTGCAATGCTTCACCAAGTTATTTCTTTCTTTCGTTGTAATACTCACAAATTCAAACACAATGTTTCTAATCCTTCCATTTTTTTCCTCACACTGTGTGATAAATATACACAAAATTTGGGAAGGATACACATTGTAAAACCCACTTTTTGGTGATACACAACATTCCAGACAATAACAAAAAAAACAACCGTTTCTCAATTTATTCTTGTAAATATATAACCAATTAAATTTACCTGGATTTTTGAAAATCAATCCTCATTCTAGTCTCAAAATATCACAGACACTATTGTATTTTCGGTAACCTTTTTTCATCACATACAAAAATATCAACAAGGCTTTAAAAAGCTGATAAATATTTTATTTGACATTCAATTTTATTAATTTAAATTAATTTTATAAAGAAACCGCTTGGATCTTAGGTAATCATAGCACTCGATCAGGCATCAAATCTTTAACGTCTATTAACCTTTGTTTGCTATGAACATTCGGAGTCTTTTAAGAAAGATTAATGTTATTTCTTAAAATTGCTGACATTAAATGTGTTTATCTTTTTTCGTATCTCTGATTGGCTAACAACTTTTTTTGTATAGACCAATCTTAATAATAATTAATAATGCTAAAAACAAAGAAGACACAAATTTGTTTTATTTGAATAAAAACAAAATCCTCCTATAAATTATTATCACGAGAGGTATCTAGAAGATAAAAGTCGAAATTGTCTTATCAAATTATATAATATCAAAGCTGTGTTATTTTTATTTACGTGATCTGCTCAGGTTCATTGCTCACATCTTGAGAATAGAACAAATAGGATCAAAGTGACATCAATATTTGTTTATTTTTATGATCTTTAAACTAAAGGCCATTAGAAAATATGTTATGCACTTATCTGGATTGTATCATGTGAATAACACAATCTTTTTTATTTGAACTAGGATGACCTTATCGATGATGTCCAATCTTTTGTTGCTGCAGCAGAAGTTCTAAAAGAGAATGGAGCATGTAAAATATACGTCCTTGCAACACATGGCTTGCTGAGTTCTGATGCTCCTCGATTGATTGATGAATCGCCCATTGATGAGGTAAATTATTACAAATAAATTAATTCAATTTTCAAAACTCATAATTAAACAACTTTTGTCTTTCATCCTCAGGTTGTTGTAACAAATACCATACCACATGAGATCCAAAAATTACAATGCCACAAGATCAAAACAATTGACATTTCAATTTTGATAGCCGAGGCGATTCGCAGAATTCATAACAAGGAATCGATGTCTTATCTCTTCCGTAATGTAACGCTAGAAGATTAATTTGTTGCATCCCACTGCAGATGCAGAAGCATCGTTTTTGTTGTTTTATTTTCTATAATATTTGAATTGATTACTACAACTTTTCAAAGCTCATTATACATTTTCTTTTTTTTTTGTTTAATTTCTTTACTAATTTTTAAACTATTCATAATGCACTACTTATGTTTCTATTTTGTTTATTAAGTATTTTTTTCTAGCACTGCCTTTGATCCGTGCGTAATTCAAATAATTATTATTTACAACAGATTTGTTTTCAAACAAGTTTCCTATACTAAAAAACAAACCATTTTTGTACTTTTTTCAAAATAATGTAAAATTCGTTTGAAATCAAACTGTTAATGAAAAAATCAAAACAAACAAAAACACGAAAATTTACAAAATCTTAGTGAAAACATAAAAACACAGATTTCTATAAATCATTCATAGAAGTTTGCTGGTTAAGCTTAAGCAATGATGATGGAAGAAGGAAACATTGTTTTCTTTGTTAGAAATATTAATACTTATTAATGAATATGTACCATTATTGATTATTATAAATATTTTATTAAAACACATGATACATTGTATTAAAAATAGAAATATCAAACATATTTGTAGAAATGTATAAAAAAAGAATAAAAAATGAAATATAAATTGCTATTTAAAGAATAAATCATGTTTCATTTTTTTAATTTTTAAACAATAAGTAAGTCGTCCTGCAGTGGACATCAGTTAAGAATTATTGTATTGTACCTAGAGTGGTACAGTTTGGGACTATATTTTGCAATGATTCGTTTAAGTTCTAGAGCTTTTTTAATATTTAACATTTAAGGTCTCAGTTCGAGCTTTTTTGCTCTTAATAATCTTTACTTACTTACTTAAGGTGCGCTACAGTCCGGGGCGGACCTGGGTCTCAACCAACATGCGTCTCCAGCCAGCTCGGTCCCTAGCTAGCTGTCTCCAGTTTCGCACGCCAAGTTGGTTGAGGTCCCCTCCCACCTGGGTGCGCCACCTGAGTCGCGGTCTTCCTCTGCTGCGCCGTTCCTCGGGATTGGACTCGAAGACATTCCTGGAGCGTTGATGTCCATCCGCTCTACATGACCTAGCCATCTTAGCCGTTGGACTTTAATTCTGCTAACTAGGTCAGTGTCGCTGTACAGTCCGTACAGTTGGTCGTTATATCTTCTCCTCCATTCTCCATCTATGCGTACGGGACCAAAAATCACCCGAAGAATTTTTCTGTCGAAGCATCCTAAGACGCTCTCATCTTTCTTTGACAGGGTCCATAAATGAGAACCCGGATGATGAGTGTCTCATAGATGGTGATTTAAGATTAAGATGCTCGAGAGAGGACTTTACTTCTCAATTGTCTTCTAAGTCCAAGGAAGCAGCGATTTGCAAGAGTTATTCTTCGTTGGATTTCAGCGCTGGTGTCGTTGTCTGTGTTAATAGCGGTGCCTAGGTAGACAAAGTCCTTAACTACCTCAAAGCTATAGCTGTCCATGGTGGCGTTTTGCCCAAGACGTCGATGTTCAGTGTCCTTTTTTGATGACAGCATATACTTGGTCTTGCCCTCATTGACCACTAAACCCACACGCTTTGATCTTCCAATTATGTCAATATCATCTGCGTATCCGAGTAATTGGATGGACCTTTGGAAGATTGTGTCTCTAGTGTTGACGGTTGGGTTTTGCACAATTCTTTCCAGAACGATGTTGAAGAAGTCGCATGACAGTGCAACAGTGCATCGCCTTGTCTAAAACTTTTTTTGACATCAAATGCATCTGTAAGATCTTTTCCGACCTTGATAGAGCAGCGTGCATTCTCCATCGTCATTCTGCCCAAACGGATAAGTTTGACAGGGTTGCCAAAACTAGACATTACTCTGTAGAGCTGTACCCTATGGATGCTTTCATACGCGGCTTTAAAATCAATAAAAAGATGGTGGGTATCGATTTGAAGCTCCTGGATTTTTTCCAAGATTTGCCGTAGTGTGAATATTTGGTCGATAGTGGACTTTCCTGGTCTGAAGCCACACTGATAATGACCAATCAGGTTGTTGACGAATGGCTTCAGACGTTCACATAATACGGCAGAGAGGGTCTCATACGCAATGTTAAGGAGACTGATGCCTCTGTAGTTGGCACAGTTTAGAAGGTCTCCTTTCTTATGTATCGGGCACACTATGCTGAGATTCCACTCATAGGGCATGCTTTCTTCCGACCATATTTTGCAGATGAGTTGGTGCATGCTCCGTACCAAGTCATCGCCTGCTGCTTTAAATAGTTCGGCAGCGATGCCGTCAGCTCCAGCAGCTTTGTTTGACTTAAGTTTAGATATAGCTATCTTCACTTCGTCAAGGTCGGGTAGGCGGAATTGTTGATCTGCGTCGCCTCGCCGAGGTTGAGTGGTTCTATCTCCCTTACAGCGGAATTCGGTTCGTCATCACCGTTAATAATTTAGAGAAGTGATCTTTTCATACTCTCAACTGCGGTTCTACTACGATGTTACCCTGATCGTCTTTACAAGCTTCGGTTCGTGGCGCTTCTCATGCTCTCTTTTTTTCCATCTAAGAAGCCGGTGTTCCTCTCTCCTCTTCTGCTCGTAGAGCTCGCGAGCCTTGCCGGCATTCGTCGTCAAACCAGGGGTTTTGCTGTGGTAGCCGCGTGAAACCTAGCACTTCAGAGGCGGCATCTCTGATGGCTGCAAGGCAATGTTGCCAATGGTTTTCAATGCTTAATGCAGGCAGCGTAGGACTCCTTAAGAGGTTATTAGAGACTCGATCGGAAAAGGACATGGCAGTCTCTTGCGATTGTAGCTGTCTAACGTCGAATCCTCTCACAGTACTTCCTTGTTTTGGCTTGGATCGGGATATCCGTAGCCGTACCTTGGCTACAACGAGGTAGTGGTCCGAGTCAATGTTGGCCTCTCAGAATGTTCGGATATCCTGTATATTGGAGAAGTGTCGTGCGTCGATCGCAATGTGGTCAATCTGGTTGACGGTTGATTGATCAGGAGATTTCTATGTCGCCTTGAGGATATTAAGATGTGTGAACTGCGTACTAGCTACCAGAACATCTCGACCCGCAGCGAAACCGACCAGCCTGAATCCGTTGTTGGAGGTGGTGTCGTGCAAGCTGTATCTCCCGATTATGCCACCAAAGATGTCTTCTCTTCCTAGCTTGGCATTCAAATCTCCTAAGACAATTTTAATGTCATAGCCAGGGCACTGCTCATATGTCTTGTCCAATAGCTAGAAGAATATGTCTTTGGTGTCTTCATCTTTCTCCTCTGTTGGGGTATGCGCGCATATTAGGCTTATGTTTATGAATTTAGCCTTGATGAGGACCTAACATTCCACGTGCATATCCGAAATTCGTTGTCCTTATTTCGTTTGCTTGGGTTGTCAACAGTGAATCAGTCCGTATCCGAGGCTTGTTGGTGCTTCGCAACTAAAGGTATTTTTTACGTGGCCAGGAAGTCACCCCGACGGCACAACCCCCAACCTGGAGGGCCAGATCCTTAGTATACCTCTAAGGAAGGGGAGCCGGATAAACCGCTCCTTACAGGCCTGGGCTCCGAATATGTGGAAGAAGCCCTATAAGGTGTTCACTAAGTAGTTCAACCTTACTGAAACTATAGACGCCACCGTTGATTCCATCTCGGGAATTCCTCCGCTGCCGTCTGGATAAGGAGAGGTGCTTTAGTGGAAACACCTGTCCCCACCTCTCTCGTTTGTTGCCCCCAACAACTCTCCACTGGAGTTGGAACCCAATCTCCAGTTGAGGTACTAGGCACCCGATGTTCCCCCCGGGAGGTGATAGTAGGAGTTGATAGACAGAGGTGGGTTTTGAGAAAAAACCTGTGGACGCTTGTGTACCCTTGAATGCACATGTCTATCATTTGAAAATCCTTAATAATCTTTGCATCGTTGAAATACCCCGAATGTAAGATCACAAAGCTAACATAAGTTGTTCTTACTTAAAGGTCATAAAAAGTAGTATTAAAAAAATTGTTTAATTTCATTTAACGGTCAAATTCTGACCTTGATTAATCCATAAAATATTTTCTTAAATCTATTTTTAGATTAACTGGTTAAAAATAATAAATAAATATTCAGAAATTTCATGACTAAAGAATGTGGCTTTAACCCTAAAACCGCAAACAAAAACATGAGATATCTCAGATTTACTCAACTTAGGGGAATTTTTATTCTTGCCATCCCAGAAGAAAAAGTTAAAAAAAATTAAATCTTTAATATAATTTATATCAATTGTTAGGAATACCTCAAATTATTGAACTTTGATTTGTGTAGCTTAAGTATTTTCAAATTCTTTTTATTCAGTTTTATTTTGAATTTGTACGTAGGTATTTTTGTTCTTGACCAAAATTTGTGTGTATTAACCTTGAAATTGAAACAATAAAAAAAGAATTACTCCCAAGTCAACCAATTAGAAACAAATAAAACACTTCGTTGTATAAATCTTCATTTCAGATTATAAAAGTTCATTAAAGTCCTATCTCAACTTAAATTACTTTGATGTTTTTATTTTACCTACATATGTATGCATTTATGTACATATTTTATAAACAAGCTGATAATCTTTGTATCTTTGTGCAATTCACTTAAATAATTTTAATAACTTAATTTACTTAAGACCTGCATATTTCAACTAGGTAGGTATATACCCATTAACACTCTAATTCCTAAGGTTGAATCCTAATTTTACTCGGAAATTTTTTTAAAAAGATTGATTTATTTCTTTGACTTTGACAATTGTTGACAAGATTTTGACAGTTTTCGAAATCTTTATGTTATAACCTAAGACAGAACTAGCGTTTTTCTGTTAAAAACCAGTTTGGGCTTAAATGCTTCTAGCTGTCTTCTAAGGCAGGTGAATTCCTACAACTTATGAGGATTTTTAAAAATTAAGTAACATACTGAAAACTTGTAAATGGAATATTGAAGTAAGGGATTATAGCGATGGAAAATCATCACGAATATTACTGAATTTTTGAACTTGGCAGGTATGAAAACAAGCAAAATTGTCGCATTTGGGGAACAGAAAACCCACATGAATACATTGAAAAGCCGATACACCCAAAACGAGTCACTGTTTGGTAGGAATTTTGGTCCAGAATAATAATTGGGCCATTTTTCTTCGAAAATGAGCAAGGAGTAGCCGTTACAGTCGTTATTGGGTCTGTTGAAAGAATTTTTGTTCAAAATTAAAGAGAAGGATATTGTCAACATTTGGTTTCAACAGGACGGCCGGCGCTACGTGCCACACAGCCGAAGCTACACTCGATGTTTTTATAGCATCGGGTCATTATAATTTTTTTTTTCGAATTATAAAAGGGTTGTATCTCAAAACGTGCGTTGATTTCGAAGTCGGGTTCGAACTAAAGATTATAGAAACTTTAAAACAAGTTAAATTTTCGTCCCCACCTACAAAACCTGGTTGATCGTTATTATAATAGGTGCCATCATCACAATATGACGATCTATAAAAATACAATTTTAGGAAAGACATAATTCATTCACTACCGTAAGCCGCGTTTGCCCACTACTTTAATAAACAAAAAATCTCATCAAGCTTTTTAAAGCAAAGCTCTAGAAGTAAAATATATTAGAATATCTACTTTGCTATAATTTTACTGTAACAAATCGAAGTTTGTTTTGTATAATTTCTAATTTTCATTCTAAGTTTTTCTCTAAATAAAGTTTATATTATTTGAATTCTCCAAACCAACAGGTTATGGGCCCAGGAGAAAATTCAATAAAAAAAATTTAAATTTTTGTTTGCGTTAAAGGAAGATTTTATTTAAATAAAAATCGCACGCGTTTATTGAATTGGGCGCATTGAATCGGTGTTTCTTTATTATAAAACAATATGGAAAATTTTGCTGGAAGAAAAAGGTTTGGAGAAGTTTCTAGCAAATACATTGCAATCGTTGTTGGAGGATGTTCCTGCTGATGAAAATAGTATCAAGGCCAAAGAATCGTTGAAATCTGAAGAGAAGAAATGCAAATCCATCTTAGTTCAATGTATTGGTGATTCTCAATTGGAATATATCAAAGACAAAATTTTCGCAAAGGAAATATATGATACATTGATTGGTGTATTTGAACGCAAGAGTGTTGCTGGCCAATTACTTCTGCGCAAAGAATTATTGACGATGCGATACAAAGATGGAGATGAAATCAATGAATATTTTCTTCAGTTTGATCATGTAGTGCGTGAGTTGAAATCGATTGGTGCAACATTAGAAGAGCCGGATGTGGAATGTCATTTGATTTTAACTTTACCAAAATCTTTTGATGGCTTAATTACCGCACTGGAAACGATGGATACAACTAAATTAACGATTGAATTCGTTAAAAGTCGTCTTTTGGATGAATGTGGAAAGCGTGCAGCTAGTAGTTGTAGGCGTACCATAAAATCAAGCGACTCAATGGCTATGCAAGCAGACCGTTCGAAAATAATTTGTCACAGATGCAAAAAGCCATGCCACATCAAATCGAAATGTAAAGTTAATTTGTCGAAGAAAATTGATTCGTATGGTAAGAAAACTGCAGGTGAAAATTGTGCAAGAAAAAATGAAGATCCTGAATTCTTACTTTGTGAAGAACAAATGTTATCAAAGAGAAAGGCGATAGTGAACAACAATGAAATTTCGTCTAGCTGTATAAGTGAATCGTCAAGAAATAGTAATGAGGGCTTTGAAGAAATTAATTTTGTTCTTGATTCGGGTGCTGCCCATCATATTGTTAATAATAAAGTTTTTTTCAACAATATACATACAATCGAGCCAATAAATATTTCAACAGCAAAAGCAGGTGATTCCTTGGTAGCAAACCAGCAAGGCGACATTTCGGTCAAGACTTTCTTTAATGGAGATAATTCAACAAAAACTATTCAAAAAGTCTTGTTTGTTAAGAATCTAAAATGTAATTTGATGTCAATTCGTCAATTAACTGACAAAGGCTACAAGATCACCTTTAATGGTGTTGATGCCCTTATCTCCAAAAATGGTCAAAATATGTTCGCCGCTCGTCACTTTTTATGTTGAACGAAGTGTGTATGCTGGAATTGCTGGTGCGGAAAAATTGAGCAAAGCTTCGCAAACGTTATGGCATTTTCGTTTAGCTCATTTGAATGTTAATGATATGAAGAAGATGGTGAATCAAAACATGGCAACTGGATTGGTAGAATTAGGTATAAATAGTGCTGACAAATTTTGTGAATCGTGTGTGCTTGGTAAACAGACGCGTTTACCATATCCACCACGAAAGGAAATCCGATCTGAACGTATTTTGGAGCTCATCCATACAGATGTCAGCGGTCCAATGAATGAAGTGGCACATGATGGTTCCAGATTCTTTTTTTGCTTTTACTGATGATTTTTAACGTGCATCCATGGTATATTTCATGAAGAAGAGAAGTAAAGTTTTCGAAAAATTTCAACAATATGTTGCTATGGCTGAAGCACAACATAGGCTAAAAATTTCGAAATTGCATTTGGATAATGGCGGTGAGTATTGCTCAAACGAATTTAAATCTTTTTGTGTCAATAAAGGTATTCGACTGAATTACACCGTGCCATACAATCCGGAAATGAATGCGGTATCTGAACGTTTCAATCGCACAGTAGTTGAAAAAGCAAGGACTATGCTTTTGTCGAGTGGATTGAGTCGTCGATTTTGGAGCGAAGCAGTTTTACATGCAAATTATGTTAAAAATCGCTCACCAACTAGTGCTGTTGGCAAACAATTTGCAAATAAAACACCCGCTGAAATTTGGTATGGTAAAAAGCCAGATTTATCTCATCTTCGTGTTTTTGGGTCGATTTGTTACAACTATGTACCAACAGAAAATCGTACGAAGTTAGATGCAAAATCACTTAAATGTTACATGCTTGGATATGGTTCGTCTTCACAGATGTATCGTCTTTGGGACATCGAAGGTGACAAGCTTGTCATGGGTCGTAATGTGACGTTCAATGAAAAATCAATTTTTGATCGTTTGAATTATATCAACATATTTGATTCAGAGGTAGCTAATTATGACATCGATGAAAAATGTGAACAAGAAATCCACGGTGCAAATTTGGAAAGCATCGGTAACATCAGTGACAATGTCCACAGTGCTTCAAATAGTGTTGATAACAACAATGATTTGCGTCGCAGTGTTCGTGAGAAAAATAAACCAGATCGATATGGATGTGCTGCATGGTCTGCAAACTTTGCACTTTCTGCTGAGGAATTTGTACAGAATGATCCGGTCACGATGAATGATGCAAGGAACCCTGTTGATTGGCCAAAATGGGAAAAGGCTATTAATGATGAATATTATTCGTTGTTGAAGAATCGTACTTGGTCTTTGTGTAAGTTACCCACTGGTCGAAAGGCTGTCACTTGTAAATGGGTTTTCAAGTTGAAATATAAGTCAAATGGTGACATCGACAAGTATAAAGCCAGACTTGTTGCTCGTGGGTTCACACAGGAAAAAGGTTTCGATTACAACGAAACATATTCACCAACAGCCAAATTGACCACCTTCCGTATTTTATTGTCCATTGCTAACCATTTTGGATACGATATACATCAGATGGACGTTAAATGTGCTTTTTTAAATGGAAATTTAAAGGAAGACATCTACATGACACAACCAGAAGGATTTGTGAAAGATAAATCTATGGTTTGCAAATTAAACAAATCGCTTTATGGGTTAAAGCAAGCATCACGGATGTGGAATGAGTGCTTTAATCAATTCATTCTTAAAATTGGTTTTAATCGTTGTCAATCAGATCAATGTTTGTACATGAAAATTGAAAATGGTATTGTCTGTTACATACTCTTATACGTCGACGATTTAGCAATAATTTCAAACAGTACAAAAATGATAAATGTAATTAAAGCTGAATTGTCAAAAGAATTTGAGATGACGGATCTTGGTAAAATCAATTCGTTTCTTGGAATTTCTATTGAAAGAAATTTAAATGATTATTCAATTCAATTAAGCCAGTCAAATTACTTGAAAAATATTTTGAAGAAATTTGATATGAATATCTGCAAAACGGCTGCAACACCAATCGAAAATGGATTACATTTGCAAAATGATGATGGCAATAATTTATCTAGTCAGCCATATAGAGAACTCATTGGATGCTTAACATATGCTACTCAAACAACTCGACCAGATTTATGTGCATCGACAAACTATTTTAGTAGATTTCAAAACTGCTTTAAAGATGAACACTTTATGTATGTATGCAAAACGTATTTTAAGGTACATACAGGGAACATCTGATATGAAAATGGTTTATCGTCGTGATTCTGAGGCTGATATTTTAACTGGATACGCCGATTCTGACTGGGCTGGTGATAAGAACGATCGCAAATCAACATCGGGATATGTATTCAAGGTCTTTGGGGATACAGTAAGTTGGTTATCACAAAAGCAACCAACTATTAGCCTGTCATCAACTGAAGCTGAGTATTTGGCATTAGCAAAATGTATGGTTGCGCTGTCTTTTAAAAGAAATTGGACATCCTTGCAATTCACCAACAACAATATTTGAAGACAATCAAGCGTGCATCAAGGTAGCTGAAGAATCACGTGATCATAAAAGAATGAAACATATTGATGTGAAATACAACTTCATTCGAGAATCTATTGTAAATAAAGAAATCAAACTCAAATACATCTCTACTAACAATCAAGTTGCTGATATAATGACAAAGGGTCTTGCAAAAATTCTTTTTCAAAAGCATCGCTTAAATTTAAATCTTAATTAATTTGACTATATTAACTAATTTTTCCGACTACTTTAATTTAAACGAATTTTTTTTTTTAATTGTAAATATTAATTTATTGAGTTTTAGAATGTTTAGCTTTAATAATCTTGTTTGTTTGTTACTAATTTGATAACTGATAAAATTAAGAGGCGGTATTAGAATATCTACTTTGCTATAATTTTACTGTAACAAATCGAAGTTTGTTTTGTATAATTTCTAATTTTCATTCTAAGTTTTTCTCTAAATACAGTTTATATTATTTGAATTCGCCAAACCAACAAAATAAAATACAATTTCAGCTTTATTTCCAGTTTTTAAGTTGGTAGCACATTGGACATCAGTCAAACTCAGCTGTAATTTAAAGTGTCATTGGGCAGGTCCACACGACATAGGGCAGGTTTAGGTGATATAAGGGACTTGAAAGTAAAGCAAGTCCATTGGTAACATGCCAAAAAATTACCTTCCAATTACCTTCATTGGAAAGTTACCTGGAAAGTTAGTCAAACAAAATCTCCCTAACTATGAAGTTAAGTTAACTTATTTCAAAGTTACAATTCATTATATTTTTCATCTAATTTAAAGATGAACTTTATTACTTCGCTATTTATTTATTTTCTGCACACTTCTATTTGACGTTTTATTTGAAAGAGTTTCTTGTCAAATTAGATAAGGAATAAGTAATATTAATATAGAATTCTAACTTTCAAGAGAAGTGTTTTGTAGACAATTATGTTTTTGGTAGTTTTTGCACGATCAACTAAAGGTAAGGGTTAGTAAAGTAAAGTTCCAAGTTTAAAATTAATGACACTTAAAAAGTAACTAGTTGACTTGGTCAAAATTTAAGTTCAAGGAATCCCGTTGACTGCAAATGAAGTCCCTAACGTTGTCCGAACCTGCCCATAAATGACTTGAAAGTTATCCAAGTTGTTGGTATCTGATTGGTCAGCTCCTAAAAAAATGTCTTCTAATTTCTAATTGAGGCAATAGAATGTTTAGTATTGGAAAGTTAGCCTAGAAAAATCTTCCTTACTATCAAGTCAAGTCTACTTGTGTCAAAATGAAACTTGGCCATGGATTAAAATTCAATTGACACATTCCATCTAATATTAAGTGTAGGGTTCCTTGTCAAATTGAAAAAGAAATAAATAATATTCCTTGCCTGAGAAATGTTTTGTAGACATTGTTATTACATGCATTGTATTTGTATGTATTGTCATTAGTAGTTTTTGTACGATAAATTGACGGTAGAAGTTAGTGAAGTAAAGTACCAAGTTTGAAATTTATGACACTTAAAAACTTACTAGTTGCCTTGGTCAAAATAAACGTTCAAAAAATGCTGTTGACTGCATCCGGTACAAAAAATTAGTTACATTTTTCATATTTAATAAATAGCTTATTTGAAAATTGAACAAGCCGTTTAAAATATTAAAACTAACTTCAAACGTGGTCATTCAAATGTAGCAACTTTTACGACGCGACGTTTGCAACAATTGAAGTTATTGTACAACTTCTTTTAGTCCGCTTCGATTGAAGCTGATGGACAAGGCGATATGTGGACAGCAAGCCACATAAAGCACTAATCATTGCCTTGTTGCGTAAGAATTTTCCTGGTCGCATATTTTTATATTTTGGCAATGTCAAATTGCTACAAAGATTATGAGGTAAAGACTTGGATAGATATATAGAGCTAGATAGATATATATATAGCTACGCAAAAAACAGTGCTTACGAAAATAATCTCGGAACTGTAGGCGAAATGAAAACCATCATTACTCTAACTTTGGCCAAAATATTACTCAAAATTAGAGGAAAACCAGGCCGGCCTGGCCTTCGTCATCGATAATACAACCAGGTTCCAGTCCGGGTCTTGTTTATCATGCTCTCCACCTTTCCCGGTAATTGGCTCGTTTCATATAATTCATTGTTATATCTCCGGAATTGTCCTTCCTCAGTGGCCAATAATTCTGGTTAAGACTTTTTACATCGAAGGTTCGGTTGGTTTTAAGCTGACGAATGCATTTTTCTTCTTCTATTTTATGATCAATCGCTACTATTTAAATAGGGTTAGTGTATGATTGGACCCCTTCGAATTCGCGATCACAGCTATTACTGTGGGTTTCAACGTTTCCCGGAGACTAAGCCACCATGTACTTTGTTTATATGCAGTCCCGGGTTTTTTTACGCTAGCTCGATCTACATGAAGTGTCATGTTTCGGACGGAATGGTAGAACTTTCCCACCTGGTGCGGACCTTCCTATCTGTTTATTTCCAAATCACAGACGATATGTTCTTTTCCCATGCTATCTTCTTTCGTCTGTGAAGTTTTTTTTCAATACTTCTGACACTCTTATATTCTACTTCGCGTGTCCGCTTTCTACGAGGTTGAGAGTATTACCGTTTCCATACATTTCTTGCTGGTACATAAGTTATTTGATCCTGGCATTTCTATGACTCTTAGTTAATTATCAATAGCGTTCTCAATTAAGCTGTGGGAGCCAATTTAATACCTAAATATTGGCTCTCAACCTATTTTGTTGCTGTCACCAAGGATGATTTTAAGGTCATACTTTGGCAGGGTATTGAAGGTGTTATCTACGAGTTCGTAATAGACATAATTTTCATCATCTGAGGAAAAAATCCATTTTAACGTTTTTTTTTTATAAATCGAAAAAAAAACTGAAAAAAAATTGTCACTACCAAAATTTTATGACTAAAATATGATTTCATCTCCAAAACAATTTTGTGCAACGAAGAATAGTGTTTTTGACATCTGATAAAATTTTGAGAAAAATCGAATTGACAGTTTTTCTATAAAAAATAAAAATAAAAAAAAAATAATCAAGATTAGTAAAAATTGAATATCCATTCAAATATGCAAAAACTTGAAATTTGGGCTTAAATCTTATTTTACCTACAAGAAATATTGTTTTTAACATTCTGAAAAGTGTTGAGAAAAATCGAATTGACAGTTTTCTTACAAAAAATAAAATATATAAAAACAAATTAATAAAAGTTGGTAAAAATTGATGTTCGACTTAAATATCTTTTTAAAAATTGTAGGTATTGGCATCAAACTAATTTTATCTTATAAAAAATATTGTTTTTCAACATTCAGTACAATTTTGAAAAAAATCGAATTGACAGTTTTTGTACAAAAAATAAAACTCTAAAAACAAAAACAATACTAAAACTTGGTACAAATTTACTTTCGACTGAAATAGCTTTTTAAAAATTAAAAATATTGTCTTCAAACTTATTTTATTTCACAGAAAATATTGTTTTCGATATTCAGTAATTTTTATATAAAAATGCAAAAGTCCGTTTTTTCATAAAAAATAAAATCTACAAAAAATAGCACGCAAACTTTTAAGCAAGACAAATCGACAGACGGGATGGGAAGTTATCAGTGTGGGTCGCATCCCAGCCTCTTTTTTAACTTCCCATAGGAAGTTATTGTAATGGGTTCGATTTGTCAAATTGAAAATTTTGACATTTCCCGACGTTTCAAGGTCCCTAGAGTCGAAATAAAACATTTTTAGCAAGATGTCTGAACGTGCGTGTGTACGTACGTCCGTACGTTCGCGACGTTTTTTTCGTCGTCCATAGCTCAAGAAGAAGAGATATCGATGTCAAACAAATTTTGTTATACAGATAAAAAGGCAGCAAGATGCAGAAAGGGCTCTCAAGAAAATTGCGTGGGTGGTTTGTTACCATAGCATTTTGAAAAAAAGCTGAAAATGTTGGTTAACCCTAAATATCTTACGAACCAAAAAAGCTACAGACTTGAATTAAATTTTATATAATATATTGTAACGTGATACCAAACAGGCATATTTTTTGAAAAAAAATCAATATAACGGTTTTTTCATAAATCAATAAAAATTTGTCAACTCTAAAATTTTACGACTGAAATATGATTTCATCTCTAAAACAATTTTGTGCAACGAAGAATAATGTTTTTGACATCTGATAAAATTTTGAGAAGAATCTAATTGACATTTTTTGTACAAAAAATAAAAAACCTAAAAAAAATGTATAAAAGTTGGTAAAAATTGATTTTCGACTCAAATATCTTTTCAAAACTTTGAGATATTGGCTTAAATTTACTTTATCTTTCAAAAAATATTGTTGTCAACATTGAGTAAAATTTTGAAAAAAAATCGAATTTATAGTTTTTTACAAAAAATTAAAAACCTAAAAAAAAATTAACAAAAGTTGGTAAAAATTGATTTTCGACTCAAATATCTTTTCAAAAATTTTAAATATTGGCTTCAAACTAATTTAATCTTATAAGAAATATTGTTTTCAACATTCGGTAATATTTTGAAAAAAAAATCGAATTGACAGTTTTTTACAAAAAATAGAACTCTAAATAAAAAACGATACTAAAACTTGGTATTAATTTGCTTTCGACTCAAATAGTTTTTTAAAAATTCAAAATATTGACTTCAAAATTATTTTATTTCACAGAAAATATTGTTTTCGATATTCATTATTTTCCAACAGTCCGTTTTTTCATAAAAAATTAAATCTACAAAAAATAGTACGCAAATTCGGTAAAAATTGATACGAGTACATATAGACAAACTTTTAAGCAAGACAAATCGACAAACGGGATGGGAAGTTATCAGTGTGGGTCGCATCCCAGCCTCTTTTTTTATAGGATATGATGGAGAAATTCTAACCCGTAATTTGGATTAATGACTTTTCATATAGTACTGTTTAGATTGTGAAGAAAAGAAAAAAACAATGTAATTAATTAGGGATTTGAATATTGTAACAATTCATTTCAAAAACTCTACATTTGATAAGATCATCCGATTTTCCAAGATTTAAAATTAAAAAACAAATGTAAGACTAATCGCATTGAAGTGGAGTGTATGCCTTATAAAGTAATTAATTTTCTAAAGCATCATGATTATAATATTTTTGCGAAGTTCAATGAATTTTATCACAAAGTGTTGTGATTTATCACTAATCAAATAAATACAACAGAATAATTAGAGATTTTATCATTGCATTAAGACTTCAAATAATGACATAAAGTGTCTTAATTGTTTTTGTTTACATACAAATTAAATAATAAATGCAACTTAAACCAGGATCGGATTTTAATTCTGTCTAGTAAGTGGCTTTAGGGCGCTGAACTCTGTTTCAAGTGATTTTTGGAAAAAAGAATAAGATTCAACTATTAATCAAAAGTATTATTAATGATGATCTAAAAAAGTCGAGTAATTTTAGATCGTTGAGTAAGCCCTTATGGTTATCTTAAAGTAGTTACATTTTTAAAAACAATTATAAAAGTCTTCAAATTTATATTTTCTTTTAAATACCATAAGTTAATTGAAAAGTTTGTAAATTTCGACGTAAATCATCAAACAAATAAATTAACTTAAGGCTTTGTTCATATGAAAGTTTTTTCTGAAACATTATTTACTTACAATTAGTCATAATTAAATTACACAAAAAGGGTTTTTGTTATGAGTAATTCTTGTTCCAAATTGAATGTTTACATTATTTAATAAAAACAAAAGAATTTAAAGAATTGTATGACATTTAAAAGTGACAAAATATTGACTTTATTTTTTTTTTGTAATTGTTAGTTTAAGCTTAACAAAAAATAAAACGAAAAGCAACCAAAACCACGATAAATATTGGAAGGGTACCTTACCTACAATAATCACGTATATTAAAAGTGATAAAACTTGTTTAATATTATTGTTTGCTTAATTTTATAGCTACATACTATATGACAAGCTAAGTTGTATATATGTTTTTTGCACATTTAAAACTGATGACTGAGATGATAAGATATTTTGCTTACATTTCCTTGAGACTGAAACTGAAACACAAGTAGCGTAAATAAACATGTTTTGGTTATTGTTAATATTCTAGAAGTATCCTTGGGTAAAAACAAAAAACATTGAATCTGCGTAGCGTAGATATTTTACCACTATTCTAAACCCCGTACATTTCTAATAGCTTTTCTGTCAAAATATAGTTGCGCAATAATCACTTTTTCAAACATACCTTAATCTAGAAAACGGGCATTAATTTTAAATACCCGAAACTCGAAAAACTTATGAATTTAGAAAATTATTAAAAGTCTAAGTTACTATTGTGTGATTTTATGTAGAACAGATATTTAGATGATATGATAGTTTAGCAAAATTGAGTATTTAACGAAATTTCTTCAAATTTTGCGCCAGTGTCTTAACGTTTATTTCAGTTAACGCATTGACTAATTACCCCTCATAGTAAAGTTCAAACTAAAACAAGTTTGTTTAGTGTGACTTACTAAGTTAATTGGACAAGTGTATTGGATTAATAATCTCATAGTCCAGGAAAATTAGATGCTGCCTAAAAAGTAATCTTATTTTGGAATAGAACAAAAATTTTAAGGGGTGAAGGGGTATGAAGAATGCAGTTTTTGCATAAGTAATCATATTTTTGGGTAGGGAGTTATTCAATTACCATATATATTTTAACTATGCATGGGAAAATATTTATTAGAAAACTTAGTTTCAGAGGGTTACCGCAAGTTGAAGAAGTATTTTGTATTTTGTTTCCTTTGCTATAAAGCTAACCGTACTGAGGAAAGCCGGAAAAAGTTCAAACAAGTCAGGAAGGCCTGCAACGCCCATATTCGACGGACCAAATTTTTACATGACCAAAATTTACGGCAAAAAATACTGCAATGTCCTAAAGGCAGTAAAAATTGTTGGTGATTTGTAAAAAAACATGAGGAATTCTTCCTCTTCTTCGGTTCCTACGCTCGTTGTCAATGACACTCCTTTTGTTAGCTCTTTAGAGAAAGCTAATCTCTTTGCTAGGCAGTTCGCCGCCAATTCTACGCTGCCAGTGAGTGTTATGACTCCGCCTGTACTTGAGCGAATTAGTGATTCTATGCGACCAATCTTTTTTCGCACTCGTACTGTGGCAAGAGTCCTAAGAGATCTAAACACACATAAATCCGCTGGTCCGGATGGTATCCCCGCTATTATTCTGAAGAGGTGTTCTTCAACGCTGGCAAAACCACTGCGTAAGCTTTTTCATCTGTCCTACTCCTCGGAGAGGATGGAAAACGGCATTTGTCCAGAATATTCCCAAAAAATATCTTGAAGATCGAAAGCTTCTTAATGACCGGCAATACGGCTTTCGTAGCAATAGGTCCACTGGTGATCTCATGGTTCATCTCACCGAACAGTGGAGCAAATCTTTACATCGTTTTGGAGAAAGTAAGATTATTGCACTTGATATTTCAAAAGCATTTGATAGGGTTTGGCATCAGGCTCTCTTATCGAAAATGCGTGCTTTAGGTTTTCACGAATCCCTGCTTCATTGGATTAGTAATTACCTTTCGGATCGTTTAATACAAGTAGTATTGGATGGATTCAAGCCTGAAAACCATAAAATAAATGCTGGTGTGCCCCAGGGCTCTGTTTTATCTCCAACACTCTTTCTCATTTTTATGAATGATCTTCTGTCTGCAACATCTAATCCAATACATTGTTTCGCTGACGATAGTACTCTTAGCTTTTCATATTCGTTTTCAGACTCACATCCCTCTTCTTCGGATGTGGAACTGCAACAACAAAATATGATAAGCTCATTAAATTCCGATCTAAACAGCATTGTTCAATGGGGATTAAAAAACCGCGTGGAATTTAATGCTTCGAAAACCCAATGCTGCCTTGTATCGTTAAAGCGAGATATATACCCCCATTGCCATTATGCATAAATGACACTTGCATCAATGAGACTTAACGCCTCGATATTCTCGGTATGTGTGTCACCAACCACCTCTTGTGGTATGATCACATACGCGATGTCGCCAAAAATGCCGCAAGGTGTTTGGGTTTCCTTAGGCGATGCAAGAAAGATTTCACCCCTTCTGATCTGGCTGTTATCTACAAGACTTATATACGTCCAAAGCTTGAGTATAACTCCCATTTCGGGGCTGGTCCTACTGCAACTTACTTAAGCCTCTTGAACGTAGAGCATTTAAATTGATAGATGATAATATGATAAGCTCATTTACTTCGCTTGAACATCGTCGTAAGGTCTCTTGTCTGACCCTTTTTTACCGTTATTTTAACGGCTTATGGTCTAGTGAAATAGCCAGTTGCATTCCTCCCCTTAAACAGTTCAACCGTAATACTCGAGCTTCTAGGGATGCTCATCAGTATACCCTCGAGCCCAACTTCGGTCGTACTGTCAAATACAGAGATTCGTTCTTTAGCCGTACTACGCGAATGTGGAATGCTTTAAAACACTCTGTCTTTCCTAGTCATTGAAATATTTAGGAATTCAAAAGCAATGTGCACCTACATCTCCTTTTAAACCCTCTCTCCTCTTCCTAGTGCTCACACTGTGCCTCTGCATAATAAGGGTAGTAATATCCCCTTGAGTGTGTGTTTACTATTAAAAAAAAAAAAAACTTCTTAAAAGTTTATTTTTTTAACAAAATAATCAATGAACAAAATACAGGCAGAACACTTATCTATAATTTCGCTTGGATCTATGAAGGGCAACATTTCTCAATTTTACTGACCAAACAATCTATATCAATTTAGCAGGTGCAACAATCTATATCATATTTTTTTTTAAATTCATTTTTATTAATTTATTCTTAAAACTATCTTAAAACTAGACATATAAATTCATAAAACTAGCCTAATTAACCATGCTTTACTACTCTGTATCTATATCATAGGCAGAATTATATATGGTCTACAAACAAATTGGGTGGCGGCGCAACAGTCCGTTGAGAAAAATTTTCTGAATCTTCAAATTTCCTTCAACAAGTTGACAAGATTTGTCCAACCTGGTCCATCCATTATCAGAATTATCTCTTGTAGAGTGAGAGAGAATTTTTTTTAAATATGAGAATGGCTTGCATTTGAAAATTGGACATACGCTTATAAAATGGAAGCAG
This sequence comes from Eupeodes corollae, assembly GCF_945859685.1. Classification (NCBI taxonomy): domain Eukaryota; kingdom Metazoa; phylum Arthropoda; class Insecta; order Diptera; family Syrphidae; genus Eupeodes; species Eupeodes corollae. The sequence continues at coordinate 19,388,054 of NC_079147.1, read as the reverse complement.
TCTTCTTTGGATTTATAATTGCAGAGTGTACAGAACTGGTTGAAATTCCCATGGTATGGTCTACCGCTAAGACATCAGACTTCGCACCTTGCTTTGAAAATTAAAGAAATATCTTTGTAGCTTAAAGAATTGCTAAAATAGTTATTTTTACTCAGATTAAATTGAAACTGGCTATATAATATTCGACTTTCTGATTCAATTGCTCTTTTTACAAGTTGATTCCCAACTGGTCTACTTATAAAAAAAACCATTCTATCGAACTTTTATGCGGACCCAGATATAGCCATAATAGAAAAGCCTGTAGCAAGGTTAAGCATACCGTACAGTATTTACTGCCGTAGTTGTGGAGGCTAATATCAAAGGCAAATTGTGATTCACTTTTTTTGTAAATGTTCTGCCCTGGCCAGTTCTACCAACTTTCGGAAATGAGAATTAAAGAGCCGATTTCCTTTCAAAACGCAGCCAAATATCTCTTTCTTCGCATAATTGTCTTTATAACTTACCCATAAAATATTCTTTCTCAATAAATAGGTAAAACGAGTTTATTGTAGCAAAACGTAAGTCTAACACGCCCCTACCGCCTAAACCATTTACTCATTTCAGTTCAAACTTGACTATTAGGTTTTTTTGCGTTAGGCGTTTTGTTCAGTCATTGTATGACGAAAAAAGACGAAAATTTGAGTTTGCTCATAAATTACAAGTTACATTTTTACGAAATGTTCTTTATTATTTTTGACTTGTCTTCTTTCAATACAAAATATATATTTTTGCGTTGATCCAGAAAGGTTTTCGCAAATAACTTAACATAGCTTGTTATTGTCATCCTTTAAATTTGTGAAATTGAAAATTTGTACGTTTCTAGATGTTTTAAGGTCCCTATCAAAAAATCAAAGATTTTTAGAGTGATGTGTATGTACGTACGTTCGTGAGTCCGTACTCCAGTATTTCGTTACATTTGGGATACAAATTTTTGTCACTTAAATTTCAAGAACCAGTAAAGATTTCGACTTTAAATAAAAGTTGTATTACAGATAAAAACTGAAATTAATTTTAAAAAATCAGTTCAAATTTTAGCTGATCCCAAATATCTCAGATACCAATGACGCTAGCGATTTCAATAAAATGTATCAATTATTTAAAGGTTTGTAAATAAAATAACGTTAAAAAATTATTTCAAGTCGAATATTTTAGGAACCAAAAACGATATTACCTAATTTTAAGAAATAATCGTAGTAACGAAGAGAAAACTATTGAAACCAAGTTTTCAGTTAATGTTAATTTGATACTTGTTTCTTTCTGCACTTGTTACTTTAAGTTTCGAATCAAATTTGTTTTTGAGCAAAGCTCAGTTTATATGGTTTTTAATTTTTTTTTAAGTCTGAAAAATAAACTCAAAGATAATTGTTCAATTTTATAAACGTAAAATCTTTTTATTCTTTTTATTAATGGATTTTTCGAAACATATTAAACCTTTGGCTGGTGAAGCAGATTGGCCAATATGGAAACGGAAGATAAGGGATTTACTCGATTACCATGAAGGAGCAATAGACGTTATTGACGGGATATTGACGAAATCCGAAGCCTTAGAAGCAGCAGTTAAGAAGCAAAGCGAAATGAACAATTTCTTTCCGAAGCAAATAGCTATGCAAAGTCCATGATCACAAGCTCAGTAACTGATGAGTTCTATCAGAAGATTATGGATCAAGAAACAGCTCGTGATTCTTGGGAAGCGTTGCGTTTGCAATTCGAAGCAACTTCCAAGGATCAAATGTTCAAAATGTGTACCGACATTTTTGCATTTAACTGGAATACAAGCAATGATGTTTCCACGCATATTGCACAATTGAAGAGTTTATGGAATGAACTTAATAATAGACTCAAAGCCAAGAGTGAAAATATGCTTCCAGATATGATGTTGGTATGTAAGGTCTTACATATATTGCCAAGACTTTCGATGAGTTAACAGTACAACAGACAACTCAGCTCAAGAGGCGCTAGTTGTTAAATATGATTCAAGAAAACAAGAAAACTTACTCGTACCAAGACCAAGAACATCAAGAAATAAAAGAGAAGATATTTGTAATTTTTGCAAGAAAAAGGACATTGAGTGCGAGATTGTAGGCGATGGATATCTGAAGGAAGACCAACCAAAGATAAGATGTTTAACAAAAGTACACACAATTTTGCTGACACCAACACATCTCTCATGTCCATACGTAACGATGTTTTTGCTACTGATTTCAAGACGACGGATTGGTGGGTTAATAACGGTGCAACAAGGCATGTTACCAACTGTTCAGACTGGTACATTGATTTTGAAAATTTCGACAGTCCACACAAAATTCAAGCCGCTGTGAAAGGACATGCTTAGTGCAAGTGCTATTGGGAAAGGGACCATTCGAGCTATTTCATCTCACAATAACAAAGAAGTGACATTTACTGATTTTTATTATGTACCTTCTAATTCTCGTAATTTACTTTCCATATTAGCTGCTCAAGACAGAAATCAGAGAATTGTTTTCAAGTCGACCACTAAGGAGTTGGCTTGATATCAATGGAGAGATTGTTTTATTTGGAAACAGTCAAGTAAATGGTTCTCTTTATAAGGCAGCAATCAAACCAATAAAGAAAGAATTTGCAGTTGAATGTAGCCGTTGGAGAAGACTCAACACTTCAACTTTACCATTAGCGATGGGCCATCAAGACAAAAAACACGCCAAACAAATGATTGAGAAAGAATTTGGAAATAAGTCATGCTCAACGAAAATATTTGTGAGCCTTGTATATACGGTAAAGCTCATAGACTTCCATTCGGAACAAGAAGAAAAGCGACAACACCTGGTGAGCTGATGTCTACAGACGTTTGTGGACCTTTCAGTGACTCATAGAAGAAGAGGAGATACCTTGTCATTTTTAAGGATAGTTTTACGAAGTTTCGATACGGATTTGCAATAGCACACAATTCAAAAGTTAAAGATGTTCTGAAGGAAGTGATTGCAAATGTCAAGATGTTAGGAGATCCCATCAAGGAACTACTGAGTGACAATCTTGGTCAGTTCATTAACTCTGAATTTAAGCAAATCCTACGATCAAATAGTATCACACAGAGACTTACAGCACCCTATACGCCAGAGCAAAACGGTAGTTTTAATCGTGAAAACCGAACTATAGTTGAAATGGCAAGAACCTTTAAGTATTTGAACAGTGAAGCTAACTTTCCAGACGCAATTGGGGTGGAGCTGACAAACACTGCTACATATTTATATTTTGAACAGGACAGGAAAGTCTATAGTTGATGGTAAAAGCCCGTACGAATTGTGAATGGGGAAGAAGCCGAGGATAAAGCATTTGAGAATAATTGGATTCACATGTTACACCCACATTCCCATTCAGAAGGGACAGAAAATGGACAAGAAAGCAGTCAAAGGATTTCTTGTGAGATATGACGGTAATGAAAGATACCAAATCTTTATTCAAGATCAGAACAAGTTAGTTCTTTCAAGAGATGTGCAGTTTCAGGAAAAACGCGATTATATGTGAAAATGCAGTTAATCTTCCCTTCCGAGATATCGTTCGAACAAGTTCGGAACAGGAAGAACGTCAAGAAAATCTTGCAGATCCCGAAAACGTTGAAGAAATAAGAGATGAAAAAAGAACTATTAATTTAGAGAGTAGCATATATTCGGATGAGTACGAAACAGGGAGAAACAGTAATTCCAGTTCCAGCCCAGTTAGTGAAATAGAAGATCACAATAAAACAGCAAAATACGAAGTTAGATTTCTAAGAGATCTAAATACTATCAAGAAACCGCAGAAGTTTGAAGACTTTGTAATAGCAGCATGTGATTTTGTAGACTCTTCAACAGTTCCAGAAACTTTTCGAGAAGCCATCAACAGTAAAGAAAAATTTGAATGGAAGAAAGCTATGGAAAGAAAAATCCAGTCATTGAAAGAAAACCAAACTTGGCAATTGACATATGGCACTATTGATCGATATAAGGCATGGCTTGTAGGAAAAGGATTTACTCAGCGAGAAGGTGTTGATTACAGTCAAACTTTTAGAACCTCAGCAAAGTTGGGAACCATAAGATCAGTTCTTAGCATTGCTGCAAGTGAACAGATGTATCTCATGCAGTTTGATGTATCAACAGCCTTCTTGTATGGCGAGCAATTTATCAGTTCGCTAAATTTTAACAGCACAAATATGTACACTATGAAACAAAAATATGAAATATAAGCTAGAGCTACGTACCACTCAACTAAAATACTTTGCTAAATTTGTTTTTGGAAAGATTTCTATATGGAAGCTACATTTTAACTCTAGATTCGCAACATGGTTTAAGGACAAAATAAAGTTCGCCACCAAAACTCAGCTTTTTCAGAATTTCGAAGTGAATAACTTATTTTCCTTGACTATGAAGGTTATTAATCTCTTAAAGTACATATCTGTTTAAATTTGTTACCAATATGTTGACTGCTTATACGTCATACCTATGGCAAATAAAATACTCATGCTCAAGGTTGTCAATTTTATCATTTGACTTGTTCTGCACAACGCAAACCATGTTATCAGTTTTTTCCACTGAGATCACTTAAGTTTTTCCGGGGCTTTATTCTTTAAAGTATAGATTTTTAGCTGTAAACTCGAACAAGTTAAAAAAATGTTCATAGCAAGTTACGCTAGGAAATGCTGGGAACTACACGTTTAATCTAAGTACAAAATACAAGTTCTATTCAGCAAGTAATGTTTCCATGTTTCCTAACCTACCCACTACGGATATTCTTAAGAACTTTATGTAATCATATTTAATTCATGTCTATCAACCTTCGTTTCGATAAAATCAAAGAATAAAGAAATTATTGATTTGCGTCATTTTTAAAGATTTGTGACGCAGTAGGTAATGTACTAGCATATGAACTTACTTAGTACAAGTAACATAAAAAATATGTATGATAAAATTAAGCCATTAATATAAAGAATCACCAATATAAAATATTTATCATTGCAGGTGGTAATGGATATGCAAATTTAATTAAATTTTTTGTAAAGAACAACATCAGGTTAGATAAGTTTCTTTCCTGTCTAAAAAAGTAGATACTCTAAGTAGTTAAATAATTAACTACCTACTTACTACCTTAACTACAAGTTTGTTTGTTTGTTTTTTTTTCAAACAGAAGAGTTTAATAATCAATTATAGGAAAGTAATAAATTAACTCTTTTTCTCAAGACAATGTGGTAAAAATGAGGTAATAATAATTGCTTATTACGTTTCCGAAAAACTTGATAAAATTATATTGTAATAGGTGTAATTACATCGAAGAATGAAAGTAGGCAGGTTTCCTATAGCAAGTAACCTTTAATTTTGTAAGAATGAAGTTTTGGTTACAAATATCAACCTGAAATAAGCCAGGGATGGAATTGTCTTAGGTAGTTTTTAATAAATGACATTAAATATCAGCTATTTTGATCTATGTAAGGTTCAAATCAAATTGATAGAGTCTGATAGTTACGTCCCAAGAAACAAAGCGATTTTGTCACGATATGAATAAAACTATCAGACAAAAGTTCTAGAAATAGCAAAAAATATTACAACATATTCTCAATATAATCTTTTTTGATATTCCCGTGATTGACAAAGCCTTAAACTTTGAAAAAAAGCAAGCATTAAAAGTAGGTCTAACAATCCATGACTGTGTAACAAATCAAGCATATTTTTATATGTGGGATGAATCCGTTGCAAACCGTGGAGGCAAAGACATACATAGATTTGTGTGTGTTTCAGCACCTGAAAACAATCCCAAATACTTAAACACCTGATCTTCTATAGTGATTGCTGTGCGGGTCAAAACAAAAATGGAGACGTAGCTACAATGTTCGAAATTGTTAGCACGAACTCAATCATTGATGTAATTGACCACAAATTGTTAGTGCTTGGGCATACTCATGTCATATGGAGTGTGATGTTGACCACGCTGATATTGAGAGGAAGAAAAAGGTATCTTCAGTAAAAATCAATCATCCAAAGGATTGGTAGCAGTTAGTAAGATCGATTGGAAAAAAAACATTCATTGTCTATGAAATGCCCCGTACAGACTTCCTCGACTTTGCAAAGATGTCAAAGGAAACATTTATTTGGCGCAAAACATCCGAAGGCAAGACAAAGTTTGTTTGGCAAGAAGTTAAATGGTTGCGTTTTAACAATGATTTCGGAACTATAAAATGTAAACCAAGCCTTGATGAAAACAAAGAATTTCAATATCTTAACATTAAAAAGCGGGCGTTGATGAAATTCCAATTTGTTACTCGGGGCCTAATATCATCAGCAAAGAAAAGAAAAAATACTTGTTAGAACTACGGCCTGTTATTGAAAAATCATACCACGACTTCTATTTGAATCTCAAATCTGACGAGTCAAATAGTCAAATTGACTATCATTTTCATTCCGTCTGTGTACGATGATTCAACTCAATTCAATTCGATTGAAGAATTTCAGATTCAAATTGTCAAAGTTCGATGTTGCCTTGGTGAAATTTTAAATTGATTCATATAAAATATCTAAATAAAAGTTTCAAATTGGCTGATTTTGAATAAAAATCTTAGTTTTTATTTTTTTTCGAATGTCGTAAGCTTTGTCGGTCACAAAAATGTGTTTTTTAAAAGAAACAAAGTGAACTAAGAAAATTTTCCAGTCGTTTGTGTAAGCGTCTGGTAGCTCTATTCGGAATAAACATATTTGTTTGAAAACGACTATCACATTTTTTTGGTCTACCTTACGTAGATCAAATTCGATCATTTTGATTGTCATTTATCAACAATTACCTTAGCCGATTCCACCCCAGTTTTTGAGTAATCACCAAAAAAGTCTTGAGAAAATAATTCGCAAAACTTTATTTGATCATACTTAAAAATGGTAAAAATTGACTTAAGCTGTTTTAACTTATTGGCACAGATATAATAAAAAGTAATAAAATGCCAAATTAAGATAAAATGCAAAAAGATTCAACCAATCATATATTATAATTTGTTATTAAACTTCTGAGTAGAATAAATTTAAAAAAAAAACTGGACAGAGGAGTAATAGGTTCATAAAATCCCTAATTTGTTTTATGTAAGGTCACAAACTTCTCAACTCTCCCTTAAACTTCTTTCGGAAATATAAATAAGCATAAGGTAAAGTAGTTCGATTGAATTTATTTTATAATCGAAAGTATTTTATAATCGAAAGTATATTTTATAAATAATGAACATTGAAATATTCTACATTTAAGCGTATTCAAATAAATCTGAGCCCATCTAGAAGGACAGTCAGGCAATTATCTCGACTAGTTAAGTTTTCTTATAGCAAAACGCATACATATTTTTTTTGTATTCTTTTAATTCTTAAGATCCTGTAAAAGGGCAAAACCAAAACATAAAAATTGTCCTTAGAGTGTATGTATTTTTTCGAATTTCGCTTTAAAAAACCTTGCGTTAAATTACCTTAAGTGATAATATAATCAATATATGATCACTAAAACCGAGTTTTGTATTGAACATTACTCCAAGATAGTTTCAACTCTAAGAAGTATTTTATCAAAAAACTTATATTCAAAATGTATTTCTTAGAATGATTTTGAATGATTATATTCACACCGATTCAAGAAACCTTGAATATCCTGTTGTAGGAACCAACAAACTGAGAATTTATCTGAAACTAATTTAACATCATCGGAGTACATTGAACATTGCCAATCTTTAAATATGGCCGAAAAATCGGGAAATCATTAAACAAAAATATGAACAGGGGCCTAAGTAACTACCCTGCGGTAGCCCTGATAACACTCTTAGAGAGCCCATCAATTTGAAGCACTTGTTTTCTTTCACACAAATAAAAACTTAACGATTTGAAAAAAAACTTCGCCAAGTAAATCGATGGTGAATACGATCAAAAGCCTTCAAAAAATCAGTATACAAAACATCAATTTACCAACCTTGTTAAATTTTTTTAATGCAATAATTAGTAAAAAGTCAAAAGTTTCTAATGATTGAGCGATCTTTAACAAAGCCATGTAGTTTGAGAGACAAAACAATTATAACAGCAAAATAAAGTTGTCCAGTAATGATTTTTTCAAAGATTGTAATGGTGCTACAGTCTTTTATGAACTAGGGCCTCACCAAAAAAACTTCTCCGTCTCGCTAGTTCCCCAGCTAGATGTATCCAGTTTCACGCTCTTAGTTGGAGGGGTCACAAGCGCCACCTGATTAGCGGTCTTCCTCTACTGCGCTGTCCTGTGGGTGTGAATTCGAGAACTTTCCGGGCCGGAGCATTGGTTTCCGTGCGCTACCCAGCCATCTTAGTCGTTGGACTTTTACCCTTCTGGCTAAGTCTACGTCGTTCCATCTTCTCCTCCGTTACACTTCAATGCATATGGGACCGTAAATCACATGAAGAACTTTTCTCTTGAAACGACCTAAGGTGCTTTCATCCGCTTTTGTCAAAGTCCATGCTTCTGCACCGTATAGCAGGACGGTGATGATGAGGGTCTTATATAGCGACACTTTGGTTCTTCGAATCACGGTTTTTCCACTCAATTGGTTTCTTAGTCCAAAGAAACAGCGGTTGGCAATAGTTATTCTTCGTTTGAACTCAGCACTGGTGTTGTTTTCTGCGTTTACAGCGGAGCCTAGGTAGACAAAGGCCTTGAGTACCTCAAAGTTACGTCTGTCGATGGTGACGTTTTGACCAAGACGTCGGTGTTGTATCTCCTTTCTTGACGACCACATGTACTTTGTTTTGCCTCATTAACCGTTACACCCATTTACTCATAAAAGCCCCATTGGCATCACGCTGAGTTCTATGCTAGTAATTGGACAGTCTTTTGAAAGATAGTGCCTCTAGTGTTGACGTGTGAGCTCTGCACTATTCTTTCAAGTACGATGTTAAAAAAATCGCATATAGTGCAGCACATTGTCCAAAACCTCTTTTAACATCAAAAAGTTCTGTTAAGTTGTTTCCAACCTTTATGGAGCAGTGTGAATTCCCTTAATCATCCTGCACAAACAGACGAGTTTGGCAGGGATGTCAAAACTAGACATGGCTCTATGCAGTTCGTTCCTGTAGATGTTCGCATATGCGGCCTTAAAATCTTTGAAAAGATGGTAGGTGACGATTTGGTATTCTTAGATTGTTGGTGCATGCTCCAAACCAACTTATCTCTAGGTGCTTTAAAGAGATGGGAATTTAAGCCATCCGCTTCAGTGGTTTTTTTAGACTTCAGCTTAGATGTGGCAATCTTTACTTCGTCTAAATAGGGAGGATGGGATTGTTGGTTTTCGTCGACTATCTTATATGGATCATCCTGCTTGATAACGGAATTCGGTTCGTCGTCAACGTTATACAGTCTGCAAAAGTGGTCCTTCCATATCCTCAACTTCGTTTCAACTGTTCATAAAACTTTCGAACTTCATTCGTGCTATTAAACATCTCAACATCTTCTGAGAAGTCGTTGTTCATCTAACCTCTTCTGCACATAGAGCTTATAAGCAGCTCTATGAGATGTTTTGATTTGGGACACCCGAAGTGCTACCTTAGCTACAACGAGGTAGTGGTCATAGTCGATGGTCGGACATGCATGATGCTGGAAGCGTGTCTGGCGTCGATCGCAATCTGGTTGACGGTAGATTGATCTGTAGAACTCCAAGTTCCTTCGTGAATGTTAAGGTGTGGAAAAATTTACTGGCTACCATGACGTTTCACCCGCAGCAAAATCTAAATCAGTTGTCAGAAGTGTTGTCGTGCAGGTTGTTTTTCCCGATTGATATTTTATTTACCCACAACTTTAAAGTGAAATTTTTGGTTTAGCATCTTAGATAAAAAGTTCTTTAGGAAAAAAACAGAATTGACTGATGGGAACTGTTCCAAATCTTAACTCAGTTTCAGAATAATATATGATAACGTAAAAATCGAGACATTGACTATCTAATTTATTGACATCCTATTACAATTTCCCAGAATTGCTCGTGAGATTTAAAATAAAATAAATGCACTTGAGATTTTTCTAAATTAAGTTACGGGCGCATTGAATTCACTGATATGGTGCGCAGAGTAAATAGCCTACTAATTTTACAAATAGTTCCGGATTATTAAGGAAAATATTAAATACAACGTGAATTTTTAAAAATAATACCTTGACTAATTCTTGTAATCAAAAAAATGTCAACCAACACCTTACTATGTTCATATTTATATTTATTTTCGATCTTTTACCAACATCTTATGAAAACACGGACAAGTGTAAAGTACAAAAATACTTACATTTATGCTCGCAACATGAACAATAAGACAATACAAAAGTTGACCTACAGCCTTACCATATAAATTTATTGACTTTTTATTTTAGTTCCTAGAGTTATTAATTTTGACACAACCATCCTAGGATGGTCTTTTAGTCAGTATTTCCTAAATTTTTGTCAAATTTTGCCATTAACGTTTTTCCATTAAAAAAACTGATGGGAATTTCAAAATAACGTGTACTTCAAAGTTGAATATACTAATGAATTTTTATGACATCTCCATAATATCAATATTTCTTTAAATTCTGTTCCCCTTTTGAAACCGAACTCCTGATCTTTTACAATAAAAAATTATACCCAAAGTCGTAAATCATGTAAGTTTTAATTAATAAAACCTAACTAGCGAGCTTTCAAGTAAAATGATGCACAAACCATGTATTCCGACTTGTAATTTATATTCAGATCTAAATTAATTACTAACCTATCTGACATCTGATTCCATTTCAAATAAATTATTTATACGGAATTATCATAAGACCATTAATACCTATAACATATGACAATAAAAATAATGCATTCGTATTATTATTGATAAATAAAGAAATTATTTCTTGTTGTTGGTTTTGAAATGATAAAATTTTATCAAAAACATGAACAAAGCAATGTTTACATTATAACAACATAATATGACTCTTATCATAAAATTAATCTCTTAGTAAAAACAAATGATAAAATTGAAACAAATTGATTTTTAATGTCTATGAAATGAAGGTGGAGTTGACATTCATGAAAATATGATAGTGCAGTCTTAATAGGCTTGTAATTTGCACAAATATTTCGTACTATCAAACTTATGAATTTTTTGTAGTTCTCAGTAAATGCTACAGGTTTTTAAAATCAATTCGAACACAGGTATTGGGTCACTTTTTTTTTGGTAACAACAAGTTTTTCTCTCTGTATTGCACAACTCCTGACTATAAATTACACAGTTCATTCGATCATCTAATTTTCAGTAAATTTTCCAATAAATTGGCTGTATAGAGGCATAACTGGCTTGAATATTGGCTTCCAATGCCACAAGATTTGCTTTTTTTGGCATAAACCAATAACTTAGCATAACCTTATACAAAATAACTGAGAGACGTTAAGTCTTATGACCTAGGATGCCAGTTAAAAGGACCACTTCGGGAATTAAAGTTGTGCAGTGGAACTTCCATAAGTCGAACTCTCAAATTGAAAGAAAAAAATTCTAGTTATAGAAATTTCGATTTAAAGAAATGAGACAAAAGTTATTGAATTGCTGCTTTTCCAACTAAAAAATAAACAAAACTAGGAACTTTTGGGCACTAAAATACAAACTCTGAATCTAAATAGCACCCCTTCAAACCAAACTACAGAAATTAATCACAATTGACTCCAGTATTTTTCAAATTGAAACAAAAGGCAGTTTCCCAAATATTAAAGAATTTAGTACACGTCAAAAAAGAGGTTAAATAAAATGGGATTTTCCCAACAGGAGAAAAAGTTCGAGTTAAAAAAAACTATTTGGCATCAAACAGAATCTAAAAAATTCGATTTATAGCGAAAATCGACTTACAGAAGTTCGAATAATGGAGGGCAAAATTCATGAAAATAAGGTTGAAAAACCAAATTTCTCAATAATATTTTGAGTTATAGAGAAGTTCGAGTTATGGAAGTTCGACTGTATTAATTTTTTTGTAATGAATTGATAGTAAACCCCGCTGTCAAGTTTATTCGTCTAGAGACAATAACTTCTACCTTACTTCGAAAAAAATATGTAGCCATAATGCCACTTAGCGTAAGTTAAACACACCAAACAGTAATCTGTATGGATGAAATGGTGATAACTTAATGGTTTAACAATGCTATAAACGTTAATTTTGATTATTGGCTAAGCCTTTTAACCAGAAAGGAGCTTCATCACTAACGACCGTAAATTGGACGAAGTATTCTATGAACTTCACGAAAAGGTTTATATTTTAAAAAGTAAGCTTCTGCAATTTGGATTCGTTGTTCTGGAGTTAAACGACTTCTGACGAATTTTCAAATCTTACTGGGAAAAGAACTGTCATAACACTTTGACATAATCGTTTCCCAAACCATTGAAAGTTCTCATAAAGTTAAAAAAAACATCCTACATTATTAGTTTATTTTAATTGGCGGCCAATTTATCAGCTGTCAAGTGGTTTGCTTTGGCTTGGTTTTGCTTTAGAAAATTTATAGACTGACACTTAAAAATCATTTAGTAGATTTAATGAATGGGCCCAAAACAAGATTTCCGGTCGATCGAAAAAGACTTAAACTTGTTTTAGGGGCACCTGCCTAAATATTTGAGTTATATTCAAGTTTTGTACGAATGCAGGCTTTGTAAATTACAGCGAGATCAGAAGGAGTGACAAATTTCTTGCAGCGTTCGAAGGAAATCCTAAGCATCTAGCAGCGTTTTTGGCGATATCGAATATGTGATCCTTCTATAAGAGGTAATCTGTAATACGCATACTGAGTACTGAAAGTAGATTAGTTTCCTCGATGCAAGTACCGCTCAAGGATAGCGGCATCGGGGGTGTCCAAGGCTTTAACGATAGGAGACAGCATTGACTTTTTGAAGCACTGTTCTTAACTCCCCATTGAACAATGAGTGGTCAGAATTTAATTTTATCATACGCTGCCGTTAAAGTTCCACATCCAATGGACAAGGTTTGAATCTAAAAACGAATAAGAAAAGTTAAGGGTACTGTCCTCAGCGAAACAGTTTAATGGACTAGAAGCGGCAGACAAGATATCTTTTATGAATATTTGGAAGAGTGTCGGAGACAAAACGAAGCCCTGGGGGACACCTTCAATTATTCTATCAGTTTCGGATGTAAAACTATTCAGTACAAGTAGTATTGAACGGTTCGAAAGGTAGTTTCTAATCCAACGAAAAAGAGATTCATCAATACCAAAAGTAAGCATTTTCAATAAGAGGGCTTGAAGAAGGGATGTAAGTGCAATTGGACGATAGGTGGATGGTGAGGAGGATTCGCCTTTTTTAGGGACAGGCTGGACAAATGCAGTTTTCCATCCACTCGGAAAGAGAACAGTAGAGTAGGAAAGATAGCAAAAGCTACTCAGTGGTTTTTCCAGCACTGAAGAACACATCCTCAGAACAATAGGGGGGACACTATCCGATCCAGGGGATTTATGTAAGGTCTTTCAGTACTCTTGCAACTGAATGAGCGCGAAAGAAGATTCATCCCATAGAATCGTTTACGCCTTCAAGAAGAGGAGGACATAACATGACAACCTCCGGTAGCGTTGAATTAACAAAATTGGGTTTATCAATCGAGCTTACATAGGGAGTGTCATTGTGGATGAGCGTTAGAACCGACGATGACTTGGTGTTTCGCAGGTTTTTTACAAATTACCAGAAATTTTTACTACCTTTGGCACATTGTAGTATTTTTACCATAATTATGATTATTATCAAGGATGTGCTGTTTCAAAAATAAAAACTTTTTGACTTTTTATTGTGCAATGATGTTGAAGTATAATTGATTATCTATGCCTTTAATGTGCCGAGTTATCTCATCCTAAAGCTAAAGTTCTTGAATTGTTGCTGGCTTATTCACCAACACATTTTCTTTTAAATAACCTCAAACAAAGAAGTTCAACGGTGTCAAATCCCATGATCTTGGCGGTAAATTGACATAGCCAATTGAATTTGTAGCGAAAAATAGCCATTTTTTCGCTAAAGCTGTGTGGCTAGTGGCCTGTTAAAACCACATATCGTCCACATCTATATCTTCCAATTCGGGCAGGTAAAATTTCGTTATCATCTCACGATTTACTGGATTCATTTTTGGAAAAATACCAGTCACTCTTTTGTGGGTGCCTTCGTATTATCATTTGTCCAAATGCGGCATTTATGATTATTGACGAATCTACTCAGGTGAAATGGTGCCTCATCACTGAAGACGATTTTCTCCGAAAATTGATCTTCCATTGTTGCCATTTCTTTCCATTATTCTGTTTATTGACGCCGCTTGAAATGGTCAACAGGCTGTAGTTCTTGAGTCAATTGAAATTAGTAAGCGTGAAAATGCAAGTTCTTATGCATTATGTTCATCAGCGGCAAGAGTACGAGGTAAAATTGTTGGGCTCGGTGATGAAATGGAGTTAAAGTTTACGGGTCGTCAGACACACTATCTAAAACAGCAGCAATATTTTCTGCAGTACGAGATCATCTCTTACAGACCCGGTACGCTAAAATTTTTGCACGATTTTTCCGATCCTACGCTTATTTGGATGATTAAGTTGAGCGAAAAAACTACTAAGAGCACAATGTCGAAATGAATTTTGATTTTATCGAGAATTGGGAAATGCCAAATGAAATGCAGGATAAAGCGTGACATTTAGGAATGATTTACAATTGGTCCTTAAAATTTAACCACCCTTTATATCTTTAAAAATTATCCTGACTAAAACGTTGCAGTGATGATGGTGCCAGCTATAGAGCCATAATTATTGACTATTTTGTTCATCAACAGCCATGATTTGAAAGATATGTGCTCGTGCCACAATAGGTTTATTGAAGGGAACTTTAGGTAACTGCTTAATGTCATGTTACAAACCGGTCAATTGTCTGCCAAATTTCCGTGATTTAAAACCACTTGACTTTTTTCTATAGATACACCGATAAGTCCGAAAAGGTTGCCTTCTTGGAAGATAACCCTCGTTGTGTTATTGCTGATATATGGCCACCAATACAAAAACTCGTCAAAAATTGGACTATTTTAGACTACGCATGAGCCAGTCCTGGCTGCAATATGCCAAAAATGAATATGTCAGAAGATTATCTTTCAAATAAAGGAAAAAACAGCGTTACAGAGCTCGTTTTTGGCAATACTGTATACATTAAAAGGTCTTGAAATAACATAAAAACCGACGCTATTTAATAGTTTGGAGTTTGTATGATTAGTTTCGCACTATTTTAAAGTTGTCTTTCGTTAAAGGAAAATGCACTAGAGAAACTTTCTGTGAGATAAATTGTATTTTGGGGGATGTTACTCTATCACTTTAAACCGCGGATGAATGATTCCTACTATTCAGAGCCAGTGAAAACGACACCAAGGATAAGCCAGCCGTCGGAAGACCGGTGACGACTAATGTCGATCAAATCATGGAAAACATTGAGTTAGACCGGCATGTGGCATCTCGTGACATCACCCAAAAGAAAGAACAGATTTTAAACCATTTACAGAAGGCTGGATACAAAAAAAAAAAAACTGGATGTATGGGTGCTGCAAACTTTCTGGGTCGAACCAACGCATGCGATACGCTGCTGAAACGAACGAACTTGAACCATTTTTGAATCGGATGGAGCCTGGTGACGTAAAATGGATTACATACGACAGTAAAAACGGTTGTGGTCGAAGGCCAGTGAATCCTCCCAAACCGGGATTGACGGCCAGGAAGGTTTTGCAGTGTGTTAGATGGGAATAGAATCAATCATCCACTATAAGCTGCTCTCATATGTCCAGGCGTTTAATTCTACCATCTACTACGAACAACTAGATCCCTTGAAGCAGCCGATCGACCAGAAGCGCCCAGAATTGGTCAACAGGAAGGGTATAGTGTTCCACCAAGACAACACCAGACCAAACATTTCGTTGATGAATCTTCAGAAGCTACGGGAGCTCGGATGGGATGATTTATCGCATTTACTATATAGCCCGGACATTGCGTAAAGTGATTAGCACCTGTTCCTGTCCATGTCGAACGCCCTTGGTGGTGTAAAGTTGAACTCAAAAGAGGCTTGTGAAAAGAGTTCTTCGAAAATAAGGAGGGTGCTACTACGAACAGGGAGTTATAAAGTTGCCGTCTAGATGGAAACAGATATTTGAACCTTATCCGATTACTGTAACACTTTTTATGTGGCATTTATTAAAGAGCAAAAATGCGAAAGGGAGATATTTTCCAACCTTTATCATGTCAAGTTATCAATATCATCTTTTTATTGTTCCATTTCCAACTTCTTCACCTATAACAAAAATGCTCTTCATTTTTCGTCCCGATCTTCCTCTAAATGAAGAGCAGCTCCATCTTAAAACCTAATAAATTTTCAAATTATTTCACCTTTATCATTTAAACGATGAAAGCTCCTAGAACTATTCATTGCTTGTAAAATAATTGATTGGGAAATATCATATGATCAACCTACAAATCACTCATTTGTTATTACAAAAAACCCTTAATTTGTATTTCAATTTTCCGCTTTAGTTATAAAATTTACAATGAGAGTAATTAAAATGATCTGCCACAATTCACTCTTTATCAAGTCTGTTCTTAATTATTACTCATCTCATTGATTATAAAAATATTTATTTTTCCCTTCACTTTCAATTTTCATCAAATTTCCCATATTTTTTTTTATTTCCCAGACATTTTATAAATATTTACATACATCAGTCATTTATTTTTCTGACATCATAAATGATTTGTTTTTAAAACTTGACAATGTACGCTGAGTATGAATTTACCTTACACTTAATTTTTAATTATTTACAAAAAGAAGACAGGAAACCATTTACCAAGCTAACTTATAGGTATTTATAAATTACTTTAACAGTAAAAATATTGAATGAATTTTTTTCGTAAGGCATGTGATCGACGGCAAAAAAAAACGTGAGAAAATGGTTTCACGTGAACTTCTATTTAAAAGGTGTTAAAGCAATTTGTTGTCGTAGTTATCATTAAATTAATTTGTTTTGTTTTATTTTAAACTGAAATAATTTTAATAATTGTTTTATTTTTTTACAAGTTAAATGGTTTTGTGGTTTCAGTATTTACAATCGGAAGTTAATTATAGAGATTGTTTTTTAATGTTCTTTTAAAAGAAAACGTATTGCTTACAAAACAAACAAGTATTATGCCTATTGTGATTTATTTATTTACTTTTATTTGTATAGTGTCCGCTTTTTTAATTAAAACCTTCCAAGTGCATATACTCCATCCGCTTCCTTCAATAAATATGGGAATTGTCTTTAGTTCGGTTTTTCATTAAACATTATTATTGATTATAAGTCTAGTCAATATTGTTAGAAAGTATACTTAACGCATTAATAAACGTTTACGCCATTCTTGACGTTTTGGTAAAGCATTTATTTAAGTGAATAATTCATTTTGAATACCAAATTTTTGTCTAAAACAAGGCTTACAACAATTTAATAATATTTGCTGAGCAACTCGCAATGATGATGTGGCTCCAACAAAAATATCGTCATGGTCTCCAGAGTGTATTTTATTTAAATTAAATTTAATTTCATTAGGCTCAGATTGTTCTGGGATTTTTTGACCACAATGATGACAAACATGATCAGAATTTTGAATTAGTTTAGCATTTACGTAAATAAGGGGAATTCCCTTAATATGTACATTGTACATATGCTAAATAATAAAATAAATTAATGCGCTTTTATTTTGTTTAATTGAGAACAAAAGCACACATACATTAATAATATCAGAGCTATATGAACAACTGCACTGACATTATACTAGGTTAACAACGTTCTAATGTCGACATCTTAAACTTACCTTTTACACGGTCTTTTTAAAAGAAAGTAGTTTAAAGGTGTTAAGTCGCACTATCTGGCCAATAGTGATCACCTCTTGGAAAAAGAACACAACGTTCCAATTTGAGTAATGGTAGATTTTACTTGTCAAGAGTTAACAGCTTCCAATGTGACAAGTGCTCATAAAGAGCCTTCTAAAAATGAAACCCCTTATTAGAAGACGTTCTGAAGTATGAGCCAAGTGAGTGCATAGATATATAATATTGCGAATTGAAGTTATTATTCAAATGTAAGTAGAGTATGTTAATATACATCTACTGAGTTTTGAAATAGCTTTTATCATTTTCCAACAATGGAATATAGGGTTTTCCGTACTATCAAAATAATAAAACATTAAATCTCCTTAATTTGGACATTTGTTTCAAAAATTATAATCATACTAATATTATAAATGCGAATGTAAGTTTGTTTTTTACGCTCTCACGCAAAAACTACTTAACCGATCATCATGAAACTTTAAACATACACTCTTGAAGGTTTTAGAAGTAACATAGGATACTTTTTATTAAAAAAAATAAAAAAAAAATTTACGAAAAATAAGAAAATTGTTTGTCAAAATATCGTCAAATTTAGCTACTTAAACGCCATCTAGCATCATCTAGCATCATAGTAATGAAGTTTCAACCCTGAATACTGTAATACCAACCCACTGTATTACCGAAATGTTACGAATTTTGAATGCTTTTGTCTGCGCATGTTGTTGCATCATGTTAGAGGTCCAATTAGCTTTACAGAACTTAAAATTGTCAATGGTCAGGAATGTCAAATCTACCGAGAAGCATGTGAAGCTCGGCCACTGTTAGAAAATGACAATCATTGGGATAAAACTATGGAGGAAGCTGTACAATACCGATCGCCAGATAAAATCAGTTAACTTTACGCTACGCTTTTATCTTCTTGCGGTCTTTCTAACCCTCAAACTCTTTGGAATAAGTATAAAGTGTACATGGCTGAAGATATTTTACATCAACTGCAGCAGGTACACACAGACATTACTTTCAATGAACATTGAACATGTCTACAATAAAACGCTAATTATGATCGAAAACAAGGTTTTTACGATGGTTGGAAAAAATTAAGATGATTTTGGAATGTCCAGCCCTCGACGAGACAATGTGGATGATTTTGATAATGAAATTGCACAAGAGCTAGATTATGATTTCATAGCACTGCAACATCAAGTGGCAGAATTAGTCCCTTAATTACTTCCAGAGCAAAATCATGTTTTCCATCAAGTTTTACGTAAAATAGACACCGGCAGTGCTGGACTCTTCTTTCTTTAGAATTCAGAATTATTTATTTTTGTTAAGGTGAAATATATTTTAACATTTGTTGTTGCATTTCAATAAGCATATATTAAGGTGTTGAAACTTCATTGTCTGTAGTAATTTTTAAAATTGTTGTTCTCAGCCAAGCAATACAATTTAGTTATTATATTGACTTATTTCTATTATTATACCCTTACCCTTTATCTCTCATACTTATTTAATTTCTCCACTGCGGGCGAAGCCGCGGGTAAAAAGCTAGTGATTTTATAAATTCGTTTAAATTCAAGAAAGCAGTTACATATTTAATTCGTGATATATTTTAATATATTGGAACAAGAAACTTATGATATATAAATAATACAAATGTAATTTTTCTAACGCTTCGTGAGATAACACTTTCCCCAAACTTGGTTTCCAAGAAATTGATTGTGACATTCGCTGTGTGGTTTGTGGCGCCGCCGCGCCGTCCTGTTGTAACCACATGGCCTCCAAGTCCATATCATCCAATTGGCGCCAAAAATATTCGGTTATCATTTAACGGTACTGATCCCCATTCACAGTAACGTGACGGTCTGGATAATCACGGAAGATGACGCCACCGCCGCCGGACCATAAACCACACCAAACCGTAATTTTTTTAGGATGCAATGATGACTCATGTAGTATGTGTGAATTGCTCCATGGCCAAAACCTCATATTTTGTTTATTGTGGAAGCGCTTCAGCCAGAAATGAGGCTCATCGCTGAAGATAATTTTTTGATGAAAATCCGAATCACTTCCAAGTTGTTACTCAGCCCAATTCACAAACATACGGCGCTCTTGGTGGCCAAGCAGCTTCATTTTTTGCGTCAATTTAATCTTGTAAGGATGTAGAACAAGATTTAATTTAATGAATGATTTAAATCAATTTCTATTAAAATTTAGGGATCTATCACGCAGTAGGTCAAATGGCGAATGATAATATTGGTAGTCTGTGTTATTTAAAATTTGTTTTGACGGCAAATGGCTACATTTTGTTTCGGATTTCAGTGGAACTTTAACAGCTTTTCGGAGCTTCTCAAAGAGTTGAGTCCACATTTTTCCGTTTTTATGTTCAAGCCCTAAAACATCAAATACGACAGTAGGCTTGTTAAAGCGTTTCGGCCTAACAGCAGCGGCAAATATCTTTGTGTCATCTGCATACAAAAGAATCTCAGGTTCAAATTCTGAGTTGTAAAAAAGCATATCATTTAGAAATACATTAAATAGTTTAGTTTAAGATAGTTTTCCAATGTTAGAGAGTAGCGATATATGTAGGTCAGAATTCTCTGATGTTTGTATCATTATTCTGTTTCCAAGCAATTGGAAAATATCCGTTGTGAATGCTTAAAAGTTTGTCTAAATGAACTCGTATCAATTTTTAAAAAACATGCGTACTATTTTTTGTAGATTTAATTTTTTATGAAAAAACGGACTGATGGATTTTTATATAAAAATTACTGAATATTGGAAACAATATTTTCTGTGAAATAAAATAAGTTTGAAGCCAATATTTTTAATTTTTGAAAAGCTATTTGAGTCGAAAGTAAATTTTTACCAAGTTTTAGTATTGTTTTTTTTTCAATTCGATTTTTTTTCAAAATTTTATCGAATGTTGAAAACAATATTTCTTATAAGATAAAATTAGTTTGAAGCAAATATTTCAAATTTTGAAAAGATATTTGAGTCAAAAATCAATTTTTACCAACTTTTGTTAAATTTTTTTTAGGTTTTTAATTTTTTGTACAAAAACTGTCAATTCGCTTCTACTTTTTAAAATACTTCATTAATTAAGTTCAAACGTTAAGAAGGTTTTCGAACTGAAGACATTTTGAAGGACAAAGTTCTGAAAGCATCTAATTTACTTTCAACATCGACTAGCTCCTGTCCATCAATGTTCAACATATCTTAAACAATAAAATAAAATCGTATTTCGCGTATTTACTGTGGACAGTATTTTGTAGTATATGCAAATAAAGTATTGAATAATAAATACCCCCTATTTATTTATAATTAGATTAAGAAGCTCGTTAATTAAAACAAAAATTGAATTCTAATTATAACACATCACTCATTCTAAACTTCTAGAAAACTATTAAATTTCATATTCCTTAAGTCAAATTTAATAGCGTGCTTTTTGCAGTAATTGTAAGCTAGCGACTGAGAGAAAAGAATATATTTGAATGAAATATCATTCATTTTTTTTTAAATGAAAACGTTTTGCTTGAGGTTAAAATTTAAATACTTATAGATTAAGTGTGTATGTATTATGCCGGATTTAAAATTAGTTTAATGGATTAGTAGGTAATTTGAGCTTGATGATAATTTTATCACGAGGCTATGATTTCACTAGCATGTGAAAATAATTAACTTAAACCCCGTAGCTAAGAAATCTAATGCCTTAAGAGATTTTGGAGAAAAAAGAAGTTTTCAATAGTAGAATATAATTTTTGTCCTTAATTAAGAATTATGAACAGATAAAGTCTGGGTTATAGGTATAGGGTGTTTTTTTAGCTGCGTAAGAAAAGTTGATGGCTTTGTCTATAATTTGACATTTTGACATGCTGTCAGCTAAACATTTTGGCTTTTGGTTATATTTTTATTAAAATTAATGTCCTATATTTTGAAACCCATATTATTAATTTTAAGAAAGAGGTTTGAGTCAAAAATCAATGCTTACCAAATTTCAATAATGTTTTTAACTTCCCATAGGAAGTTATTGTAATGGGTCCGATTTGTCAAATTGAAAATTTTGACATTTCTCGACGTTTCAAGGTCCCTAGAGTCGAAATAAAAGATTTTTAGAAAGATGTCTGTGCGTGCGTGTGTACGTTCGTTCATACGTCTGTACGTTCGCGACGTTTTTTCGTATTCCATAGCTCAAGAACCAGAGAGATATCGACTTCAAATAAATTTTGTTATACAGATAATAAGGCAGAAAGATGCAGAAAAGGATCTCAATAAAATTGCGTGGGTGGTTTTTTTACCATAGCAGTTTGAGAAAAAGGTGAACATTTTGGTTAATCCTAAATATCTTACGAACCAGAAACGCTAAAGACTTGAATTAAATTTTATATAATAAATTGTAACGTGATTTCAAAGAAGAATATTTTTTGAAAAAAATCCATTTAACGTTTTTTTTATAAATCAAATAAACTGAAAAAAAAAAAAATTTCACCTTTAAAATTTTAAGACTAAAATATGATTTCATCTCTAAAACAATTTTTTGCAACGAAGAATAAAGTTTTTGACATTTAATATCGATTCAAATGTTTTTTCGAAAACTTGAAATTTAGGCTTCAAACATATTTTATCTTATAAGAAATATTGTTTTCAACATAAGGACAAATTTTGAGAAAAATCGAATCGACAGTTTTCTTACAAAAAAATAGAGACCTAAACAAAATTTAAATAAATTTGGTAAAAATTGATTTTCGACTCAAATATCTTTTCAAAAATTAAAATATTGGCTTAAAACTAATTTTATCTTTTAAGAAATATTGTTTTCAACATTCGATAAAATTTTGAAAAAAAAATCGAATTGACAGTTTTAGTACAAAAAATAAAACTCTAAAAAAAAAACAATACCAAAACTTGGTAAAAATGTAGTTTCGACTCAAATAGCTTTTCAAAAATTAAAAATATTGGCGTCAAACTTATTTTATTTCACAGAAAATATTGTTTTCTATATTCAGTAATTTTTATATAAAAATCCAACAGTCCGTTTTTTCATAATAAATAAAATCTACAAAAAATAGTACGCAAATTTGGTAAAAAGTGGTAGGAGTACATATAGACAAACTTTTAAGCAAGACAAATCGACAGACGGGATGGGAATTTATCAGTGTGGGTCGCATCCTAGCCTCTTTTTTATTTAGTAGGAAGGAAGATCTATGTCCCATTAAAGTCTTTTCACTACACCTCTCGTAAAACGTTTTCGGAAGAGTTCTAGATTATACTGCAGTGTTCAAGGTTAGAGATTACAAACGCAAAATATAAACTCTTTAGGCTGTAGGATCGGAAAACTCCTTAGAGTTACGCAATATGAAACCTAATATTGAACTGCCTTTAGAAACTAAAATAAAATGCCCTACTGGGTCGCACGAACTTGCTCCTGTATGACACAAGTCTGTTCCTATAGAAGATTTTGAAATATACCTGAAAATTAAGTTTGCCTTCAAAGAAATAAACGCCATTTGATTTTTTGAAAAAAAAAAAACGCGCAATTCATCCGAAGACACAACTCATCCTAGGACATTTCATCCCGGAAGTGAAATATACTTGTAAGCGTACTTAACGAAAACAATTGTTTGTGTATTCAACTATTTCGTTCTAAGCTTTTTCCTTTGGATAGCCTTATTTTAATTTCATATTAGAAGAACCTGGATGGAAAGTAAATTATCTGAAGATAAGAAAGAGAAAGATATGTATATTTAAATTGTAAAGCGATCGCCTATTGGTTGTGTAGTAGGGATGTTGCGAATGTTCGCATCCGCATCCGCAATTGCGGATTATTCGCAATAATTTCAACATCAGCATCCGTATCCGCATCCACATCCGCATAAACTGATGCGGAGTTTGTTTGCGGATGCGGATGTTTTTTAACGCTTTTTTTCAATTTCGAAAAATAGCTACAGCCATGATCAATAAAAACGACCCTTTCACCCTTAGTAAAAATTTTAAATTAAAAAATCTCGGTAACAAGTAGACGACGACAAAAGCAACAACAAGTCATATGCAATGGTCACAGATTTGAGGATATAAAAGCTGTCGCTAAGTGGCCAGAGGACACAGTTTATTTTTATATATTAAGTGAAAAATTGATACAAATACAGAACATCAATGCACCAACAAAAAGCAGCATCTGGATCTATTTTAATTTAAATAAAAATGATCCTGAAAATTCCAAATCCAAAATATGTCGTTAAACAAACATACTCACGAAAAAGACGCACCACTTCTTCGTTAAAAAACCACTTAAAGTCAAAGCACCCAGAAGAATTTGTTTTATTTGAGAGCGCCAACAATTAAAATCTTAAAAAAAAAGAAAGAAGATGCAGGTATGGAAATGATGCTAGTTTCATCAACTGAAGACGAAGGTGAAGTAGAATCTGATAACGCTAGTCACGAAGCACTTCCCTGAAGGGAGTTAGCATGTTACCAAAATAAAAAAAGACTAGAATTGGATAATAATCCACTTCATTGGTCGAAAGTCCATCAAACAGTCTCTAAAAGGCTCTTCAAAGTTGCACTGAGGTATTTATCACTTCCAAAAGCCAGTGTTCCCAGCGAACAACTATTAAGCGGAGCTGGATAATTATACGATCCACTAAGAAACAGATTACAGTCTGAGAAGGCTGCAATCTTTCTTTTTATTAAATATACCTCACCCAGTTTTTAATTTAATTATTAAACCCAAAGAGAATCAATACAACTTTCCTTTATTTACGGACTTAAAATTGTTTTTATGTTTAAATTCTAAAATCCACATCCGCATACGCATCCGCGGATGTGAGTCTCAAAAAATCCGAATCAAAACATCCGATGTCAAAATTTGTACATCCGCAACAACCCTGTTGTGTAGTTAGGTAGGTGTCTAAAACGAACATAAAAAGCTCAGCTTTATGCAGATAGACAGATAATGACATGTTTATGATGGTAGTGAAAGAATGTTATTGGTAGGTAGATGGTACTTACTACAATCCAATCACATTCCTTCTTTCCTACAAGTTTTCAGCGCAAACATGGAGTTATTGCGTTAAATTAATTTTTTTCGTTAAAGTACAAGAAATTGCTATTTATGTGTTAGTTACAGTCAGACTCTTGTGCGGTTTGGATTTTAGTTATGAAGTGACACGTAAGCAGTAGTTGTAGAGGTTGTACGTTTCTTGAACTAGTACTAAGTATTTATTCTTTTATATAGGTGAAGGCAAGTAAAATATGTGTGAAACAACCTTATTCTTAAATAATAAAATTTTAAAAATCCAAAGTAACAAGATATAAAATAGATTGTTGATTAAATATATCATATTCGCTAATCCGATACAGTGGCGCGACATGGAGGGACAACGCTGGTATTTACAATAGTTATTGTTATACAAATACATAAATATGTACCAAATGAAATAATTTGGACAAAAGATAGGAATGCAATTAAAATTTTCTCAAAAAAGTTTACTTTAAATATAGTTTAAATAATTAAAAAAAAATATTTTAAGATTAAAAATTTTACCTGAAAAATAAGTTTGTCTTCAAAAATTTAAATGCCATTTTATCAATAAAAACCCTTGATTTTGAAAATCGTTAGAGCTTTTTTTTTAAATTAACTTTTTTTATATAAATTTTTTCAATTTTGTTCTTAAAATATTTTTGGTATGCAGTTGTTTAGAAATTGAAAGCAAACGCTAAAAATTTGAATTTCGTAAAAAATTGTTGACCATTTTTTTGCGATATCGAATATTGAAAAAATAAAATTCAATATATGTATTTTTTAAAATCCAAAAAATAAAAAATTTTCACTTTTGATAATCAAATATTATTACGGCAGTATAAGAGCTTATGCAGAAAAAAATTATTGAAATAAGTTCATGAGTTGCTGAGAAAATTAAAAAAACAAAATAACGGTTCTATGAGCGGTACCATTCCTGAGAAATACAAAAATATGTTTTTCTTATTAAAAGATTCCAAGTTTAAAAATAGAATTTTAGAGCAAATTTAAAAGAAATCTACCGGTTTGTTTTTGAGAAAATTCGAAATATCGTTTTTTGACCAAAAAAATTGTATGGGGGCCACTGTTAGTTTTGATCTTAAAAAAATGAAAAAATCGCCTAACGCGAATCTGTTCAAAACATTAACTTTCAAGTTTGAGCTCAATCGACTCAATAGTTTAGGCTGTAGGAGCGTGGACGACAGACAAAACAGACCGGACGGAATGCGGGACCCACTTTTTTCGACTTCTATAACATCGTAATATATAATATGTTTGATTAAAATCTCGAGTTCGAAATTTTGCACGAATGCAAAACTTGCCATATAGTTCCTATATGTCGCAAGTAAAAATTATATGCTTTACAAAGTCAAGTTTTTTGTCGAAATTCACATCAAGTTTTTTATTAAAGGTTATAAAGAACATTAGAATATGTTTTTGATTTGTTTAAATGTAAACAGTTAGTTAAACAGCAGTCCGATAAAATTTCAAGATCTTGTTGCAAAAGAAAACAATTTCATTTAGATTTTGTACAACCAAATACTTTTAAATCATCGGCATACATCAAGAACTTTGAATTTAAAAATATATAAGGAATGTCGTTTGTAAAGAACAAAAAAAAAGATGAGCACCGAAATGGCTTCCTTGCGGGGCACCTGAATCCTGACGTAGCATGTACCGGTGCAGAAAGAATATTATTTATACGAATATACTGAATACGATCTCTTAAGTATGAATTCAGGAATTTAAAAAAGTTTGGGAAAAACCCTACTTTATTTATCTTCATAAGTAAAGAATCATGACTGGTTCTGTCAAATGCTTCAGTAAAGTCGTAATTCACAACATCATACTGATAACCTTTCTCAAGTGCATTCAAGACTAAATTACTAAAAATAGTAAGGTTACTTGCAGTAGATCCACCAGTTTCAGAACCATGTTGGTATCGAGAAATGATTGCTTTAAGCAAAGGAGTTGATTTGTCATACACTAACTTTTCAAAAAATTTGGGAATCGTAGCAATTTTACAAATTGGACGATAGTTTGCAACATATTGCCTTCTTCCTGTTTTGTAAGAAGATGTTGTTGTGGAACGTTTCCAAGTATTTAAAAACTCGCCATTTCCAAGTGAACGATTAAAAACAATTTTTAAAATTTAAAGTTTACGTAGGTAGGCAGGTAAAGACTTTAAAGAAATGTTTAAAATAAAAATTAAATATTAAAAAAATGATTAAAAAAACAACTTCTTGTGAAGTTACATAGTTTAAAAAAGTATTGTTATGCCATAACATATTTTGCATAAAGTAACTTTTTTATTAATTACAAAGTTTAAGATCTTACAAAAGTTCTTTTTCCAATAATTCTTAATAAGATCAATCACTTGCATTGATGATTTGCGTCAATATAATTATAGCCTTGAAAAACAAGAGAAAGTTCATGCATTTGAGTCGTGCATTTTATTTAAGACTGGATACAAATATTTTTGTGTGATCGCGGTTAGATTGTTCTGGGATTTTTTGAGCATTTATATTTATTTATTCATTTTTAATTTTTTTTTTGATCCACCGAAGAATTTTAATTGAAATTAATAAAAAATCAGGAACTTCCTATATTGATGTTTCTTGGAAGTTATATTATTTCACAAATAAAACAAGTGATTCAATATATGTATGAGTTGGTCATTACTGAACTAAAGAATAAAATACTGACCCAATAATATTATTGGAGCTTGATCAAAAAATCAAATCAAATGGGGTGGCGCAACAGTCCGTTGTGAACCAGGGCCTAGTGACTTACAACTCTCAACCATTCCTGTGTGCGAGTAATGTTGTCAGGAATGGAGGGGACCTACAATTTTATGCCGAATCCGAACGGCTAGTTTGAGAAAGCACTTTTTCATGACAAGAATTACTCTTGAAGGATTTGTCAATTCCTCGCAAGAGGCAATACCCGCGAAAATTAATTTTTATTTTAAATTAAGGTGGCACAGTCAGGGATTGAACCCAAGACCCCTTGCATGACAGTCCAACGCACAAACCATCATGCCACGGGTACTACCCTACTATTGGAGCTTGATCATGTAAAATAAATATCTGTTTGGAAATCGGCATTTAAATTAATTTCTATTATAATAATGCAGTTTTTGACAGAAACTGTCTGTGCATAATTGTTTCGTGTTCCTTAGAATTGCAGTGAATTAGGAAGAGAGAATGTGGTAAGGTATTCCTAATTCTTTTAGAGAACGAATCCTTAATAAATTCTCCAAGAATAATTCTTGTCATGAAAAATGCTTTCTCAAATCAGCCGTTCGTATTTGCAATACAAATTTTAGGTCCCTTCCATTCCTGGCAAGATTACTTGCATACAGTTATGGTTGAGAGTTGTAAGTCACTAGGCCCAACTTCTTAACGGACTGTTGCCCACCTAATTTGTTATGTATGTGTTTTAATATCAAATTAAATGAAGAAAAGCGCACTACTCTTTCCATGGATAACAATACGTTGGAATATTGATACAAAAGTGGGAGACGTGAGACTTTATTACGCTGTTCAAGCGAAATGCAAAGGTCTTGGGTTCAATTCCTACCTGTGCTTCCAGAGATTTTATCCACGCTTACTGTCTTACGCAGGGAATTGACAAATCTTTAATATGTAATTTCTGTCATTAAAAGTGTTTTTTCTAACTGTCCTTTGGGATTCGTAATAAAAACTGGCGTTTTTTTCCATTTCTTACTTCTAGTTACTAGACCCCTGTTCTCTTGAAGCTGTTTAGCTGTAGATCGATCAACAATGTTATAATCACTAACCAATTTAAATGCTCTTCTTTAAATAACATCTAAGAGAATTAAGTGAAATAAAGCTAAAGGTACTGTCGTTAGCGAAATAGAAAAGACTATTAGAAGTTTAATAAATCAGAAAAAGTATCGGACATAGTACAGAGGTATGGGGTACACCAAAATATAGATATAATGAACTTAAATTAATATAACAATTTTAGTAATATTAACTATTTGAAAGCGCATGTATTTAAACGGGTAAGCAATATAAAAAAGAATTAAGGAAGATTAAGAGGTCTTCTTGGAGAAACTTTTCTGGTAAAAAAGAAAATACTTCAGAAGCCTCAAGACTCAGGAAAATTCTTTTAAAAAGTCCAACAATACCCAGTGCTTTAAAGACAGAAGCAGGCACGTGGATTATCACAGATGAAGAATCTCTTAATCTGTTATTAGACACCCACTTTAAAGGTAGCTCTAACATACTCAACGACTTAACATCAGAGTCTCTAGCTTCTACAAGCGATTTAGTTGATCTAATAACGCGGGAAAACTGCAATGGGCCATAGACAGCTTTGATCCATATAAATCTCCAGGACCAGACGGAAACATTCCGGCCGAAATACAAAAATGCTCAGACATAATCATTCCACCATTGGAAATCATTCTGACAAGCTGTGTAAGGTTGAGATATATTCCCAAAGCCTGGAGAATGGCAAAAGTAGTCTTCATTCCTAAAGCAGAGAAACCCTCACACGTTAACTCTAAAGATCTACTACCAATCATCCTTCCTTCTTAAAACCTTGGAAAGATTGATTGAAATTTACATCAGACATAACTTAAAACCATGTCTCATTTCCACGGCTCAACATGCTTACTCTAAGGGAAAATCAGTAGAATCAGCACTTCACTCGCTGGTACGTATTATTGAACATTCCCTCGAATACAAAGAATATAACCTAGTAGCGTTACTAGATATTGAAGGAGCTTTCAACAACGTCAGTTACCAGGCGATCACAACAGCAATGGATAAGCTGAAATTAGAGAAATCACTCATATATCTTATAAGTCTCATGCTCAAAAGCAGGACAATAATTTCTAACATAAGAAGTTTTACTACCACCAAATCGGTGAATCGAGGCACCCCCCAAGGTGGGGTCCTTTCCATGTTAGTAAACGACCTACTTACATCATTGGAAGCAGAGGTTTTCAAGGTGATTGCCTATGCTGACGACGTTGCAATATCCGTATCTTTGAAGCACCCCCGAGTTCTCTCGGAACTCCTTCAAAATGCCTTAAACAGGCTAACAAAATGGGCCAAGCAATGTGGATTGGACGTCAATCCACATAAAACAGAATTAATACCCTTTTTGAGAAGATATAAAATTCCTCAGATTAGCCCACCCAAGATTAGAGGAATATCATTCAGCTTTTCCGACCAAGCTAAATATTTAGGCCTCATTTAAGACAAAAAACTAAATTGGAAGGAAAATATTGATGAAAGAGTAAAAAAGGCTACTGTAGCGCTTTTTACTTGTAAAAAGGCCATAGGATCAAAATGGGGCTTCTCCCCAAAAATAACCCACTGGCTATACACTTCAGTAATCAGACCGATACTCATTTATGGAGCTTTCGTATGGTGGACCGCACTGGACAAATTGGTAAATCTAAATAAGCTCATCAAAGTCCAGCGGTCAGCAGGTATGTGCATCACATTAGCACTTCGCGCAACACCAACCGCAGCACTGGATGTGCTTTTAAACCTTACACCTCTTGACATCTTCTCCAAAATGTGTGAGGCTTAGAGCCACCTCTCAATGGAACAGTAACAATACTGGACATACTACTATTCTAGACAATTTTAGATCTATCCCAGATCGTTAAGACTAAACCACTTTAAAAATGGTATTCGGTAAAATCTTCCATGTGTCCATCCCTTCAAGATCCTTCTGGGAAGAAGAGAGACCCCTGGCAAACGATGCGGTACACTTCTATACAGACGGTTCAAAGACCGATCACGGAGTTGGAAGTGGTATCTTTTTGGAACAAATGAATCTCAGTCTATCCTATAGACTTCCCAATCAATGCAGTGTATTCCAGGCAGAAGTAATGGCGATAAAGAAGCACTATCGCGGCTCAAAGAAAACATTTTATCTTGTAAGGATATACGAATCTTCTCAGACAGCCAAGCCGCTCTTAAATCTCTCTCGTCTGTCTCCACAAACATAACATAGGAACACCACTTGCTACATGCAAAACATCTTCTCAAACAATATGCTCTAGAATCAACAAATGCTAGATGGTCACAGAGTACCACCTGCCTAGAAACCAAGCAAATATGGCCAAGCATAGGCTTAAAACGGTCAAAAGGCTTGATATCCCTGAGCAGACAAAGTATAAGCTCTACAAATGAAGTAATAACAGGACACTACTACACTTCTGTAGAAGCTGCATGGACGGGGAGGAAGAGGAAACAGTCCAACACCTTCTATGTACATGTCCAGCACTCTCCAATAGAAGTAATAACTTTCTCGGTAAACCCTTCTTCGATAGCACCAGTGAACTGGCAACGATTGACACAAAACGTCTCTCTAACTTTATTAAAAGTACGAAATGGTTTGTCCAAGTTCATTACTCTCCCATGAGTAACCTCATTATTGGTATCACAATGGACCCTTGAGGTCTACGTGCGTCAATGACATCTGGACAGCCATTCCAACCTAACCTACAGATTTCACTCATTACATGCTAAGTTTTGATTTCAAAAGTAGAAATCAATTACAAACTTTTTTATTAAGTGAATAAACGTTGTTAGCACCTGATCAAGAGAAGAGATTCCATTCCATCGAAATTTTATTAATTGGTTTTTAGAAAATATTTATATTTGCTTAAGGTTTTAAATTTGATACTTAAAATAAACGAACGTATACCTGGTTTGAACTTAATTATATGCCGATTAGTTATTGCTTGATGATCATTTTATCACGAGACCGAATTCACCAATATTCTAAAGTAATTAACATTAACCTTTAAGCTAAAGAAATTAATCACAAAATTTGATTTTAATAGCTCTGATTTTTTGTACTGACGCCTAGGTTAATGATATGAGTAATTTTGTATGACAAATTATGAACGGGTTAAATTTGGTTATATTATAGAGATCCATTTGGTATTTGGTGTAAGAAGGGTACCCTAAACTTTCAATGATTGAAATTGGTGAGAAAACTTCATAGTCATCTAAAAAAACCAAAGCAATAAAATTGCGCGTCTTTAAAAATTCAATATGCCAAAATCATTCCTAGGAGATATGCTTATAACAAAAAAGGATTTATAAGAATACATATGTGTGTTTAAAGAATTATTTGATAAACTTTTGTCTCTGAATTCAAGGTCTATTAAAAGTTAACAACCTGAATTCGAAAAAATATAATTATGTTGTTTTCAAAAATTATATAAAAACCATTTGTTTTACCAACGTGACTGGAAAACCATTGTCTTTAAAAATAATTTTCAAAAGCAATATCTCGAGACAGTATTCATTATTTGATCTAAGCCTTATACGACTGCATTTAATTGTGTCAGCTGACATTAAATGTTTGCCTTCTTTATATATTTAAAATCATGTGATCGATACCGACATTTATAATTCTTTTGTCGTTTTACTTTGATGAAATATTAAATTGGCAACAATTTTGATGGAATGTTTAAACAAATTAGCTTTTCTAAATGATTGTCAAACACACGTGGTCAAACTAGTTTGCTTAGTTGGTACGTATCTTTATATAAACGGAGGTGATTAATTTTTTTTATAGTTGTTAAATATTATTTCAATTAAAGAAGAGAACAGGTGTTTTGAATACATTCTTCTTGAAAAAAGAACTTTGGTTTTGTTTAAGTTTTTTATTTAAACATTTTTGTTGCTAAGATGTTAACAAAAAACAAATATGTTTGAAGAAAATGATGACGGGTGGTAAAATTAATAGAAAAGGGAACAATACCTTTGACGTATTACTTATCGACTTATTCGCATATAATGCTAAGTTCTTATGCGTCAAGAGTTCAGAGCTTATTGCGTCAATTCAGTCAAAATCATATCCCTTTACAAAACAAATTTAATTGTCAAAAATTACATGATCTTGGTGGCCAATTAACATCACATAACCTTCAAATTACGCCAACAGCAAACTTACACCTGCAACAGTTTTTGACGGAACGTGCACAAATAATATTATGACACTTCAATTGACAGATTAGTTTCACAGGTGTCCAATACCAGTGCTACAAAGATTAGGTTAGGTTAGGTTAAAGGGGCTGTAATGGAGTAGGACAGACTTATGCCAGTTAAATGGCCCATTGTGATACCAGTTTGAGTCCTTTACGAAACGTGAAAGACTGATTATATTAATATGATTGAGATCCTTAAGATCGTTTTAAAATAATTCTCATAGGTTTCTTGCGTTTTTGTTAGAACCTCTTCTTCCTCATCCGTACAGCTTTTGCAAAAGTCATTTGAGAATACGCCTACCCGTGCGGTGTTCTTTTCTCTTAGACAGTGTCCGGTTATGACACCGATTATCCAGCTTATACGCGCTTTAAATCTAGTGTAGGTCAAATATTTTCTTTGACTTGACACGTGGTGATGTTATTCCATCTGATGTTTGTCTTTTTTATAGCGTCTTGCATTAGCAATAGCTAATGCCAGCATTAGCCAAACGTTGTAGAAATTGTAGTACCGTATCTTGCGAGTTCATTTACCTTACAGTTTCCTGGAATGTTTCTATGGCCCGGCAAGCAGCAACGGTGAACATAAACATTATGTTGGTTGTGCCATCTCTGTTAGAGTTGATCGATAGTTATGGACCGTTATAGAGTTTGTAAAGACAGAGTCCAAAATTTTATTGCGACCTGACTATCTAAGAAAATACGGATATCAGATGTTGATATCACGTTTTCTTTAAGACAGGACAAGACTTTTTTTATGGCTAAAAGTTCCGCCTGGAACACGCTACAATTATTGGGAAGGTGGAATGTGAGACTTAACCCTCCACCAACCCCATCTTTTGGTTTTGATTCATTTGTAAGGGTACCGACTCGTCTTCCAAGAACGCCCTTTCCTCCCAGAAAGATCTGGAAGGTATAAAAATATGGAAGTTTCCGTCAAATTGCAGTTGGGGGATGGTGTAGTCTGTGTGCTTTGGAATTGATTCTGTATACTTAAGAATAACAGAGTGGCCAATGTTGATGTTAATTCACTGCGACGAAGCTTTGAGGTGAATAGCAGAGCTTGCAGCAATTTATATGTTAAATATATCAAGAGGTGTTTGGTAGATTAGGGTGTTCAGTGCCGCTGATGGGGTCGTGAGAAGATATCCGCTTATTTTAAGTATATGATTAAAAATCGAACAAGCATAAAAGTGTTCATATATGCGTTTCGCCCTGATGTAATGGTTGGGCTCATCAGAAGATGACCATTACACCTTGTCTTGACGTCATCTTCTTCCAATATGAAACACGAAATGAATGACCTTATATAATAATAAAACTATGTCTTTATTTTATACGCTTGACAAGAGAGTGATGAAACATTATTTTTGATGCTTTGAAGATGAGACGATGAGAAATTTGACAAAATTCAAAAACGACAGCAAATTATCAAAATATTTCTTATTATTTCATTTACTAGAAGAGAGGAGTTTCTGAAACAATAATACTTCAAAAAGTTCCATCTTCTAGTCACACCCTTATTTTTACAAATCAATTAAATCCGCACCTGATTCATTCCGAAATTAATAATAATAAATACATCAAAAAATACTACAAACATTTAAATACAAATTATAACAACGACACGGGTTGAACCATGAACGATTAAAAAACAGAAAGCCTAGTACAAGTTTATACATATATTAAATATGTTGATATAAAGTTTGCCGCCATGTATGAAATTTCATGAACTTTATTTTTTATTGCAAAAAGGTGGTATAGGTATATTGTCTTCCTGATTTGTACCCACATTAAAGTCGATAACTTTTGTCAAGGCTTACCAGACTTATTGTGCTGAAATTGTGTGTGTTGATTGCGAAACTACTTATTCAAATCTGTTTATCCATAAAGTTTAAGTGAGCTTTCTCCAAGAAACTTCTTTTATTGATTTAAATCAATGCACATAATTTAAATGAAATTAGTCACTTTTATGAAAAAACGTACTTAAAATTCTAATAAGATTTATTGATTAGACCAATCTTGAATACTTTTGCATAAAAAGTATGTTCAAGAATAATTAATTGACACGCGTGAATTTTTTGTCATTGATCAAACTGAAAACTTTGTATGTTAAATAATTTGTGGGGATTCCAAAACAAAATTTTAAACTTTGCACCTACAATAATATTGCCCAGTAAGGTTCTTAAGCACCTTTTTTTACGCGAAAAAACTAATCCCTTTCCCCCTTCCCTTTTGCTGTCTTATAAATCGAAAAAACAATGGATCACTTTCAAACACGAGGCTGTTCCATTTGCATTGGTAAAATTCGTAAGATATTTTAAGGTTTGACTGTGACGTCGCAGTATATTTTATTCATTCAAACGGATGTTGACGGTTGACGGACGTGTGGACAAAAATTGCTTGAGTTAAACAAAAAGCCTTACAGACAATTCGACAGGGTAGCTTTTATAAGTTTTCTATCAGTATTCAGTAGTTCACTGGTCAGACGAAAGAGTCGTTTTTGAAAGTGGTCATAAGTTTATAAATAATTCGATAAGCTAAGATGTCACAAGTTTATACATAATTCGATAAGCTAGGTATAATATTTATTTCAACAAATTTCAATCTCATAAGCCAAGATGGTTCCGAAAAAATTACAAAAACCGTTACTGGGTTAGTGACACATTCACTACTAAAATTTAAAACTATAAAACACTTCCGAATATAGAAGCATATTACAACATTTCACAAAAGTTGGCCTGCTTGTGCTTACTTAAGAACAAATCTAAAATATGTAATGTTCGATTACGGAACTTATAATATGCGCACTTTATAGAAATTTCTTGGTGTCAATTACTTAGTGGACTATCTAGGGGTTTCTACCAAAATAACTTATTGTTTTGGCACTTTTTCCTATTCGACTGAAAATCAATAGCTTGACAAAATAACAGGCTTTATGCTTGAACAAAATTGTGCTGTGTAGCCCAAACAGTAAGTGTTGGAAAAAGAAGAATGTGGTCTAAGAGCATGATTTTAAAAATTATGAACGCATGAAATAACGAAACGTGATTTTAAACACCATCTGTCTAAAGTGATACTATTAATCGAAAAAATGTAAATCAATATTCGCTTAAAATCGCTTATCGTAAACTTTAATTTGTTGGCCAGCGGAAACATCTACAAAGAATTCAAATTCTTGACAGCCATTTCTATTTTTCTATTACTATGCGAAAGCGTTGAAAAATATCATAACGACGTCAAAATATCATGTACTAAATCACCTGATTTCAGACTGGTTTGGACTTTCTTAAGCTATTTCCTGTCTCACTGTTGGCTTTTGGATATAAACAAAAATTTGGTGGCACAACAGTCCCTTAAGAACTAGGGCTTGTGACTTACAACTCTCAACCATTCCTGAGAGCAAGTCCTTTCGGGGATTTCAAGATTTTGTTTATTGAACTTTTTTAAATGCAATTTGATAATCTTAAGATTAAATGATACATTGACTCAAAATAAAACAGTTGGTTGGCACATAGGAAGCCTAACTTTATACATTGGCTTAGGATTAAATTAAAATATTAATTAATGTAATGGAGTTCTTAAAATAAAAGTTGGTTGACTTGGTTATCCTCGAAATATTCCTCACTGGTTGTCATTGTTGGGTTTGTTGATTGGTTTAAGGTTTGTTGGCACGCTTACCTACGTCTTGCGTCGGTGGACTTACAATGCAACGGCATCTTCGTTGTTGACTTGAATTATGTTTTCATCCATAATGTCCATAACGCTAAGGTACCTGGGCTCTGGCTGTTGGGTTGTCGTCCTTTTAATAAGTTGGTTTGGGTTGCTTCTTAGCCAAGAGTAGTAGGTAGTCATCAAGTGTAGTTATTCTCGCTTAAGAATAGATGCGGTCATTTATGAAATATTTTTGACGCTTCCTGTCGAAAACAAGGTTAAACTTAAGTAGCTCGTGGAAATAAATTCCCAATTACTGAACGGTCCTCTTAGCTGACAGTACGATTCATCTGGGAGATCCAATTTCAAGTTTCTGCATATTGTCGCTTTTTGCTTCGCCGAAAGTAAAAAAAAAAAATTGTTATTAGTGCAATTGGAAAGCCAAGCAGGTGATCTTTATGGATAAGGTCTATTCGCTTTCTCAACGTCCAGAAGGCATAAAAATGCGACACGATGGTTATTAAGAGATGTGGTGGTGTTGTGTTAAAACTTCAGTAAAGAATGCAGCGTCGAGTGCTTTTTCCCGAAAACCAAACTGCATGTCAGGAGTTATGCTGTTTTCACAGCAGAATTTTTTGAGTTTCCTTAGTATAAGCTCCTCCAAGAATTTGCTGAGGAGGGATACGGTCCTCTAGTTAAATATGTTATTCCGATCTTCTTTCTTGGAAATTGCCAAGATTATTGTCAGGAATACAAACACATATTTTAAAGAAATTCAAATATAAAAAGTTTATTTTTTAACACTTCATTATTGCATACAAATCTTATTTGGAAAGAACTTAAAAAAAAAATAGATAATTGAGATTTTTGAAACAAAAATTCAATAAGTTAAATAAATAGTATTTGAGGTTTTTAAGATATAAATATTAAATATTTTTAAATTTGATGTAATTGAATGTATGTTCGGTTTTTAAAAATCCTCTTTGGATACCGATCACTGTATACAGAAACTTAAGAAATCTGCAAGCTACAGTTTGAAACAACAAAGTCTTAGAAACAGAAGTGACAAAATGCGAAATCATCTTATTCAAAGTCAAAATTTTGCTCCTACTAGTAATACCGTAATAAAGGAAGTTTTTTGTTGGGGTATAAAACTTGAGATGGAATAAAGCAAAGATGATTTTGTTTAAATTGATATTACTTTATTGTAAAGATAATCATCAGCCGTAGTTTGATTTGGAGGTCTAATTTTCGATGACTTTTTCCGAAATTGGTGTCTTCCAAGTGGTCAATCCTTAACGGCTTACCGGCGTAGAAAAGCGACTTCATATATCCCAATGAAAAATAGTCGAGCGAAGTTAAATCTCATGATCTTGGAGCTAAAATTACGGGTAAGTAACATGAGACATGTTTCGCCGTCTTGAAAATACTACTCATGCACATCATGGTTGTTTAATTGTTGAACTTAGAAGTCAGAAATCAACCATCCCATCAAGAACACAAAACGGACAGTTTTTGTATAAGAAACGATGTTTCAACATGCACTTGAGAATTATAATAGATGATGTTACGATTTAACCAAAAGTGAGGCGTTGATTTATTTATGTTGAAATACAACTACCAATACCGCAATATTTAAATTGGCCAATCTAATAACTCCAACAATATTCAAGCTTTTTTTTACATCTTTTGTAAATATCTTTCAAAATAATTTTGTTTTGAATTATTGTAGCTTAACAATTATCTGACGATTTTTATGAAAGTTTTTATTCTTTAAATTTTAACAGTACACCGTTTGGCCAAAAAGGAATACTTCGCGAAAATAATACGTACAAGGATTTATTGGGCCATTATACAATTAAAATATTACAGGAGCTGTTAGTCCTGCTGAGGACTAGTTATTGGAAAATAGCTGCCTAACCGGACATTTTGAAATGGATCACTCAAAACAAAATTATTGTAGTGCCGATAGGTACGAGTATAACAGAACAACGGATTTATATTTTAACTTAATTTGTAACTGGTCCGATTTTTCGAATTTAACAACAAAGAAAGATATTCCCCCGGAATAATTTTATGTAACGTTTTAATTTTATGCAACAAAGAATAAATTCGTTTGACATCTGTTTGTTTCACGTAAAATAAAAATTGGTAAAAATTTGATTTTGAATAAAATATTTTATCAAAAATTAAAGACACTGTTTTTATATAATTAAAAATGTTGTTTTTTACATTTGGTTAATTTTCTAGTTAAATCCAATTCGTAGTTTTTTTAAAACAAAAAAAAGAATGAAAATACAAAGGAAAATTGGTAAAATTGGATTTTGACAGAAACTGACAGAAAATATTGTTTTTTTTTTTAAGATTTAAGATTTTTAATTGTCTATTATAAATTTTAACGTGATACCAAACAAATATAGTTTTGGAAAAAAATCAAAAAACTAAACAAACTATTTGTCATCTCGAAAATTTAAAAAATAAAAATAATTTTATCTCCAAGACAATTTTTGCAACGGAAAATAACGTTTTTGCATCTGGAAAAACGTGGGAAAATCGATCTAAAAACAAAAAAAAGCATTAATAAAAGTTGGCAAAAATTGACATCTTTTTAATAATTTGAAATTTTGGCTTTAAACTAATTTTGTCTTACAAATAATATTTTTTGCGACATTTGATAAAATTTTGAGAGAAATCGAATTGATAGTTTTTTTTATAAAAAATTAACACCTAAAAAGAAACATTACTGCAACTTGGTAAAAACTTACTTTCGAGTCAAATGTCTTTTCACAAATTAAAAATATTTAAGGTAGGGTGGGGCACATTCAACAGGTTTTCTGTAAATTTCTTGTAACTTTCTTAAAAATGCATTTTTGAACGAGATTTCACAAAGCTTGAGTTTAAACCTAGGAATTTAAAAAAGATTTGTTAAACAACTACTTCAAAATGTCGAAAGTGCCCCGTAGGTGATTCTTCTAAATCAGAAACTTCATCTTCTGAAACTGGTCCAACAGACTTATCTGAATCTGCAACACTAAACTCATCCGAATCGCTTTTATCTACGCTTTCAGCTTTAAAAAAAAAAATCGATTTTTGTAATCTTTTTTTTTCTTATATGATTTTTTTTCTTCTTGTTTACGCTTTAGTTTAATGATTCTGTTCTTTTCAGGGGTGTCAGTGTAGACTCTGGATTTTCCTTTATTTATTCTATTTAGGCATTTTGTTGGGGGAATTGTTGGAACTGGCCTTATCTCATGGGGAGTGATTTGAACCGTTCTTATCTCTTGGCGAGTGCTTTGAATGTCTTCTTGTATAATTGGTGGTTCATTTTGGTGTTCAGAAGGAACTGTTAAAAGGGTAAAAGGAACTTTTGTCAGTCGAGCAATATCGTAAATTAATATCAGTTTACCTGGGTTATTTACTTGAAATTCATTAAAAAAATTGTTGCAATAGCTTTTGAATGTGCCAAATATGAATACGTCCACTGGTTGCAGCTTATGAGAGCAATGAGGTGGAAAAGACAAAACTTCAATTCCATTTTCTCGACAAAAGTCTATAAATTCTCCGACTATCCATCCATTTTTGCTCAGAAGACCAATGCAGTTGCTGGGACCGTCTTTAATAAATTCATCCTTAAATTTGATCCTGGGGAAGACATACACTGGAGGTATAGCCCAACCAGCAGCATTAACAATCCCTACAACTGTAACAAGAGTCCCCCTCTCTGCGGATGACACCTGGCTTACAGAGCGTTTCCCATTTCTGATATTACCTAAATTTTAGTTTTGGGTCAACAATATCAAAATATTGTTTTTTAAAAAATTGTCTTAGCTTTGGAGGTGGTAAGACCGTTGAAATACCAGTTTCATCCAAATTAAAAATACTTTTAGGTTCAAATTGATGAATTCCTCCACCGAAGTTTTATTAAAGCCTCTTAATCTTGCTAAACTTATATTTTCGGGTCTGCGCAAGGAAATTTCAGGGTTTCTTTTGAGAAGTAAACGAATCCAATCGATACCAGCTTCTTTTTCGACCAACCATGAACTAGGAACTGTAATATTATTTTTTGTTGCATATTCAAAAGCAAACTTTTCGTCCATTGAATACGAAAATCCAAAAGTTTGAGAAGAACACCTTTTCAAGTAATCCACGAGTTCACGCTCCTGATATTTGGAAAACACATGTTGGGTCGTATATTTGGAGTTGAATGTTGAACTGTGGTGGGAATCACTGGACTCGGTATTTGGATTCACTTTCTTAAGACTGGAAATAAGTGTCGTACATTTCAAGTCATATTTCCGAACCGCTTACGTGGGTGTTTCTGTTTTGCTTAAAATTTCTTAGAGAGCAGTTTTAAGCTTTGTTTCAT
The DNA here is from genome assembly GCF_945859685.1 of Eupeodes corollae. Taxonomy (NCBI): domain Eukaryota; kingdom Metazoa; phylum Arthropoda; class Insecta; order Diptera; family Syrphidae; genus Eupeodes; species Eupeodes corollae. The sequence goes on along the minus strand of NC_079147.1, from coordinate 19,347,144 downwards.
CGATATTGCAGCGATCAGTCTTCTTCTTATATGAGCGAACCATTCTAAAAAAAATTACAGAAATAACATGGGGCACGTTCGACTATTGTCGTGATAATACACTACAACTTGAATTGGACACCTTTTAAATTCCGTTATCACAAAATATCGCTTACCTCGTGTCTGAGCAAAGTTACATAAAATCACTTGAATATGAAAAAATACTCAAGACACCACAGCAGTCGAAGGAGAACTGTAAAATACGTATATGATAGGAGAGAACAATGTGACCAACAATACCATTAAAATTTTGATTTAAAAATCAACTCTCTTCTCAAAATTGTAAAAGTCGAATGTGCCACACCGTCGAAAGTGCCCAATAAAATATTGTTTTCGACATTCAGTATATTTTTTACACTCAGTTTTTTCATTAAAAAAATCTACAGAAAATAGTACGCAAATTTGGTAAAAATTGATGTTTGGTTCTCGATATCTCGTGAACAATAGAAAATATTGACCTCGAATTTCAATAATCCAATTTGTATGTGTTTATAGTAGAAATAAAATATTTTTAAGAAATGCTACTAAAATTTTTAAAAATTGGGTTTCGACTAAAATTTTGTTAACAAAAATTGATTTTGTTAACAAAATAATCAAACTATTTCATCATATCCAAAATATTGTTGAACATTTTTAAATTTTTTAGAATAATTCAACTGACAACTTTTTTAACAAAACACGAAAACCCACAAACCTTCTAAGCAAGACAAATCGGCAGACAAAATAGGAAGTTATCGGTGTGGGTCGCATATTAGATTCTTTTTTGTAAAGTTTTTCACTTTCCACTTTGGGAGTACGTCATTTGGCAGCTATTAGTGCTGCCATAGGCCCTGAAACAAAAGAGATGTTCAGTGCAAACATAATCGTCACTGGAAAAGCAAAGTGACATAGTCAAAATTTATAGATATGAATTAATTCTATTGATTCTAAAATCAATTATTTTTGCCTTCAAGAAATTTAAGCATTTTAGGCCTTGAATTTAATAAATAAAACAATTTAATTTTGACTTCTGTACATGCGTATATCACTTTTCTTTTTCAGCGAATATTATAACAAAAACTCAGTTTCTGTAGTTTAAATTTATTTTGTAGAATTTCTAAAAACAATTCACAAAAATTTTGTTTACCGGCCTCTATAGGTTTGCGTACGGCCTAAATTATTAGTCCCAGGACATACCCTTCTAACTTCATTTTCCTTTGCACTCATTTTACTCTAAGCACCATTAATTTGTACTTGAATTGTTTTTAAGTAGCAATATACCTTGAAGCTCTTCAAAATATTGAACCCAAAAAATTCCCCCCAACATACAAAAAAACGAGTTCGTCTTAAATTTAGGTCGCTTTTCGTCAGCTGAGTTAATTTCTTTTCTTTTTCGGAAACAAAATTGATAACGCGAATATTAATAACTTAAAATTCTTAAAAATAAAAACTCAGCCACCCGGAAATACATTCAAAGCCTTTCCGCTTTTTTATTATGATCGCAACGCAACGGCCTCAGAATTACGTGGTTGTATTTTAAAAATGACTTCTTGTATTTTATGTAAACCCCACTTAATCAAAAGTTTTAATTCTGGGCGCACCGTTTTGAAGACATTAAAATGCAATGAATACGTAAAAGGATTGCACAATAATAACAACAATAAGAAACAACAACAATAAATAAATCGTTAACATAAAATTAAAGGTAAATATCTGCACTTGAAATGTCTATAAATAGAATTACTTAAAGTTTTAATTGTTTGTAGCCCTTTTAAGGTCTAACCACAATAAGTCATCGCACCAACCACCACCGCACCGGGTGTAAACACTGTAAATAGCGGTGTTTATCATAGCATATCAATATAATTTTTTAATTTAAATTTTACCGCATTCTAACAGATTAATCAACTTATACCTGCCGTGACGTATCAAAGCTTTAAAGCAAATTCTCAAGACTTAATAAGCGGTAGGGGATGATCACTGATCAGGTTTTCTTAATGACCCTACGTGTGCTGTTGATGGCTTTTTGTTGCTCTTGTTGTTGTTGGTGGATGTTGGTGTAGATAAAACAGTGTTGCTAAAGTTGGCGGTTTGGTTTGGCAGTGCGCCGACGACGACTATAACGACGCCGAACAAACGAACCGAACGAACGTTCCGACCGTTTCGCTCCAGCTCGGATTGTTTGATAGCGCAATTAATTAATTCTCCTTCATTCATTGATGCTGATTATAAATGAGACTCACTGCCGCTCGGTTGAATGTTTTATGAATCTAACCGTTGCCGCGTAAGGATCTACCGCTCTCGTTTCGAAAAAATCTTTTGCGAGTATCGAATTATTTAAACAAATTATTAAAAATAAAAATAATTAAATAGCTTATAGATTATACGAGTACGTGGTGTGGTGGTGATCGAATTAATCGCTATAATTTTGAAATTAAGTGTTAAACAGGTGTAATTTTTAGTTTTTGTGATTAAAATTTCTTGACGGACAACGACGACGCACGGTTTGGAGCCAGTGCATATAATTTAAAATCATGTGAGTTCTAGTTTTTGTGAAGTATTAATTACTATAAACAATATTCTGGTATTTATGTCTGTTTATGATTATGAAGTTAAAAAAAAAGAAATTCTAATAAAGACTCACATGACGATCGCAAATAAGTCTCGATTAATTATTAAACAAAAGCGTAGTTAATTTAGCGAGATATGCGGGAGGTTTATTTTCTCATTCAGATACCATGTGACTTCGGTGTTTTGTTTGTCAACAAAGACCATATATTCACTCTATTTTTTGGTTTTATTTGTTTAAACAAATAACAAATTCAAACATATTTTATTTATTTCATTTCCCGGCTAAGATATTTGAATTTGAACCATGTGCGTCGCGATCGTTCGTCGTGCATTAGAGCCGGCTTGTGGGAAAATTTATTACCGACACGACACTATACAATATTAAAATACTGTGTTTTATGGTTATAGTTGTTTTTGCATGCCTTTGGAATTTTTAAAAAAACACTGCAATTTTTAATAGTTTTTTTTTATAGTTTTGTTCTGGTTAAAATTAATTCAATAAGAGTTAAGTTCGATAGAAGAATTATATAAACGAGGAAGAGATATTATAAAAGCTTTGAGTTATGTGCAAAATAACCGCGTGGAATACTAAAAAGGCTTGGTTTTTGGATATGTCTCATCCTAGGCTATAAAAATGTGGGCATTAAATAGTTTAAAAAATACTTAAATAATAAGAAAATCATTTTTATAATTTTGCAAAAAAAAGCTGATAAAGTCATGTAGACATGATGATGATGTTCCATAAATGGTATAAACAAGTTTGTAAATTTTTTAACAGGTGGTGTTATGTTAAACAAGTGATTTAAAAAATTTTATTGTTTTATTCAGATTCCTTAACTTGCATAATGAATATAGTTTTTTTATTGTTTCGAGATTTCTATGCAAATTTTCTAACTTCCAGAAAACGTTTTGAATAAATTAATGTAGGTGTGAAGAGAATTTGCATTTGCATCACAACAATTTTTGTTTTTTGTTGTTTCTAATAAAGTCTTGATTATTGTTTCTTTATTTGTTTTGATTGGTTTTATAACAAGAAACAATACAATACAAATCGTTTGAAGAAGATTTTAATGGGTTAAAGAACTAAAAAAAAACCCCTTTAAATATTGCCTAAAAAAATTAATTTCGTTCCTTTCTAGTGTTAAACTTAAATTTATTTAAAAACTAAAAAAAAAATAATAGTAAAACCAATTTAAGACCGTCAAGATACTCAAAGTTCTCCAATTTATTAAATAAACGCATTCTACTTTCTATAAATGCCTACATACATATTGAAAAATGTAAAAAATGTGTTCATATTAATTAAACTTAATTTAAAATTGAGCATAGCAATTTTTAATTACCTGTTATGATATTACAACAACTTTAATTAGACTTTAATAAGTATGTTATGATATTCTATTATGAACAAATACTTCCTTCTAATGATTTTATAATGTTTGATGGATAATAGCAGAAGCGTGTGTGCATTTTGTAGGTTTTTAAGTGTTTTGTTGAGACTAATGTTTTTCGAATGAAGTGTAATATTTAATTTAATAGTCTTATGGTATTAACTGTAAATATTTAAGTGTACCTAGTTTTGTGCATTTCGATGAATTTAAATAGACGGATAAATCAATGGACTTAAAAAAATCGTAAAAGCTAAATGGAAATGTTCACAGTAGTGATGTTTCCAGCTTTTATGATTTTATTTTTGAACATAATTCTTAATCCATAAACCTTAATTTTAAATGAAGATTGATTTCAACAATAGTCAATGGAATTGTATTCCAAAAAGCCACTTTTTTAACAGTATTATGAAAAAGTCCGTTTAAGTTTAAAAAACCTTTGACAAGACAGTTTTTTGATCATTGGGGTATAATTGTGTTTTAATTTTTAATTAGCTTTTTCTTAATATCATTTGTTCCTTAGCTCTATATCATTGCTCTTTTCATAAAAAATGTTTGACACAAATTAACGATTGCATAGTTATAAAAAAAATATGTTTGACCTTACGTTAAAAACGAAAAAATTCGTTATTTCGTTATTTTTTTTCTAATAATATTTTCAAAATATTGTAATTACTTTTTTTTTTATTTTTTTCTTTACTTTTATTTATATAACATTTTTTAACGTTAGATATAAGCTTAATATTTATAAATTATAAAGAGTATAAAATAAACATGCATTTACAAGAATTTCGTAAATGTGTGACTATTTTTTACAGACATTTTTTTATAAAATTACTTAAAGTTCAACAAGTATTTTTAACTTTGATATGAGAAATTAAATGGACTACTTTGAATTTTTGATAGCTCTCATTTAAAGTTTAAATTTCTATAAAAGTGACTTCGCGAGTCGTTAAGTCATTACAAAAATTGTTTATTTATTTATAATAAACAAAACTTGTTGATTTCAGTTCACTCTCTTATAAAAAGCTTTTCGAATTTATATTTTGGTGCATGTAAATCTTGCGCAACATTTGGAGTCAAGCTTATTAACTTTCCATAGGCAGTTATTGTAATGGGTCCGAATTGTCAAATTAAAAATTTGGCATTTATCGACGTTTCGAGGTCCCTTGAGTCGAAATAAGAGAATTTTAGAAAGATGTCTGTGCGTGCGTGCGTGTGTACGTACGTTCGCGACGTTTCTTTCGTGGTCCATAGCTCAAGAACCTAAAGAGATACTTTAAGCAAATTTTGTTATACAGATAATAAGACAGAAAGATACCGAAGGGCTCTCAGGAAAATAGCGTGACTTGATTTAAATTTTATATAGTATATTACAACGTGATACCAATTAAATATATTTTTTTGAAAAAAATCCAACTAACGTTTTAAATATCTGGTAGAATTTTGAGAACAATCGAATTGACAGTTTTTTACAAAAAATAAAAACCTAAACAAAGAAATTAATAAAGTTTGGTAAAAATTGATTTTCGACTCAAATATCTTTTCAGAACTTCGAGATATTTGGCTTTAAACTACTTTTAGTTTTTAAAAAATATTGTTCTCTAATTCTGTAAAAATTTGAGAAAAATCGAATTGACAATTTTTTATAAAAAATAAAAACATAACAAAAAAACAATACTAAAACTTTACTTTCGACTCAAATAGCTTTTTAAAATTAAAAATACTGTCGTCAAACTTTCTGATTTCACAGAAAATATTGTTTTCGATATTCAGTAGTTTTTTTTATTAAAATCCAATAGTCCGTTTTTTCATAAAAAAATAAAATCTACAAGAAATAATGCGTACATTTTGTAAAAATTGATGTTTGGTTCTTGATATCTCTCAAATTAATTTCATTCATCCAATTTGTACAAATTTAATAAATGCTACTTAAATTGGGAAAAAATTGTTTTCGACTTAGAATCTATTGAACAAAACTAGATTTTGAAACTTAACTACTTCGTCACTATTGTTAGTAATTTTAAAATTTTTAAGAATAATTCAACTTGACAACTTTTTTAACGAAACACGAAAACCTACAAACTTTTAAACAAGACAAATCGACACACGGGATGGGAAGTTATCAATATGGGTCGCATCCCAGCCTCTTTTTTGCAACCTAATCCAATTAAAAACTGAATTTGTATTCAATTCTCTATACAAAAATACTCGTATAAACAAAAATACCCATGACTCGTATTAAATTGCATTTCAACAACAAATGTTTTTAAAAATAATTATACAAAAAAAACTTCACATTGGTTCCCTCAAAAAAAATATATTAATTTTAACAACTTTAAAAAGTATCCAATCAATAATGATTGATGCAATTGGTTTTCTTCGTCAAGATAATAAAGACGTTAACTTAATTTAGGGCAAATTTTTGTATTATTGAATTTTTTAAATTCATCAACAAGTTAACAACAACAATTTGTTATAGATGAAGAAAGTTTGCTAGTTAGTTAGACTATTAAATGGATTCCATCAGACGTTAAAAACATTTATTTGACGGTAATGTTAGTTTTCGTTTGTATTTAACAAATATTTTGCTAGTCTTATTATTAAATGTAATGAAAGAAGTTGCAATCATAGTTTTTACTATAACTAATTTTGGTTTAAACTAATTGTCACTTTTTCTTTAAAGTGTTAGTAATTCAAAATGAATGTTTTTGAAAGTTCTTTCTGCAAAAAACCTTAATAAATGTTAAATTTTTTAATTTGAAAAATCGGACCCATTACAACATCTTCCAATGGGAAGTTAAAAATAGAAAAATATGAAAGTAAATTTATCAATTCTTTCCATATTTTTGTTTTGTTTAATGACGTTGAAGATCGAAAGCCAAAAGTATTTTTATTTTTTGGAAACTATATTTATCTCTTTTAAATTAACTCTTAAATAAGTTATTTTAGGTTACTCCTTATATTTTAATTTCATATCTTATTCTTCTTTTCTTATGGATTATGGAGAGTGGCCAAGAGAGGGGGTGTATGATTTCCTAATTAAAATAATGACACTCCTTTGACGTAAGTTTATACGGTTTTACCAGTTTTCTGTGCTCATGTGACCTCCTTCCTTTAAATAAATAATAATCTTTTTTGTTTTTTACGACCATCAGTTTTATACGGAGATGATAGTACCAACCTTTTAAATACTATACTTTTGTTTGTTTACCTTTATTTTCTGTTATTGTTTTTAAAGTAATTATTGTGTTGAGTTTGTACATAAAGCTACTCTCCTACATTTAATATTATATTCAAGGTATAAACTACTTTTATCCACTTTCATCCAGTTTTTTCTTACGAAGTTAGTCTTTACTTTTCTCTTGTTTTCTCTTTCTTTATTTATTTTCAAACTAAAAGAACTACTAAATTCATCCATCGATAAAATGAGTATAAATGATAAAACAGAACAAAAATGCAATACAAAAATAAAAATAAAACAAAAACAGAATAAAAAACAATTTATTGTATTATCGTCTTTCAACAACCATCATCATCCTGACTGGTTTCTTCAAAAATAGAATGCATTAAAACAAATTTAAGCGCATCATTATTAAGAATTTTACGAAACAGGGTGATTCGAATATGTTTCTATATTCACTCTCAGGAAATTAAAACAAACAAATCTACTGTACTGGCGTGCCGCAAGGCTCCATTTTGTCTCCGATATTCTTCCTTATTTTTATAAATGAACTTTTGCTTGAAATTTTGGATTGGTTTGCTGACAAAAGTACTTTTAGCTTTTCTTAGTGGTTGTTTGATTCATATTCTTGTCCTTTGGATGTGGACAACCAACAGTAGCGCATGATAAGCTCATCTAACTCTAACCTTGATAACATTTAACAATGGGGAATCATAAGCTGTGTAGACTTTAATGACCCGAAAACTCAATACTGTTTACCAATGACACTTTTTGTTGGTGGTTTTTGTATTGAGGGAACAAACAGCATTTGCATTTAAAATTCGGTGACATGAAATAGAGTTAAGTGAAATAAGGACCAAGTTCAAGATTTGGCCTTATTTCACTTTTATAAAGTTTAATTAAACCAATTTCCTAAAAGCTTTCAGCTGAATGGTTCGCCATACTTTGCATTACGAGTAGCTTAACCTTGCACCTAATATAATATAATTTGTCTAAGAAGGAAGCGAATGGTGGGTTGCCTGATACCCAACCCCCAATTAAATACCTTACCGATAACTTGGTATTATTTCTCTAAATAATTTTACCTCATTTTAATGTGAAATATGATCAACTGCTGAAAATATATGTTATATCATTTTTGTTAAATGAAATAAGGGCACAATTTCAATTTATAGTACCCAACAATGATCAGGTTTTTTCTGAAGATACAACAAGTTTGTTTCACATTTTGAGTTGGCTATAATTCATACAAAAAGGTACCCTAAAAACGTACTTAATAAATTCCAAAAATAAGTTTTAAGAACGATGAAACAATGCTCTAGTAAAAAGTGAGTTGCATTCCTTAACTCAAACAATTCCGTATATCAAGAAATGATCATCAGTTTACTTTGGGTCCGATTCCGGTAATTTTAAGTATAGAGATTTCATTATTCAACCGCACTACACGAATGAAGAATGCTTTAGCAGCCTTAATATGTCCCACCCATCATCTCAAAAACGTCAATATTTCCGTTCTAATCCCAATTTCTAATAGCTTCCAGTGTGCTTAATCATTTTAAGGGTTGAGTTCTCACCTAATATATTTAAAAAAAAATATCTGAAATACCCTGTTCAAGATATAAGTTTGGTCAATTTTGTTTTCCTTTCATTTGTTTTTGTTTTCAAACTTTTTTTTGCGGTTAAAGAAGATTCATATTACTGACGCCACTTTTATTGTCAAGCCCCTCTTTATCGATCCATCTTATTTCTTTTGTGTATTATTTCAGATTTAAGATTTCTTTTTTTGATAAACGATTCCATCAAGAGTAGCACAACTTGAAAAATAGACTTTACATACAAAACCTTTTTTGGATGGTTCGTTTTTGTATCTAATGACAAATTAAATCATCATAAGCTAAGATGACTATAATCCAAAACTATGAAAAACCCAAAATTATAATATGAGGCCATCACTTTTTGTCCAATTTAAATGGTCATTAATATGTCGTTTCTTTGAAAATTGTTAATCATCAACCATCATAATCTTTGGTCTGCCATATCTAGATCTAAAATTAATTAAATTTAGGATAGCGAAAAACCACTCTAAGTCACAACAGGTATACGTCTGATTTCTGCGGCTTCAAAGAAAATCACCTCCTGGGGTTTTAATTTTAAAAAGTTGTTAGTCTTAAAATGTGTAATTTAAAAAATTCCCCTTAACGTGCGTCGGCCGACGACGACGTAGTATTATTTCTTTTTGTCCAACATCATGCATACATATTTTTACATATGTTTAAAACTTCTTGGGATTGACGTGCTTTTCGTTTATATTATTTTCTAAAGAATAAAAATAATATAAATAAATTTTAACCTCAGGCATTTGTGATCCATCTTAAGCCAATTCATTCCTCTGCATCATCAGAAATGGTATATTCTCGATGATATCTATATTCGTAAGAATTATAATAAAGTGACTCAGAAACGATTTGATGTTTTGTTATGTTTTCACTGAATTAATTAAAAAAAAAACGAGATCATTAGTTCTGTTTTTATTTTTACCTTTGAATAACAATTTAATTTGTCTGATTGATTTCTATATTAACTTCACAGTTTTTTTGTTGTATTGTCATATAAAATACTATCTGGTATCTACTAAATTAATGCAGTAGTCTACAGAGTTGGTAATCAAATGAAAAACCAGTTCAGATTCTTGCTAACGGTTTTATGTATTAAGTGGTTATATTAAATTTAACAAAAAACCCCGTCTTGTATTATTTTTACTCACGTGATTAAAGTTTTTACCATATTTTCTGGAAAATCCCCTTGGCTTTTCGTACTTACATAAAATGTAACCAAAAAAAAGAAGTGACCATTTCCATGAACTTTGAAACACAGGGCTGGGTATGTTTCAAAAAGTCTTGGGAAATGCAAGAAGTTATTACGAAGCAAGTTATTATGAAGCAATATTGTCTATTAATAAATGGAGATTAGTGACGAATTATCATTAACACTCGGATCAGTCGTCATTATTCAAATACAATTTCCAAAAACTGAAGTGTTAAATTGTTTAAAAGACGAGCCAAACAAAAAGCGGTTAGCAAGAGTAATTGTTCGTTTGATCTCAACGCTGGTGACGTTTTTCAAAGAAACGTCCTTCGATTTTGACTTTTTCACAGAAACGTCTATGTTCTTGGACCCTTCTTGATATAATAGCATTTATTTGGTTTTTCCTTACTAACCATTAAACCCATTTTTGTCTCTTCTTTATCAATATTCTCAAAACCCCATTGACATCACGCTGAGTTCCTTCCGATTATGTCTTTCGAAGACGATGCTTAGGAAATCGCATGACAGCGATCGAAAGGTTTTGTTAAGTTGTTTCCAACCTTTATGGAACAGCACGAATTCTGCAAGGTTATAATACACAAACTGTCAAGTTTGGCGAGGATGCCAAAACTAGGCATGGCTTTTTACAGTTCGTCATTTTATATGTTGTTTTATGCTTCCTTAAAATCATTGAGGATCTGGTGGCGCCGATTTGATGTTCTTGGGTTTCATTCAGGGTCTGCCGTAAAGTGAATATTTAATCGACTGTGCAATTTCCCGGTCAAAAACGAAAACACTGATAAGAAACTATTAGATTTTTTACGATGGGCTTTAGACATTTACATAATATTACGGCAAACAAATTTTTTTCAAGCGATGTTAAGATTACTAATTCCTCTATAGTTGGTGCAGTTTAAAGGGTCTCCCTTTTTCAGTGAATTTCGTTTCATCTACTCATAAAACTTTCTAACTTCATTTCTACTTTTAAATCTCTCATGAAGTCGGTGTTTCTCTCTCCTCTTCTTTTCATAAAGCTTGTGAGCAGCTCTCGGGCTTATTTGAAGCACCACTTTCCGTGCTTGGTTTCTGGCTATATTTGTCTGCCGACATTCATCATCAAAACAGGGATTTCATGTTAGTGTCCGTTTGAAACTGAGTACGTCAGATGCAGCTTCTTTTTTTAATCTTATCAATGTTGCCACTGGTTCTCGATACATTGTGTTGGCGGCAAAGAACTTCGAACGAGGTAACTATGTCGGAGAAGGATTTAAGTATCTCTTGCATTTGTAGTCTTTCGACCTTGCATCTTCTCCCGGTATCACCTACTTTTGCCTTAGTTCTGGAAACCCGAAGTGCTGCCTTGGCTACACCGAAATACTGGTACAAGTCGATGTTAGCTCCCCAGAAAACGTGGTCATCCATAATGCTGGAACGTGGGTAGCGTCGCTCCAATATGGTTAATCCGGTTAACCGCAGATTGATCTGGTAAACTCCAAGTTCCTTTAAAATTAAAATTTTTCGTTAATTTTAAACCCTCTCTATGTTTAAAAAAAGGCTATAAGCCTTTTAAGTTTTAATAAAGCAAAGTTAACTTAAGCTAGCAACATTTCTTTGAATGATTTAAAAAGTCAAAAATTAGCTACACTTTGGTCTTATCAGCTTGATTTTGTTCAAACTTTTTTTCAGAAAAACCACTTATAGAAAATTACCTTCCTTTTTTGATATTTAGCACTCTTAAAATCTTTTTGTATTGTAGCTATCATCGGATGGTATCATTACAAATTTTTATTTGAGGTAAAATATTGATTAAGCAAGTTCAAATAAAATTGGGTGGCGCAACAGTCCGTTGTGAACCAGGGCCTAGTGACTTACAACTCTCAACCATTTCTGTGTGCGAATACTCTTGTCAGGAATGGAAGGGACCTACAATTTTAGGCCAAATCCCAATGGCTAATTTGAGAAAGCACTTTTTCATGACAAAAATTACTCTTGAAGGAATTGTCAATTCCTCGCAAGAGGCAGTACCCGCGAAAATTAATTTTTTTAAATTAAGGTGGCACAGGCAATGATTGAACCCAAGACCCCTTGCATGACAGATTAAGCAAGTTATGTATCGAATTATCTTAAATGAATTTCAGAACTTTGAGTTAGTCAACGCGCCCTTTCACTAATCATTAAATTGTAATTGTCAATTTTTTCAGTAAACTCAACATTTTGGTCGAACAAATATCGCTGTCGTTCAGGTATTCATTGCAAACGATAATGAACCGTCAATTTCAAAGCAGTGTTCTCTAGAATTGTGCAACGCTCAGACCACACATTATTTTTACACCCATACAAGATCAAGAAATTAAGCTGAGTCAAGAATTAAAGCTGATTAACCATATGAACAAACAAATATTCTCCTTTTTATTTTTTTTGTTTTATGTGACAATTGTTTTTACTCAACTTTCATTTCAGTCAGGAAAATTTTGTTCAATGATTCATCATTTTCAATAATCGTTAGAATTTCAATTATTAGTTTCAATGATAGCTATAACTTGTCCCTTAATTTACATTTGCTTTTGGATAAATGACAACCAAAATGAATGAATTTGCTCTACGAAAGGCAATAGTCAAATTGATAGCTAAAAAGCCGTCAAAAAAATGTGATACTCATTTCCCATCTAATGTATAATATCTAATGATTGGATATGAATTGTTCAATTGAATTGTATTGAATAATCTTTCACAGACGGAAAACTCGTTGATAGTCAAATTGACTGATTTTTCGCCTTAGCGGATCTTACTCCAAATTTGCTTTCTTTTTTCAGTTTTGTTCTCTAGAAAAATCATTGGAAAAGATAAAGCCTTTTAACTTTTAAACTTTTCATTTCTTACAACTTTTGTTATATCTTGTTAATAAAGAGCTTTCGGAACTTAGACTCTTGTAGACTTTTACGATCAAATTTTTCGTCTGTGAAATATTTAATAGAATGGCTGACAATGCAGTTCTGTATTATTCTCAAATTCATAATAATTCTGTGAAGCTGGTTGAACTAACCTTAGGCAAATATAATCCTTCCCTGTCCTATACAAAATTAAACTCGTATGTCCAAATTATTTTCACTGTGAAACGATTTATTAAAATCAATTACTCTTTTTTTCAAATCGGTGTCGTGTGATCTGGAATATCACGAGCTGGTTACTAGCTAGTAAACGTACCTATTATTTTTACACGCATGGAATACTTAATTCCTAGATAAGTATCAACAAGTCTCGATTAAATAGCTCTCCATTAGTTTACATTGGTTTTAATCGAAAACGAACTCTTTGATGGCCAGTGGTTAAACGCACGCCGCCGAGCTGAACCATGCTCCTGATGGTAATCTCTATGTCCAATACTCACTCCAATTGTTAATATTTTGTTAGTGCAATTTATAAACTTTTAACCATTTTTATTTGTTCATTGCCTTCTGATTGATGGAGCAACCAAAATTAGTTAAAATTCGCAGTGCATTTTTATTTTGTTTCCTTTCCAATCGTGGTCAGTTGGTTGATCGTTAATCGAACAGCAGCGCTGCGATCGTTTTAGTTTTGAGCTCTGTGATAAGGTTCTTTCTCTGCGCGATCAACTGGGCTGACGAGACGGACTGCTGAAAGCTAAGCCACAATGATATGAGAATTAAACGAACTGGTTAACTGGTCTGGTAGAGTATTTCGACGACGACGATGAAGGCCTGAAGGTATTCAACTTGCAGAGAGAAGTCTTATGATGGTCAGGTGCAGGTAAAAACGGCGCAGGCAGTCAGGCAAGCAACAGCGGTCTTCTTTGAATGGAAATTTATTTTGGTTAACTTTGGTTAACTGATTAGTCTGACGGTGATCGCCGATCGACAAGGTTATTGATTAAATTGACAAAATCTTTGCATACCGTTTGTATTCACGTTGATCGTGGTTAATTATTAATTTATGTTTAGTGAGGTAGTACCTAAATACCTCCACCTTGTTTGGTTACACTTTTTGTTGTTGTTGATGGAATGACGTTACTACGACCGCCGCGGCGCTTGTGTTTCTAATAAAACTTAAGGTTTTACCTTGAAATTTACATTTAACACAAAAATGTAACGGTACTATATATTCAGCTTAAAATTTTGAATATAAATAAATGTGTGATTTATTTTGTTTGTTGGTTAATGTTTAAAACAAAGAAGAACTAATTTAGTTTTGTTTTTTTTTTTGTGTTTAAAAGATGATAAAAAGTTTTGTGTTCTTTAAGTGTGTTTATTGTTTACTTTTAAAATACAAATTCTAAAGACTCTCAGCTTATAACGGTTCTATATAAATGAAAGTTGTTCTGTAAAAAAATAAAATGTAAGTTAAATAAATTTCTTTACAAAAATGTAAACAATTAATTAGTGAAGTAAGAATTAGAGACGTAAAGATATAAAATAAATAATGTCAATAAATAAGGTATTAATTTTATTGACTGGAAATAATCAAATTTTGTTTCCACTAAGCCATTATTTTTGGGTCTGGTTAAGCCTGATTGTCCATATATACCAGTTTTTAAGTTTCTAAAATATCGATAAAATAAAAAAAATGATTTGGAATAATGTGGGTGAATAATGTTAATTAAGTTGGATTGTTCTAGAAGTTTAAACAAATGACGCTTTACTGTTTTGATTTTTGACCTCTTTGGCAACAATAACAAGCTAATTGAAGATAATTTATGTAATAAGGTTGATTAGTTCTTCTTTGGACTTGTGAGGCTTAAATATTTTTTGCTTTCAGAATAGATGTTGAGAATGTGTAAAAGACTCATCGGTTTTACTAGTTTCTAAATCTTAATTCAAATTAATACAAAATTGTCAAAAAGTTTTTCGTCTCCTTTATTTTAAAAACTTTGTATTTTGATCGAGTCCTTAATCATAATTTTATTTAAAAGTGTTGTAATGAATTGTATTTATATTTTAAATACCTCAAATATACATCACCTGTTTAATATGAATGATTTATTTTTGTCAATATATTCAATGTTATTTATTTTTGGTTTCTAAAGTCAGGATTGATAAAATACAAAAAGCGATACTAAATTATTAAATGAAAGTTTTAATTCCCTGTAAGATTTGGATATTATCATTTAATCTGAAATGCAAGATTATTTAAAGAGTCTCGTAGTAAAATTTCACAACATTCTATTCTTTTGTGATAATTTCAAATATTTCGGTCATAATTGAAGTAGGTAACAAAACATTTTTGAGTGTATAAAATTGAAAATTATTCGGGTAAATATGATTCTTTGTGAATAATTAACGTTTTCAAATCAGAATATTTGGGTGGCCATTGGATCTTTTCAAAACGTGAAACTGCTAGGAACCCGGCCTCATGCGCAATGAGGCCATACTTTGCTCTTCATTCCGTTTTCATGGAACCTCTCCAAATTTAGTTTTCCAATCAATTATGATTTTTTTGTATATTGTACGCGCACTCAAGGAGATATGAATACCCTCATATTGATAATACATAGTGCGAGTAATTAGAAAGGGAGGATAGGATTTGAAAGGAGATACCGATGCGTATTGGTTTTAAATGTCTGCACATTGTAATGAGTGGGAAATATTGAGTCTGGTAGAGCATTCCACATTCGTGTAGTGCGACTTAAAAAACAATCTCTGTACTTTACAGTACGACCGAAATTGGGCTCAATAGTAAACTGATGGGCATTCCTAAAAGAATGAGTATTACGGTTGAATTGTTTGAGGAATGTAACTGGCTATTTCATCAGAATAGAACATTGCTTATGGAAGTAGCGATAAAATAATGAGAGACATGGCCACCTATTATTTTAAGAGCTCTCTTTAGATTTCAGTCCAAGAGACTAAAGTGGGTTATAGAAGCACCAGCCGAAATATGGGAATCGTACTCAAGTTTGGGATGAATATAGGCTTTATAAATTATAGCCAGATCAAAAGGGGTAAAAAAAACTCCTGGCATCGTCGGAGAAAACCTAATTCAAACAATTGTTGCTAGCATTCAAAAGTCAATAAATTCGAATCATTTCCATTTGAATTCGAGCTTCAGTCGTGCATGCTTTGCAATAATATACAGGCTTGAAGACCACAGAAACTCTGCCACTTTCTTCTAATGTCATCAAAACTTCACCGATTGCATCTTTTGTAGTTCTATAAAAAATACATTTTCATAAGTAGCAAACATTAAAATATTTGTATGACATTTCAAATGACAGCTGAGTTCAGTAGTGCTACAAACATGAAATTGTGAATTAATATTTTTGATTAGCTTAAGAATTTTTAGTAAGTCAATTTTTATATATCATGGAACGTGCTTATGAACCAAATCAGGAATAAAGCTTATTTGGTTTGCTTTTATGGGTTTTTAATTAAAAAGACTGTAGTACCCGTTGTGAGATCGTTAGTGTATAGGACTAATATTCCAGAGGTCTTCGGTTCAATCAATGCATGTGCCACCTAATGTTTTTTTCGCGGGTACTACATCTTGCGAAAAATTGATAAATCCTACAACTTATTCTTGCCATGGCTTCTCAAATTAGGTGCTTCGATTGGACTTAAAAAAGTAAGTCCCTTTCATCATTGACAACGTTAATCACTCACACTAATATTTGAGAGTTATAAGTGAATAGTTATAACTCTCTACTTCTCAACGGATTGTTGGGCCACCTAATTTATTTGTATTTATTTAATACAAAAAAGTGGATACGTTCCGATTACTAAGCGATCCATTTTCTCAAATGGCAAACATTTAAATAATATTATGACACTTAAAATGACAGCTGAGTTTGACATGTGTCAATTTCTAGCACTACAAACTTGAAATCTTTAATCAATATTTTTCATTAACTTAGAATTGTTAATGAATAAATAAATGACACGCATGATTGGCATGCGCTTATGATTCAAAAGTTTGTATTATTAATTAATGAATCAATTCAATTATAAATGACTTTTGTTAAACAAATTTGCTTATTCATAGTTTGTATAACAATTCGTTTTAAAACATAGCTTTACGCCGTCTGCCATTAAGTTTACTTTTTATTTTAAACAATAAAGTGCAAAAAATAGTGAAAACGTATTCTAAATCCTTCGAAATTATGTATTAAGAAGACATTTTCTTAAATTATAAGGCCCGAGTGATGCAGTTACAAAGTCTATCCAATTTTCAGCATTTAAAATGTTATATGTACATTTTTCGTTAATTAATCAGATCAGCTGATTTGTTTTCCTTTATGTAAAATCAGATCCTAAAACTATAAGCTCAAAAACAAAGCTATTACAAATCTAGAACTTTAAAGATTTCAAGTAAATTGCATTTAGTTTTATACAAAAAGGGTCAACCAGCAACCTTGTAAACATAGATCAACTTTTAAGGAAAACCTACCATTTTTAAAGTGGCTTAATAAAGGATTTGAACACGAATATTAAGTATTACAATTTTTCTTATTTCTCTTGCTACTCCACTATTTGTTTTATAAAAAAATGTTAACATTAGTAAACCAATAAAAATTATGTAAATGTTTAAAATATTGTGTTGATTCATCTGAGTATACATTTTTGAAAACTATAAGAATTCTGAAATATGGAATTTTGATTGGAATTTTTTGTTTTCAAAAGAATAAACATATTGACAGTAATTAATTACGTTTACTTTAAGTATTATGTTGTTATTTATTTAGTTTAATATTTAACTAAGAATTATTATTGTTAACATCAGTTGTTTCCGTGTTTGCTTCATGTCTGACTTGACAACTAGAATCAAACAAACAAGTAAAGAAAGGTAATAATATTGTTTTTGTTGAAATTCTTGGTTAACAAAATATGTATGTATGTACTTTTAACTGAAGAAGAATTTAAAATACTTACACGTGTGGTTTAGTGATAAACATGACGCTAAAACAATACTCTTTTTTGTTGCTTAAGAAAAACTTCTAATCTTTTTTATCTTATTTTAGTTGCAAAGGTGAATACACTTAAATATAAATAAGTTGGTTGTTTTTTTAAACTTCGAAGTTCAAATATTTATAAATGGCAGGTCATGAATTTTAGATCAGAATTCAAATAAAAAGTTAATAATAATATTAGTTTTCCTAACACATCTACAACAGTTTCCAATTTCCCCTACTTAAATTCTATCAATTTCGTTATAAGCAAAGATACTTTCTTTAATTGTATCCAACAACTTGACGAATGTTTTAGCCCTGGTCCCGACGGTAAACTATCATCCATTTTAAAGATGATGCTGAGTATTTAGCGCATTCGTTATGTGTTCGAGCATCTTTCTAATGCTAAAAAAGGTCCTTAAAACGAAATTATGAACTACCGACCTAATTCTAAACTATCTTGTGATACCTAAACTGTTTGAGTCAATTGTATGTAGCATCCTTTCTTTTTATTTTAGATCAATTATCTGTGATAATTAGAATGATTTTGTTAAAAAGCGTTCAACTGTTACTTATCTGTTTTACTTTACATCCTTTTGTTTAGATTTGTTGAAGAACTTTAACAAGTAGACTGGATCTTTACTGATTTCAGCAAGGCCTTTGACAAATAATATCATAAAACATTACTTTTAAAACTATCGCAGCAAGGTTTTAACAACTATTTCATAAGCTGGATCTCCTCATATTTGTAAGATACACGTTATAGTTTTAAATTTCGCAATGAGTGCTCAAGTTCATTTGTTGCGAATTCTAGTGTCCTCCAGGGTAGTCACCTTGGTTCTATTCTATTTGTTTTATGTATAAATGACTTGGTTTCGATCATACGATTTCTTTGATCCATATGTTTTAAAATTACTTTATGAGCCAAGTTCTGGAATATGCTTGTACAGTGCGGTCACCTTACTACGCCGCGCCGCCGTACACAAGACTCGAAGCCATTCAGAAAAGATTTTTGCGTTTTTGTCTACGATCCTTTTCGTGGTTTCATGGTATTCAAACATTACTTCCTTATTCACAAAGACTTTTTCTAATAAATCTTCCTTCTTTGACAATTCATTTGATGTACTTGCAGTTTTGTTTTGTTGGTGGAACAATAAACGGACAAATTTCATCACCATCAGTTCTTGGTAGTTTCAACTTTAGTTTTAGTCGTTCAAGTATAAGACGCCAAAAACCATTGAATACTTATTAAAATGTGGATATTTTAAGAGAAATTGTATTATAAATTAAAAATTTACATTATGGCACCACATAGCATTGTTGCCATGAGATAAAATTATCAAATAAGAAAATTACTAAAGATTTTAAAAAGCTATAAAAATCCAAAACAATCGCTTTGTTTTTAATCAAATGTTCGAATATATCTTACCTGAAACACATGTTTATAAACTTGTATTATTTAAAAATACATATATAAAAATAAAACCACAAATCAACTTAGTAAACAAATAGAGTATGTATATTTTTATTTTTGTTTTTGTGAATTATTATATGTATTTACATAAAACATAAAGATTGGTGTGCAAAATATCTTCCTTAATTTTCCCAAGGTTTTATTTTTGTTTGCCAAAAAATACTCGTAAAAGTATAGAGATCTAAAAAAAAGTTAATTCTAATAAAATGCACACCCATCTTTATATTATTATGTGAATTACAGTCAAATGTTTTTTGAATTCATTAAATTATCACAAAATACTAAAAAAAATTGTTTATTGTATCTGTTTGAACATTCGTAATAATTTTTTGTTTTGTTCCTCTGATGGAATGCCATCTGTTTAGAAAAATTCTGTTTACCTAGACTCTTTTTCTTTTGTTAATGTCAAATAAAGACAATTTTTTGCTCACTGAATTAAACTTTGTTAAAGGTCTCGGAAGTTAGTGCCATATGAGTTATTTTATGGTAAAGAGTTCAAGTTAACTTATTAATACATAATTCTTTTTGTGGTTTTTCAAAGTTAACACTTTCAAGATTTTAATAAAAGAATGATAATTGGTTAAACAAATCTAGACGAGTGGAGTTATGACGTTTTTTTTTAAAGATAATGGTGATTCAACTTGAAAATTGCAGTGAAGATTTATTTTGTCAATAGAAATAATCAAAGTTTATACCAATTAACGTGTGTGTAGACGATCTTGAAATTTTTGACACCTAAGAGTATAGTTTTCGAAGTTTTTAAATTGTTTGGAAAGTAATTGTTTTTAAACTATAAAGTTCATGTTTTGTTACATTTTTGTTGCTAATAAGTGATTTTTTTCATTTGCATAGTTTATAGTTGAACATTTTAAACTCTCAGATATTCTGTACGATTATTGAAATCGTGCTGAATTAAAATAAAACAAAGTTCAAAATGTTTTTTCTACTAAAACATGAGCCCATAAATTCAGACAGAAATTTATAGACCGTGTTTTAACATTAAAAACTGGAGAGAAATAATTATTTACTATCTACTTTTTTTTAAAAATAATTACGTAAACATTTTGTTTTTGCAATTTCTAATAAGAATAAAGTGTTTTTTTTAAAAGATAAAATGTGTTTGAAGTTAATGTCATAACTTAACCTCTTGTTATTTTAGTCGAAAGTCAATTCTAAAAGCATTTTTAGACTTTAATTTTTGTTTGTAAAAATAAAAACGTGAATTTAATTTTTCTAAATATTATACCAGGTTTTAAAACACATTGTTTTTCGTTGCATAAAATATTCTAGAGGTTATGTAATATTTTATTTTAATTTAGTTCAGTTGTGTTGCTTTGAGTTTATATTTGGAATTGCCTTATGTAGCCATTTTCTGGTGTCTGATGAGAATGAAACAAAATTGGTTTAAAAATTCATTGAAACATAATAAGTTGAAATAGATTAACAATTTTTCAAAGATGATTCCACATTCGGCATCACGAATAGCTTCGGTTAAGGTGTCATTGTCCTTAAATTCTTCATTAACTTTACGCGATAGCAATGATAAAACGTTTTCAATTATGGATTAGGCAAAAGTTTCACACCTTCGGATTGAATGCAACTTCTAACAACCTTCGATGTGTGGATTGAGGCGTTGTTTTGTTGAAAAATTAAAGGTTGAGATGCAAAAAATATAAACAAATATTTGTCTTGTTTGAAAATGACCGTTGAAGCAGTTAACCAAAAAGTTCTGTATTAATGACACAGGTGATGCATTTGATGTGGATATTTCTTTTTTGATCGGGCAAGTGAACGATGGAGCAAGCAATATATCTGGTCGATATATGGAGTTCAAGCAATTATTCGCCAAAAAATTGATCCGCAAGTTCTGTACGTCCATTGTGTAGAACATTCTTTGAAAGTTGCTACATATGTTTTCAGCTAAATACCAGCCATTAGAGATTGCTTATTATTTAAATACACCGAAAAAGAAATATAAGCGGTAATAAACAATAAGCAAAAGCGAAGAAACTCCACAAAAAAAAGGACATTAGAAACGCTGAATCTGACTCGATGAATCTGAAAATATTAAGCGGTTGAAAAATTTTCAGGAGCTATTTCCGTTTGTGTTCTAAATAATAACATTAAAAAGTAAGTGCTATTGATTTCAAGTTCTTGATTAGCTAAAGGGTTAGAAGTAGGGTTTATCCACTCTCGTTGTAGGTAATTAAGTTGTGAGTTTAGACTTGGTCCAAGCTTTGGACCTCGCCAAAGATGTTAGGGATCAACCAAAGATAAAACGAGCAGAAGACGAATCATTTTAGAAAGTATTTGATGATGAAAAAAATTGCTGAAGCCACTGACATTGACTTTAAATATAAAAGAATAGTTTAAACCTTTTACTTTATGTAGAGAACAATATATTCGTGGGACTTTTTTCAATCCTGTTCTCAATTTTCAATCTTTGGATACAAATTTACAAAACATGAAAATATCCCAGAAGCATTTTCGGTTTTTTTTTTTAAGGATTCTTCGTATAAAATAGACAAATCACCTAAAAAATTTAAGAAAACTGTTGAGTTTTACCAAGCTTATATGGCTACCGGACTAGCTTCTATTCTTGAAGAATTAGAAACTTACTTACTTAGGTCCTCAGACCTGTTTATTCCGTTGGAAACTACATAAGGGGCATAGGGCCTCTACTACGCCTACGCGCCATCGTGTACGGTTTCCGGAGATGTGTTTCAGCTCCTTCCAACTCTTGCATAGTGACGCTGATTCCTGCTCGACTGTCCTGTGCCATTTGCTTATCGGTCGTCCAGCTCTTCTTCCTTCTTGTGTGAGCGGATTCCACTGCATTGCTTGGCCTTTTTCGAAGCTTATGTCCAATCCATTCCCACTTACGTCTTAGTATTATAGGTTCTTTCGGTTGCTGACCTGTCCTTCTGTGAAGGACCTCATTTGATATTCGCTTTGGCCAGAGAATCCGTAGGATGTTACGATGACATCTATTTACGAAGGTTTGCAGCTTTCTTATTATGGCAGAAGTAACCTTCCAAGTGCTGCATAATAAAGAAGCACATATTCGACATTTGTGCGAAACAGTCGTAGCTTTGTTCTTAAGCAATTAGAGTTATTCCTCCAAATTTTTGACAGCATACTGAACGCCGCTTTTGCTTTGCCGATGCGGCAGATGACGTCTTGTTTGGTTCCGCCTTCGATGGAGACAATACTTCCAAGGTATTGAAAGTTCTCCACTTTTTCCACCGGTTGCGAGGAAATATTTATTTGAGAGGATGGTCGGATTCCGAGGCTGATAATTTTTCTTTTGCCGCAAATTATTTTCAGCCCCACAACTTCTGCTTCTCTCTCCAGACTCGTTGTCATTTGATGGAGATCCATGATCCTATAAGAGAGTAAGCAAACATCGTCCGCGTAATCCAAATGCTTTAAATAGAATGTCAAAGTCTGTTGGGTCCCTCAACAGAGCTGAGCGCAGTACATCGCTTATCACCAACAAAAACAATATTGGCGAGAGAATACAGCCCTGTCTGACTCCGCTTCGGATTTCAAAATCATCTGACAACCTATCATTGTGCAGAACGTGACACTTGGATCTATCATATGCTGCTTTAATAATAGCAATTATTTTTTCCGGGATGCCTCTCCTCCGCAAATTAGAAACCAGATATTCTCCCTGTTCACGCTATCAAAGACCTTCTCGAAGTCGATGAATAGCAGGTGTATAGTTTTGAAATTAGAAATTTGTTGGTGATAAGAGATCTGAAATTATCATTCTCGTTGAAAGCACTCAATAGCTGTCCCGAAAGAAAGATTTCCTAATATATGTACATATATATTTTGTTAAATAAAATAGCTCAATGTCAATTCCCGAAAGAACTTTCTCTAGTTTAACGAGAATAAAAACCATATAATAAAACATGATCAATGAAGTGAGGTTATTAAAAATATGTCTATTTTAATAACAGTTTGATAAGTTTTGGAAGTTAACTTATTTGCAGAATTGTTAACCTTTTTTATCAGAAAAGACAAGGCGGTTCCATTCACTGCTTCAAGTAATATGTTCTTTAGCTCAATTTATCCAATGCTTCTTCTGAGCTAGCCTCGAAAAAGGTGTCTTATTTGGATAGTTTCACTTGTTTTGGTTGTATTATCCTTCGAACTAAGTTATGCTGGCTGATACTCGGCTTTAAGTCCTTATTTAAGTCATTGGTAGTGGGGAATTTAAACCAAGCCGTACCGCTTTTGTCTTGATGTTGTGTCCCATATTTTTGTTAAGCCCAACCCTTATTTCAAGTTCTAAGAGTCCCAAATCCTTCTAAAAATCATCTATTGTTGATCTTTGTGTAGTTGTCGAATCTTTCCGGAACCCATGTGTGTTTTAAACTCAACCAAAATAGTTGTTTTCAACATTCCCTTAAAACTTTTTACAAAAGTTTTTGGAAAATCGCACATGTAAAACACAGCATGGAAAGATTAGCAATAGCCTTATCTTAGTGAAACCTTTTTACACGCATTTTAGTGGTTCATTGTTTGATCTTGGGAAATTCTAACGCCTGTGTCCAATTTGGCCTTTAATTTTATGAATCTTTAATAGTTGGAAACGTTTCTGGGTACAAAACTTCCATAATATAACAAGTGGTTGGCAGTTTATAAAGCTATATGAGGCCATCAAAATTCATTCAATGGTTCTTAGCCCCAGTCTACAATATTAAGTTTAAATATTTTTAGTATTTTATAAAATTCTCAAGAACAATCTTCATAAACTATAAGACTTCACCTATCTTGAATGCATTCAAAGGAAAAGCTGAACCATTTATGCTAAATTGATTCCTTAAAGTTTTTGACAAAAATATTGCAAGAATTTTGAAAACGATATTTAATTTTGAGCACATAGTTAAAATCAAAATTATTGCTTGCAGTTTGCTAAATTATCACTCATTTTATTCACAAAAACTGGATGCTATGTTAAAAACACTATTTTCGGTTGTATTTAACACTTTTTAAAAAAGTGCCATATTTTAAAATCTTAATGTGATAAAATAGTTTTAAGAAAAGTTTCAATTTCAAAAGCAAGGGACAGGAAAAAGAAACTTAGTTTTGTCTACCACTGTTTTTATTAAAAAACGGGCTTTAGACAAAAAAAAAAACAATAATAATTTTAATAAAATATTCTTAAGCATGATTTTGCAAAATTTTAATATATTCATATAATACTAACGTCATTGGTTTATAATAATTTCCTATACACATATAAAAATGTATGTATGCTGATAATGACCCATATTTATTAACAAATTTTAATTTAATTCATTTGTTAGTAACACAAAAAATTAAGATAAAATATCAGACCGAAAGCGATTAAGAAGATTATATCGCACGCTCTTTTGTGATTTGATGTGACCTATCCATCTAGTTGAATAAATTTAATTATATTTTGCATAAATGATTATTTAATATTTTTGATTTTGGTTTGAATATTTTTCTCTTTTTTTTTGTTGGTTATTTGATCTTTCTTGTTTTGTTTATATCAAAAGGTGGCGGCAGAAGTGTTAAATGGTAAATATAAATAAAATATTATTATATGAACAGGTGATTTGACATTTTAAAGTTATTGTTTATAGGATTATTTTTTTTGTGTAGGTGTTTATAAAAATGCTTAAGATTGCTAAAAAAAAGAAAGTTTTTTTTATTGTATTTTTTGTAAACAATTGAATCGGCTTCAAACTGGATATGGCAATAACCTACACATTGTTTTTTCATCGGAAAGTTTGAACTTTGGATTTAGAATGATTGAATATTTTTAAGAATGTGGATATTATAATACAAATATAATAAGTTATAAGACTTCAAATGATTTCGATGCAAGGTTTGAATTTGCCGGCATTTGTGTAGTGTGAAGTGGCAACGGTGTAGAACAGAAATTTGACAATTGATGACAGGTTAAGGATACGCTTTCATTGTTGAAAAATGTTTTAAAATTAATTTAAGTCAACTTAGCCAAAAGTTCTGGAACTTGGCACCAAAAACGGAAACGAAAAGAAAAAAGAAAAATTTTTCTAAATCTAATCTTTATTTGTGACATTATTTTAAAACAATTTATTGGAGATTGTGTAATAAATTTGCTCTTCTGGTTATCTTCATTAATATACAAATTTACATTAAAATGTAAAATAAATTTTAACCACGTGCCACCACATTTTGAGATAAATCTAAACAAAGCAAAGCCAGAATAAAAAATAAATAAATATTAATCGTGTGATCACAATGCTAATGGAAAATTGTGTAATATAATCTAATAGTGCCACTACCTACCTTAAAGACAAATATACAACAATGAATTGAACAGAATTAATTACTGTCTTGAAGATTTTTTTTTTATTTCTATGGGGGTGATCGGCCGCGGGTGTACAATTGCAAACAATGATAGAACAACAAAATCATAAAATAAAAACTACTACGCCAGATATTAAAGAATGTCGTAGCCACATCCGTTAAGGAAATTGATCTCATTATATTTTTTTTCAATTTTTAAAGCATTAATATTCAATTAAAATTAATATTCAATTAGATTTTAAGAAAACTTAAATGGGAACAATAGAATGAGCTTCAAAATAAGAGATTGGAACACAGTTCGAATTGGATGTTAAAAATATGAATGTGAAACTATACTTACTTTGTTTTTTTTTTTTATAAGAAGTTTCATTTTCAAGAGCTTCTTAATTGAACAATTTTCACTTTCAAACTTTCATTTTCTGTCATTTGAAATTAAAATTATTAATATTCATTAAAAAAAAATTACAAAACTTAAGCAATTTACAATTGCCTTAAAAAAACCTCCAGGCTTGCAATAATGAAAATGATAGAACATTTCAGCTGCTGTGTGATGGCTAGTTAGTGATGGGATGAATTAAAAGCACTGGCTGGCTCAGAATCAATAATAGAATATTTCAGCTGTAATTCTTAGTGTTGACGAAAACCCAGGGTTTAACGATTCCTCACTCATTTGTTGAAAAAAAGGCATTGCACAAACGACACCACACCAAATTTTACATAAAGATTTGGTTTTGAGACTTTTTAAGTTCAGTAAGCACAAAAATTAGGGTTATTGATCAACTGCAACGTTGCCGTTGTGGCTTTGCTTATTGGAGGCTTCAATTGCATCAAAAGCAACCGAATTTTCTATCAAAAAGTCTCCTTCAGAGAACAGGCCCATTTTTGCATTGGAAGCGGAATTGTGGTATTTGTAGCGCCAAATATCTAAACATGATTGTTGGAAAGTCATTTCATCCTCACTGTGTTACTTTTTGGTGTGGTTTTAGGTTTGCATGGCATGGTGTGATCCTGACCTTACTTATTCAAAAATGAAGGTGAATCAATTTTAGCAGGAAATTTTATAAAAAGTATATGGTGCTGCAATCACAGCTTTGGCAACCATTTGGTTATCATCGTTTTTCATTGTTAATGGCACATCTTCCTCTTAGAAACAAAATAACTTTCGATTGACTTCTCTTATTTTTAACACCGAATTTTAAAGGTGATATCTCAAAAATAAGACGTTATGAAGAGATCAAAACCTTTCGGAAAAGTAAGTCCGGTACAAACTTGGCTGACATTTCTTATTTTTTTAAGTATTTTGAAAAACCAGTGCAAATAACATAATACCAAATATATTGTTAATATTTCAAATAAATACCTTGTTTCAATTCTAAATGTCAAACTATTTTTTGATTAATATTGTCTTTTCGATACAAAAATCTTTACTATACTATAATATTTCGAAAACGAGGAAACCCTCATAACTCTAAAAATTTTATATAAGGTAAGACTTATCTTCAATATCTTCAATATATATATTTTATATATATTTTACTTTACTTTTTCTTATTCACCTTCAGAAGTTTTACAGAATAAAAAAGTCAAACATGTTTCCGTTGATTAAGTTTTCTAAGTTATAACGGAAATTTCTCTAAAAAGTTTTCCATCATCAATAGCTAAAAGAATTTTGTCGAGTTATCTAGGAATATCACATACGATAAACAGAGGATATTGAAAAGTACAATTTCGTTCATTATTTGGAAGCTATTAAACATTTCTTCAGAAACAGGTTCGGATTTATTTTTCGATACGTTAGATGAAATGATTTTTCGATTTCTTGTTATCTTTAGATACTGTCCCACCGTACGCAGCACAAATTTTAAACACTAGCCCGCCAAGGTGTCAGTAACATTCAATAAAAGGCTTGGTTAAATTTCAATTTATCGAAGAGTGATGAGACACTTATAGTTTACCAAGAACTACAATACAACTTTTTGACCTATTTATGTTTTCAGAGTCAATTTGGAACATGTTCGCGGATAATGTTAAGACTGTTTTTGAAGTTTTTCTCCATTTTTCTCTTATTTTTCCTAGCACACTACAATGCAGTCATAACTAAAATCTCTTTACGTGACAATATTTAAAAGCCAAATGAGTTCCCAGATCCCAGAAATATTCCCAGAAAGTAAGTCCATAAAAAAGGTTCAAGAAATGTTCTTACGAGTTGTCTAAATTGTTTGAACAGTCATACAAATTTTCTACGTTTTGCTTGGATGCATTCGTAAAAAACTTTCAAGTCGATGGCGTCTTTACAGACTTTAGCAACGCATTTGACAGTTTAAGTCATGAAATTCTTCTTAAGCAATATTGGACTTAACGACCGTTTCGTTTATGTTGATTTTCTCATATCGTAAAGATAGATACTATAGCTTCGTGTAGAGGAGTAACCTTTCATATCAATTCAAAATCAATTCTTGTGTACCTTAAGGGAGTCCCCTTGGTCCATTGCTTTTTATTTAATTTATTAATGATTTGTCTTCTGTTTTAAATATTTCTATATACCTTATCCATTCAGATGTTGTTAACTTTTTTCGGATTATTGACTGCATCAAGAATTGTAAAGAGCTAAAAGAAGACCTTTATCAATTTTGTGGAATCGTTTGACTTTAAATATTGACAATTGTAAGACAGTGTGTTTTACACGCAAAAATAACATAATGAATTGTCAATATATGTTGAATTCATCATGTTTAAATAGAGAATCGTTTTCTTACCTTGGTGTTATAATAGACTCAAACCTAAAGTTAAAATATTACTATAATTAAATTTTAAAAAAGCTGATAAAACACTTGGTTTCGTCAAAAAATCTTCCGAAAACTTCCGTGATGTGTATGTTATTGAAATTCTGTATGTTTCGTTTGTCAGGCCAATTCTTAAACATGTTTGTGATGCATGGGTGCCATACTATTCCGTTCATTTTGATAGAATAGCAAATATTCAATGCAGATTTTGGAGATTTTGCCTTCTTTTATCCCCTGGCTTACTAGAACTCTCAAGAGCTTCACTTGATAAATCTTTCACTTCTTTCTGGTCAAAGAAAGTATTTGCAGTTCTACTTCATAGCTGGTTTATTGAATCGAATGATTTTATACCCGTCTTTTCCTTATCGATTGTATTTCAATCTGAATCAGGCTAGCTTAAGAAAGTACTTACCCTTAGAACTATTTTTAGAAGATCAAACTATGGCGCTAATAGTCGTCTTAATCAAAGAATCCGTAAATTTCCTGTACTCATTGATTCTACAAATTGGTAATGTCCATAAAAGTATCATTGAATTAAGGTCAAAGAATATTGAAAACAGTCTAGCGGTATCGTTCGACATCGAATCCTGATTGTCTGTCCACCGGAAAACATTGTTCCAAAAGAAATATGGATCGATGACCCAAAATTTATAGGAAACCCAAGGTTGGGACAATTTTGTTTGCTTAATTATATTCAGAAATCGAACTCACGCGGAAAAAAGATTTTGCAATGAAAATTTGGAAATACCCGATAGTTAATTCAGCCAGCTGTATGTATTCATATCTATAATCATTTACTGCAGCTTTTGGCTAATTAGTTATAAATCAGGATGTTAACTTCGGAAGACCGATGTTAGTTTTTGGCAGATCAAGCTTTAAGCATTTACTGAACCAGCGCACTCACGTTCATCCACCACTTTCCAAAACTTCCACTTGGTATGACAATTATGATAAAAATTTTGTACTCACACCTAAAACAATTTAATCATTTGAACGTATTTCTAAATGATATTTCTATTTATGACGGTGATTTGGGAAAATAGGATGAAAAAATGATTGTAGCCAATTTGACTAATGTAGCTTCAAAAATATCACTGCTACAAATTATCATAGTTCGAAGGTTGGTATTGGAAGAATTCGAATTAGGCCATAAACTGTCTTTGTGTTGAAAAAAATTTTGTTCCTGAGGTTTAATCCATTTTTAGAACATTTTAAACTAACAGCTTTCAAGGTTCCTTTTTATGGTTATCACCTGCAAAATATTGAACACTAAAAGTCTTTTTTAAATCGATTCATCTCATTTTTTTGGAACTACCTTTTACTAAAGTAGAATAACTGGAATAGCCAAAATTATTCAAAAGTCAAATAATCTATTTTCTAGAAAAATCAGCAGCCTTGTTTTAAAGTTTATAAAATGTAAATTTTTGACACATTTCTGATGTCATTTACAATAGACAGCGTATCTAATTTATCTGGCACGTGCCAGTATAAATTAATAAAAAAAATAAACAATACATTTTAAATTAAATAAGAATAATTACAATTACAACATCATTAAAATCACTAATTTATCAAATAACTTTTATAATTTAATAAATACATAGTTGTTTTTTCTAATAAAATTATTAACTACCCCCATATAAATATATAGATTTATATGAAATAGTCACGTTTTAAATTAATGATCAAATACTCTTACATAATTAATTTATTTTATTTTCATGTAAATGAAATTTAATAATTTATTTATTTTGTTTATTTTTTTTCGATTAAGAATTCTTTGAAATTATTCAATATTCAATAAATCCAACCCCAGACAATAAAATAAATAAAAAATGTATAAACACGCCCTTACAAATATTTCATACATGTTAACAAATCAAAAAAAAGAAACTAGAAATGCAAAAAAATTACATTAGCGGATATTGTTTAAACAAATAAAATTAATCATGCGTTTAAAAAAAGACTAGAGGAGGTTATAATATTTATTATGTATTTTCGCATTGTTTTAAATGTTGAAACGTGATATCTGCGTGATTTGTATTAAAAAAAAAAAAAAAAATATTTACTACAATAAAAATTCCCCATACGGAATCTCTCTGCTTGCTGGAGTAGGGGGGCTTTGATGTGCAAAGTGAATCACGAACTATTTATTTACCTACGCTGACTCTCGCCTTATTCAATTCAAGTTATTTTTTGGATTTTTACTTTGTCTTTTTCTTCTTCTTCATATTTTTCTTTTACTTTTAATATTTTATCAACAAACCAGCCAAGTAGCACGTGTATTTCAAGTTCAGTGAACGCGTTTGTAACCTAACTAGCTTTTGCTGCGTTTTTTTTCAGAGCCTCTTGTCTTAAGTCTTTCCCATAACCAAACCAACCAACCGACCAACCCGACTAGTAGCAGCTACGAACCTCCTAAACTTATAGCTAT
Organism: Eupeodes corollae; assembly: GCF_945859685.1. Lineage (NCBI taxonomy): Eukaryota > Metazoa > Arthropoda > Insecta > Diptera > Syrphidae > Eupeodes > Eupeodes corollae. The sequence goes on along the minus strand of NC_079147.1, from coordinate 19,316,254 downwards.
CACAGACCGACCAAGACGACGAACGACGACGACACCATAAAGATACCTTCTCACTGCACTCATTTGAGTCTTGAGTTGGACTTCGAGTGCATCAGTTTAGTCACTTTAACTTATCTTGTGTCTTTTGTTTCTTTTTCTTTTTTTTTTCTTATAGAAACTGGATAAAAATAGAAAATACAATTAAAGATACATCTTGGAAAACTTGACTTGTTTTGAATTAAAAAAAAAAAACAGGAAAAAAACGTCAAATTAAATCAAATCAAAGAAACAACAAATAAAATATCAGTAATTTGACAAAATGCGTCACATACACGCTTCCGGTGGCGGTGGCAGTGATGGTGGAAGAAATGGCTCAGATGTTTCTCTAGACATTCCACCAAATGGATTGTATTCGGGATCGAGAGATTGCATTATGCCCGGCGACAAGGAAATCGGATGCTGCCAGGGCATAGGTGATTGGTGTCAACAGACTTCGTCAAAAGTATTTTGCAAGAAAACTCTCTACAAGCGATTACCTATTTTGACATGGTTGCCAAAGTATAATAAAGATGATTTTATTGGAGATTTGGTGGCTGGAATTACGGTGGGCTTGACAGTTATACCACAAGGATTGGCCTATGCTGGAATTGCTGGACTACCTCTTGCTGTAAGTATTTTGTTTCAAATTTTTAGTTATGTACATATATGCATATATAAAATTGTATTTAGAAAGTCAGCAATTAAGTTTTAATGAAGTGAGAGTTAAACTTAAAAGGTAGTTAGATAAATACCTAGATAAATAATAATTATTAAATGAACTTTAAAAAAGCTAACAAACAATAAGTGACGAAAAATTATATTTATTTGGACATTTAATAATAGTTTTAGTTTTAAAATGAATTGACAAAGTTTACCATAAAAACTTGGTGAGTAAAGTTTTCTTTAGGCTTTCACAAATGTGCTAGAAAAGTTGAGATGAAATTAAGTATTTTTGTGTGTTCTCTGAAATTCAAAGAATTATTGCTTTTGTTTTTGTAGAACTTGAGAAGAGAAGGGAAGGCACGAAAAAAATTGTAAAATTTCGTCAACGCTTTTGGGCTTTCTAAAAATGATTCGTTTAACCAAGCTTATAAAGTACGCTGTTGGTTCTTTAATGTTCGATTCAAACATTGCCTTAAGCATTTTTTAACTTCAAATATTATTGAATGCGAGTGTGATTTTTTGTATTATTTTGAAAGCTTTATTGGGTCCATATAAAGCAGCTTCTCAGGGAGGAGCATATCATGAGTGTTTGCTTTTTCATGACTCTGTCATATAAAATCCCTGTTTACTACATCTCTTTATCAGATGATCATGTCCTAAAAATGTACGATAAGGAGTATCGAGATGACACACCGAAGCATGACATTTCCTGAATTTCATATTATTGGTGCCTATATTATTCAATTCAGGGTAAAAGAAGTGTCAGCAGTGAGTTTTGGGATACATTTAAGACTCTTGTGGTTTCCACGTTTTAATCGGGAATATATATGAAATTATTTCTTGATAAATATTGATATCAACCTCTATATACTTCAAAGATTATTCTGTTAACACAGCCCGTCAAAAAACAAGTTAAAATTGACAAGCTGTGGACTCTGAAAGGCCGACTTCCTAAGCGGGAGACAGAAACTCGAATACGGTAAACGTAAGCTTCAAGCTGGTTTGCAGGTTCGCAATCTTCCTCCAATACTAATTTCTTAATTAAGATATTCAAAAATGTTGACGTTTTGAAAAGTATTTGGTCCGATATTTGTATACAATAAAGCTAAAATGATTAAAGTAAAGAGGAAGGTTTGAGATTTACTCGTAATATGGGTGGTTACATTTAAAGGGCCAATATTGATTTTGAATAAAACATAAATTATTTAGAAAATGTCTGTCATTTTTTTAATATTATATTAATAATATAGTTTAATTATGTATAGAACCGACATGCGATGGTCCAAATATTCGATAACGCTGAAGCAAAATTGAGGTTCTATGACTTTTTTAAAGTGCCTAATTGTCTCATCATTCAGCTCTTGAATTGTCACTAACTTGTCGACGTAGTACACCTTTTTTTTCAAATAAAATTAAAGTAAGAAGTACAACGGCTTTAAATCAGATGACCTTGGTGGCCATTTGAGATTTACTCGTAATATGGGTGGTTACATTTAAAGGGCCAATATTGATTTTGAATAAAACATAAATTATTTAGAAAATGTCTGTCATTTTTTTAATATTATATTAATAATATAGTTTAATTATGTATAGAACCGACATGCGATGGTCCAAATATTCGATAACGCTGAAGCAAAATTGAGGTTCTATGACTTTTTTAAAGTGCCTAATTGTCTCATCATTCAGCTCTTGAATTGTCACTAACTTGTCGACGTAGTACACCTTTTTTTTCAAATAAAATTAAAGTAAGAAGTACAACGGCTTTAAATCAGATGACCTTGGTGGCCAATTGACATCACCACCAAGTGATACAAGACGGCTATTGAATTTGTCGCGTAAAAGAACCATTGTTTCGTTAGGTGCGTGGCATGTGGCACCGTCCTTTTGAAATAAGATATTGTCCACGTCAATATCTTCGTTTCGGGATTTAAAAAGTTTTTTATCAACTCACTTCATTTTGGAAAAAAATACGGCCTAATGATGCCGCCAGCCCATAAACCACACCAAACAGCCAAATGTGGCAATTCTTCTTATTGACGAATTGACTGAGGTGAAAATGTGCCTCGTCATTGAAGATCATCCAATGTCGCCGTATCTTGCCCCCATTTTGACCATTGACAACGCTGAAATTGATCAAGAGGCTTTAGTTCTTGAGTCAATTGCACATTTTAAGCGTGAAAATGTAAGACTTTATGCATAGTGTTCATAAACGATGAGCGTGAGATGTGCAATTGTTGGGCACGGTGAGACCGAGAAATTGCACGATATGCATTTTGATTTGAACGTCTATTTTCATAATAAGCCTATATAACTTCTCTGCGGTGCTCAATTGTGGATCTTTGAAAAGTTCAAATTGATTGATTTTTTCCTTCAAAATGTATATCACTTTGGTGCATTTTTAGAATTCAATCAGAGAATATCCAACGTTTCTTGTGATCGAACAGCTTGGATTCTTGTATTTATTGTAGTTAAAAATACGGTGTAGTGTCACACTTTAGAAGGTCGAGAACGTGTTTCACGACGACCCAAAAGTTCTTCAGTATTCCGCACTTGGACTGCAAAGGTTTTTTAGTGCATTTTAACATTTCAATAATGCCGTAGTTTTAGCTTGAAAAATGTCAAAAGAGGACAGTTTAAAAAGTGACAGCTGTCAAAGTAGTCTGACTACACATAACGAAATCTTCTTTTTTAAAACCCGTAACTTATAGACCTCACATTTGTAGTGTGACGTGCACTGAAAAACAAACCGTTTCAAAAACACTAAATATAAGGTCGATTCCTTAAAGTGGCAAAACAAACAATGAAGTCCCACTAAATTCGTGAGAGTCTCCAGAATTTCTTCGGACAAATTTTAATCTCCCTCACGGAGAACGGCAATGCTTTCAATAAAACTTCCGTTCCCGTTGACGTAAGGGTAATGGTTGCTTGTTTACTGAACTAGTAAGCTCATTATTGATCCGTCAAAGATGTCAAAGGACAAATGTATCACAGGCCAGAATGGGTATGATATCCGTCAATACTTATTTGAGAAAAAAAAAACTTTTATAGCTAACGGCCAATTTGACAGGCGTAGGTACTCATTCACTAAGGCTCTCAGAACTACAAAGTCGGTAAATGTTACTTAGCAAAAAATAGGGCCTCAAGAGTCAACGATAAGGCAGCTTTCCCAAAATTACCTCTATCATCTGTCAATGTTTTGAAGTGTCTACTGGAAGGCAGTCTTAAGTAAAGAAAATTAAGAATTTCAACTAAAAAAATAGAATAGAAAGACCACATTTTCAAATCTTTCAAAAAGGCTTTTTTTTATTTCAGTTTTTCCAATACTAACTTTATTTTCTATTTTAAATTTTCTTACAGTATGGTCTTTATGGATGCTTCGTCGGCTGTTTTCTATACATTTTCCTTGGCTCTAGCAAAGATGTGCCAGTTGGACCTACAGCCATCTCAGCATTGCTTACATTCCAAACAGCTCAAGGCAACTGGCAAATGGCCGTCTTGCTAACATTCCTCACTGGTCTCATTGAAATAGCCATGGGTGTGTTTCAACTTGGCTTCCTCATAGACTTTGTCTCAGGACCAGTTAGTGCAGGATTCACAAGTGCTGTTGCTCTAATCATCTTTACATCTCAACTCAAAGATATTCTTGGAGTTAGTACGAAAGGAGCAACATTTTTGGATATGTGGATCACAATTATCAAAGATATCCACAACATCAGCTTAGCCGATACACTCTTTGGAGTTGGTTGCATTGTGATCCTTCTTTCGATGCGAGCTATGGCAAGCTTTAAAATTGGACCAGAAGATGATGAGAAGAAGAAGCCATGGCAAAAATTCATCAACAGCACTTGTTGGTTGATTGGAACATCGAGGAATGCAGTTTTGGTTATTGCATGTGGAGCTATTGGATCGTATTTGTATGAATCGGGTGTTGAGTGGTTTAAGACCGTGGGCTATGTGCCTCCTGGTCTGCCAGAATTCCAAGCTCCTCCATTTTCATACTCCACCCAAATGAACACAACTTCTGGGGAGGTTATTGAAGTATATGAGTCGTTTAGTTCGATGGTATCAAAGATGGGTTCTGGACTGATTGTGGTTCCTTTGATCTCGTTGCTTGAGAATATGGCTGTGGTTCAAGCTTTTGGTGAGTTCTTCACACTTTAAAACCCCTTTAGATTTTGTTCACTAAAGTCTGTTATTTGATTATAGCTAATGGAAAACCAACTGATGCAACTCAGGAATTGATCGCTGTTGGTGTTTGTAACGTTGCCAATTCATTCTTCCAAGGATTCCGGTCAAACGGTGGTTTGGCTCGTGGAGCTGTTTGCAATGCTAGTGGAGTAAGAACTCCTCTATCGAATCTCTATACTGGAACTCTAGTCATCATTGCTTTGTTGTACTTGACTCCGTTCTTCTTCTTCATTCCTAAAGCTGCCTTGGCTGCCATCATTGTGGCTGCTGTGATATTCATGGTGCAATATCGTGTTATCAAACCCATGTGGAGGAGTAAAAGTAAGTTTGACTTTTAAGAAGCCTTTTGTTTTTCAAAAACTAAATAATTGTGTTTTTTTTTTCTGTAGAAACTGACCTGATTCCCGGAATTGCAACCTTTATCGCTTGTTTGGTGCTTCAACTTCAAGTTGGTATCCTTGTGGGAATCGGTATCAATGTCGTCTTCATCCTGTATCATGCCGCTCGTCCAAAACTGAGAGTTGAAAACCTTATCGTAAGTTAAATCAATTTAAATCTTACTTAATCACTTAATTTATTTCCTATCTTTTTATTATTTTAATAGACCTCCTGCGGCACAAACTACATCATGTTGACCCCAGATCGTTGCTTAATCTTTCCCTCTGTGGAATTTGTGCGTAACGTCGTCAATAAACAAGGTCTCAAATCAACATTACCGGTTGTGATAGATTGCACGCATATTTATGGCGCCGATTATACAGCCGCTAAGGTTGTCTCAACTATGATTGCCGAGTTCCAGGCCAGAGACCAGAAGCTCTGCTTCTTTAATCTCCGGCCAAGAGTTGCTGCAGTCTTCGAGGGTTTGAATACCAATTTGGTGGTATTCTATGAAATGTCAGCACTCGAAATGGAACTTTCTGGAAAGAAACCAGAAATAACATCGGCGGCGTGAACCTGAGCCTGACGCTACTAAAACCAAGGCTCTCCAGTCTGAGCGAGCTATGTTGCCAACGAATATTACTTACTTACTTTAATTACTCTTTAATCTATTAGTTTATAGCAGTAGGTATTTTATTTTAATTTATTTAATTAACTGAAAGAAAAAAACTTATATGATTGAGTTCGTCATAAATGTTGACTTTATATGCAAAAAAAAATCAAAGCTTCAATGACATGCAAAGTGCAACAACAAGATTAAGTATTTCTCAGAAGATAAAAACTTTATGAATCTTCAAGTTTTGAAAGGTTACAAAATAATTGACAGAAAGTTTATGTTTTTTGATTCTGTTTATTTAAGTATTAATTGTTTTTGTTTATTTCTTCGAGAAATAAAATAAAATTTAAGAAAAAAAAATTAATATGAAAACAATTTTTATCTCAAAATTGTTTTTTGAAAAAAATGTGCCAAAAGAACTTTAAATTATTACAATTATATTTATTATACGAGTATTTAGTTTTTTGTGAATCTCTCACATGCATCTATGCAAATATAATTATAAATTGATAAGAATGTTTATTGAACTTAAATAGAATATATATATACGTATATTATTTTGAGTACCTATATAGATATGTATTTATATTTAGTTAATAATTTACTGTATAGTTTTATATACAACGAAAAACAATTATTGTAATATAAATAAATAGGTTAATAAATCAAAAAGTATTATTTAATTAAGAAGATTTTGTTTATTTTATAAAGATTCAAGGGGATTAAATAGTCGTTAAAATGTAAAAACAAGATAAAGCTGATATACTTACATCGTGTAGGGTAAAACTGATAAAGGATGTAAATAGTTGTATTCCGTCTTATTGTTCCTGAAGAGCTTTGTCATTTAACGAAATCTTAACAACAATCTCTGGAATGTTTAAAAAATGCCATTTACCCTGCTTTTTTTGAGTGAGTAGCGGATCCCATTTTCATCGGAAACTTTTATGAATCCTGAAAAAAAATTCTCAAACAATTATGCAATACCAGCAGATTTGGTGTTACGTTTTTTTGGGATACGTAAAGTTTCCAATTACAATGGAATTAATTATAGAGCCGACTATTGGGTTCCAGGGAATCATTTGTTCGTACGTCCATACGTCCGTATTTTTACTTGCGACATATAGGAACTAAAATTATGGCAAGTTTTGCATTCGTGCAAAATTTCGAACTAGCTATGGACGACGAAAAAACTTTGAGACATTGGCTTTAAACAAATGTTATCTATTGAAAGATATTGTTGTCAACATTCAGTAATATTTTAAGCAAAATTAAATTCTTTTTTATAAAAAAAAAACCTAAACAAAAATTAACAAATGTTGGTAAAAATTCATTTTCGACTTGAATATCTTTCCAAGACTTTGTAATATTGGCTTTAAACTAATTTTATTTTACGAAAAATATTGTTTTCAACATTCGATACAATTTTGAGAAAAATCTAATCTTTTTTTTTACAAAAAATAAAAACTTAAAAAAACTAAAACTTAAAAGTTCGTAAAATTTGATTTTTGACTCAAATAAAAAAAAGTGAATAAATTAGGTGGCGCAACAGTCCATTGAGAACTAGGCCTAGTGACTTACAACTCTCAACCATTCCTGTGTTCGAGTAATTGCAGGGGACCTACAGTTTATATGCCGAATCCCAACGGATAGTTTGTTTGGACTCAAATATCTTTTCAAAAATTTGAGATAAAGACTTCAAATTAATTTAATTTTATAAAAAATATTGTTTTAAACATTCAGTTAGTTTAAAAAAGAAAATCTAACAATTATTTTTTTTATAAAAAAATAATAATACCCAAATTTGGTAATAATTGATGTTCGGTTCTCGATGTCTCGTGAACAATAGAAAACATTGACTTCAAATTAATTTCATTTATTCAATTTGAATTTATTTGTATAAGAAATATAAATTTTTTTTTTAATGTTACTAAAATTTAAAAAAAAACTTGTTTTCGCCTTAGAATCTAGTTAGCAAAAATAGATTTTGAAATCAAACTATTTCATTATATGCCAAATATTATTGGTTTATTTTTCAAAATAATTCAACTGACAACTTTTTTAACAAAAACCTACAAACTTTTAAGCAATACAAATCCACAGACGGGATGGGAAGTTATCAGTGTAGGTCGCACCCCAGCCTCTTTTTTTATTTAACTTTTTGTATTATAAAGATGAGAAAGTCAATTGTACTTCCATACTTTTTTCATTAATTTATTTGTATACAGTACCCCGTGGTGTGTTGGTGAGTGCTTCATTTACCAAATATTGCACTTACTCCTGTTGTTATCATTTTTATCTACGCATTACATTTTCAAGGTTTAGTATTTATCGACATTTTGTTAAGTGCATTAAGTATGTTAAAAGATAATAGTATTGAGGTTGATCAGTATTAAAAGGTAAATGCAAGAAAATAACAAATTGTATCAAGGTGAAAGAGCCTTTTATCTTAAAAAATAAAAATACAATATTTATTCACAAGGACAAAATTTCTACAATGCATGAATATCATTGTGCAACCAAAAATATTTTACTTTTGAAATGCATAATAAGAAAACTAAACTGAAACCAACAGACTTTTGAAATAATTCAAGTAGCTGTTCAT